>NC_041392.1:296874768-296882002 GCF_002162155.2 Triticum dicoccoides
GGCGGCCGGTCGGCGAACGGCCGCGCGGGAGGACGAAGAAGACCCGGGCGGCGGCGGGTGAGGAGATGGGCCGCGGGGGCCTGCCCCAGGCTTCGCGGGCCGGCGCGGTGGGAGGCGCGGCGATGTGGGGCGCGGCCGGCGGACGAATCCGGAAGCACCACGTGGCGGCAGCGGGGTGAAGCGGACGTGTCCGGCCGGATGAGGTTTTGTCCGGCGGCGCGAGGGAAGCGAGGAGACTAGGGTTTCGTCCGGATTTGGACGGGGAGGCACTTATATAGAGGTAGAGGGAGCTAGGGAGCTCCAAATTGAGCACGGTTTTCGGCCACGCGATCGTGATCGAACGCTCTAGACGATGGAGGGGTTTTTGATGGGTTTTGGGCTAAATTGGAAGGGTGTTGCGATGCAACACAAACAAGGCCTTCTCGGTCCCTCGGTTAACCGTTGGAGTATCAAACGAAGTCCAAATGGCACGAAACTTGACAGGCGGACTACCGGTAGTAAACAAGGCTGCATGACAAGTCTCGGTCCAATCCGGAAATGTTTAACCCCCACACACGAAAAGAGGTAGAAAGGACCACCGGAGGAGATAGGTGCGCCGGAATGCAAAACCGACAACGGGGAAACTGCTCGGATGCATGAGACGAACACG
Organism: Triticum dicoccoides; assembly: GCF_002162155.2. Lineage (NCBI taxonomy): Eukaryota > Viridiplantae > Streptophyta > Magnoliopsida > Poales > Poaceae > Triticum > Triticum dicoccoides. Next base: position 296,875,418 of record NC_041392.1, read on the forward strand.
TATGCAAATGCAATGCACATGATGACATGATATGAGATGCATGACAAAGACAACAACACGGAGACAAAAACCCGACACCGAGGAAAATAAAATAACTTAGGCCGGAAAAGGCAAGAGTTGGGATACAGATAAGGTAAATTACATCCAGGGTGTTACATCCTATGACTCAAGAAAGAGAAAATGAAACTACGAAAACGAAAGTCTTCTCGCTTCATGTTCCTCGAATGAATACCAAGTCTTCAAGGTCACGCCAATTTCTTCACTTTCAAATTCTTCAGAAAGTCTTCAGAAATCCAAAGTCTTCAGTCGAAGAACTTCATTTTTAGGGGTCGACTTTCTGTGTAAATATCAAACTCCTCATAGACTTATAGACCTGTGTACACTCACAAACGCATTAGTCCCTTAACCTATAAGTCTTCAATACACCAGAATCACTAAGGGGCACTAGATGCACTTATAGCTACAGTTCGTCATGTTGAGACACCACGTGATGATCGGGTGTGATAAACTGTAACACCCCGGATGTAATTTACCTTATATGTACTCCAACTCTTGCCGTTTCCGGCCTAAGTTATTTTATTTTCTCCGTTGTCGGGTTTTTGTCTCCGTGTGTTGTTGCCTTTGTCATGCATCTCATATCATGTCATCATGTGCATTGCATTTGCATACGTGTTCGTCTCATGCATTCGAGCATTTTCCCCGTTGTCCGTTTTGCATTCCGGCGCTCCTATCTCCTCTGGTGCCCCTTTCTACCTCTTTTCGTGTGTGGGGGTTAAACATTTCCGGATTGGACCGAGACTTGTCATGCGGCCTTGGCTTACTACCGGTAGACCGCCTATCAAGTTTCGTGCCATTTGGACTTCGTTTGATACTCCAACGGTTAACCAAGGGACCGAGAAGGCCTTGTTTGTGTTGCAGACCAACACCCTTCCAATTTGGCCCAAAACCTACCAAAACCCTCTCCATCATCTAGAGTGTTTGATCACGATCGCGTGGCCGAAAACCGTGCTCAATTTTGAGCCTCCTAGCTCCTCCTACCTATAAAATGGTCTCGTCCCCAAAAATCCCGGATCCAAAACCACCCTAACCCTAATTTTTCGTCTCCTCCACCGCCGGACGTGTGCGCTCCCGCCGGACACGCCCCGTGTCGTGGTTCTAAGCCTGACAGTAGAGTGGGGGGTAGGTATGGAGAGGCAAGGTCCTAGCTATGGAGAGGTTGTAAACACAAGGGATGTACGAGTTCAGGCCCTTCTCGGAAGAAGTAAAAGCCCTACGTCTCGGAGCCCAGAGGCGGTCGAGTGGATTATGTGTATATGAGTTACAAGGTGCCGAACCCCTCTACCTGTGGAGGGGGTGGCTTATATAGAGTGCACTAGGACCCCAGCCAGCCCACATAGGAGAGGGTTTAAGGTGAGTTAAGTCCGGGGCGTTACTGGTAACGCCCCACATAAAGTGTCTTTACTATCATAAAGTCTACCTAATTACAGGCCGTTGCAGTGCAGAGTGCCTCTTGACCTTCTGGTGGTCCAGTGAGTCTTCGTGGTCGAGTCCTTCAAGTCAGTCGAGTGAGTCCCTCGTTGGTCGACCGGAAGGTGACCTCGTCTAAGGGTGTCCTTGGGCAGGGTACTTAGATCAGGTCTGTGACCCTACCCTAGGTACATGACCCCATCATTAGCCCCCGAATGGATTGAGGCTTCGAGTGAGGAAGGAGTTGATGTTGTTTCCGATTAACTTTTGCACACTGGTCGTGCGTTGTTCTGGACCAAAGAATCTCTTCGTTGATAGTGGCCAACTTGTCTTTAGTCGACTCGATCCATTCTCTTCTTTCGTCGAGTGATCTTTCGGGCTTTGACGATTTCCGAGCGACGGATCGCAGGAAATCCCGCGTCTGATAGACCGGTCTGCCGTTCGCGGATTCCGCGGGATGCGAAATTTGGGGAAGCGCGCGAAGCGGAGCGGACCGCGGCGTTCGGATGGGACGGGACATAGACGCCTTGATCCCCGCGCCGCTTTCTTCGCGACGTATCTCGCCTGCATAACTGTTCCTGGATATGATTAGATCGACCGGGCCCACCTATCATCCACTCGGAAGGGACCTTATAAATGTGCCCGGCGAGTGTTTTTTGTACAGTGCCTCAGCATTCTCTTTCTCTGCTCCCTTCGTCTCCGCCCAACGCGCTCGCTCTCGCCTCCGCCCAACCTCTCCTCGCGCGTCTCACCGGCAACCATGGCCAAGGAGAAGACGGCGGCGCTGGAACGCGCAAAGAAGGCGTCGGCGACGGAGAAGGCGAAGGGAAGATCCACTAGCCGCGGCGGGTCTTCATCTAGATCCCGCCTGCCGAAGGGCTGGGTCCAAGGAGATTGGATCCAGTCGACCATCACGGAGAAAGATCTCCTCGACATGGCCAACGAGGGCCTGATCCCCCATGGAGCTGCGAGGCTTCCGGGGAAGGAGCGGCAGCCCCAGCCAGAAGAGGGTGAGTGCGTGCTCCTGGCTACCCATGTCGATCGTGGATTTTCTTTGCCGCCGAGTATTTTCTTCCGTGGTTTCTTGAACTTCTTTGGAGCGCAGCTCCACCACTTTACCCCAAATTCTATCGCCTATCTTGCCGCGTTCGTGTCCATGTGTGAGGGTTTTCTGGGCTGTCGACCGCACTGGGGCTTGTTCAAGCATATATTCACGTGTCGCTCTCAGACCGTGAAGAAGGCGAGCCCAGGCGACGAAAGAACCCGAGTCATCCAAATGTGTGGGGGCCTGGGGATCTAGGTGAGGAATAAGAGCACCTTCCCAGCCATGACTTTTCTCGAGTCAGTCAGAGGCTGGCAGTCGACCTGGTTCTACTGCCAGGATCAGTCGACGCCGGGGCAGTCGAGTGGACTCCCTCAGTTTACCATGGACCGAGTGAACAAGCCCTCCTCTCTGAAGTTGATTCCGGAGGAGAAAGCTGACGTGAAGATGTTGATGGAGCGCGTAGTACAGTTGGTTCGGGAGGGAGTGACGGGCATGGATCTCCTGGAGGTTTTCCTTAGGCGTCGTATCCAGCCCCTTCAGTTCCGGAGCCACTGCATGTGGTTGTACTGTGGGACTGAGGATGAGACTCGGGTCCATCCAGAAGCAGTCGACGATGTCACTCTGGAAAGATGGATGGCCGCCGTTACCGGAAACAAGGATAACCCACGCGGAGCCAGAAGGATTCCTCCACTCGACCACCACAGTGATTCAAACAAGGTATGCCTGCTCTGCTCTCCACTGTGTTCTTGTCATATTCATTTCTGTTTATTCTGCCAATTGGTCGATTGATCCTTGTCTTGATGTCTATCAGGCCCTCACCGAGCTGTACTCGATGCCCAATGGAGCACAGGCTCCGACTGAGGAGGGTGAGGCGAGTGGGGGCGAGAGCCAGGAGGAGGAGGAGTGGGACTCGGACGTTGCTGAGGATGATGATGACGATGACGACGATGACGGTGATGAAGATGACGCTGAAGACGAGGAAGAAGAGGAGGAGGAGGTCGTACCACCGCGCTCAGAAAGGCGGTCGAAGCTTGTCCACGACCCTTCGACTGAACGTGGCAAGGGGGTTGCGACCGTTGCACAGTCGACCAAGCGCCCTCGGACCACCTCTCCGGCGCCGACTGAAAAGGCGCCGAAGCAGCCCAGGGCGGCTCCGTCAAAGCCGACCAAGCTCCTGCCGAAGATGAAGGTGTCCATCCCCACCATATCAGGGTAATCATGCTGCTTAAGTCTTCTTATTTTGTGTGAACTTTGTCTCTGGTTGACGCTGAAGTTAGTCGACTGATTCTTTGGAGTTGCAGTGCTGCTACTTCTGAGACCTCAGTCCGGGCTGATGACCATGAGATGGAGGACGCAGCAACCTCAAAACCAGGTACTATATTCTTAACGCCGTTTTTAGTCGACTGACTCATGATCTCTAATCCTGATTCTTCTCTGTAGCTCCACCCAATGTTGTTATCACTCTCCCTGATGATGATGAGGATGAGGAACCGCTGAAGCGCAGAAGGAGTAGGAAAGCGTCCGCCAGCAGGGTGCCCCAGGATGTGACGGCGCCTGAGACTCTGATTGCGGAGGAAGAGAACACCACTCGACACACCGTGTCCTTCGCAGATCCACTGACGAGTGCTCAGCAGCCCTCCCTTTTCACGACGCACCACGTCCCAGAGGACCAAGCTGGCGCCGCGAAGGAGGCGATACGCCAGGCAGGGATCATGATGGAGCAGTTAAGGACCATCCGGGATGCGAGCCAGGCAGCTTACGACGCCAGTTCCGCCCTTCAAAGCAATGTTCAGGTCAGTCAACCACCGCCTGTTCTGTTAGGATATGCTATCAAAAACTTTTCTTTCTAGAATCAATAGTAGTCACCCAGTGGGTGTGTCGATTCACCCAGTACGCTGAGTGCACCCGCCGGGTGTAGTCCCCAAGGCTAAGGTCGACTGCTGGCAGTCGGCCTTAGGCTTTATAATTTCAGTCTTTGCGTCATTCGACTATGGCGACTGGATATCGCAAAACGGGTCGACTGGTCGACTCTGTCTTCAATAGGATTAGTGGGGGCACACTGAGTGCACCCACTGGGTGTAGTCCCCAAGGCTAAGGTCGACTGCTGGCAGTCGGCCTTAGGTTTTATAATTTCAGGCTTTCCGTCATTCGATTATGCCGAATGGATTTCGCAAACCGGTGGGGGCACGCTGAGTGCACCCACTGGGTGTAGTCCCCGAGACTGTGGTCGACTGCTTGCAGTCGATTACAGTCTTAAAGAATGCATTTCTCTTCTTTTTTTTTTTGAGGTCGACTGGTCGACTCTATCTTCAATAGGATTAGTGGGGGCACGCTGAGTGCACCCACTGGGTGTAGTCCCCGAGACTACGGTCAAATGCTTGTATTCGGCTGTAGTCTTAGAAACGTGTGATTTTTCCTTTTTCACTCAGAAGTGAATTATATTTGACATCTAGTCGATTGGTTCTTCGTAGAACTCCTGTGATCTTGTGGCTCGCTACTCTGAGCTGGAAAACAAGCACACTCAGCTCGAGCTGAACTTGAAGCTGGTTCAGGAGAAACTGACGAAGGCAAAGGAGGAGACCGAAGGTATGTTTGGTGAGACCTTGACGACTGCTTTTCCCTTTGTTTGTTTCAAAATCTGATCTTGCTGTAACTTGCAGGTAAGGTAAGGGAGGCCCAACAGAAGAAAGACCTTGAACTAGCTGAGAAGATCAAGCTTGCTGACGAGAAGTTAGCTTCAGTCACCAAGCTTGAACAAGACAATACCAATCTGAAAGCTGCTCTTGGGATCGCCAACAAGGAGGTCAGTCGACTGAAAACTGATAAAGCTGCCCTGACCGACCAAGTCAGTAAGTTGACTGGGAAGAAAAATGATCTGGAGGCCTTCCTGAGTGGTCTTGCCAAGAAGCTGTTTCTTATGCTTGAAGGTAAACCTCTATGCTCGGCAATTATTTCCAATCGTGGTTTTTCCATTCGACCATCACCTTGACTCGGTGATCGTCCTTGCAGAATTTTGTCAAAACTTTGAAGAAGAAACTAGCCGGCTGGAACCAAACCTCGACCCCGTCAATTCTCCGGTGAACGACGAAGTTGCCATGAATGTTTTCCGACTGGAGTCCCGTGTTACAGCTGCCGTGGACTATCTTGCAAGGCTGAAGGTCGCCACATCTCGCATCGACTCGACGCTCTGGCCCGGGGAGACACTTCAGAATGACCTTGAGTCGCTGATGGCTCGCTTGAACACGATCCCTGGTCGAGTGCAGGAGTGGAAGAAGTCCTCGGCTCGGTGCGGTGCAGATGTTGCTCTGTGTCTGGCCCGAGTCCACTACAAAGATGCGCGAGAAGAGAAGCTGGCGGCCCTCCGTGTGGCCAACACCAAGAAACACGACTTCAGGTCCTTTATGGAAACTTTCCTTGCGGCTGCCACTCGGATCGCAGATGGAATTGATCTTGATGAGTTTGTTGCACCTTCCAGCCCTCCACAGGAGGGGTAAAAAACCTCTTCTAAGCTCGACGCTTTAAATTTGCCTCGGTATGCCGAGTGGAGTTGTAACTGATAAACCTTAACGGGCTTAGTGCCCGAGCACTTTCGGTTCCTTTAGGTATCTATCCGCACTTGAATTTGTCGTTTGAATGTGATTGCTTTTGGCTCGAAATGTCTTTTGCAGGTCCAAAGCAGGGCACTTACTGCAATCGACTTATTCCTTAGTCCACTTGGGTGAGCGCTGGGCTACAGCTAAGCCCCCCGAGTGAGAGGTTTACTTTTCACTCGGTAGGATTTCTGATAACTTAGGCGAGCACTGGGCTGCAGCTAAGCCTCCGAGTGAGAAGTTTGCTCTTCACTCGGTAGGGTTTTTGATAACTTAGGCGAGCACTGGGCTGCAGCTAAGCCTCCGAGTGAGAGGTTTGCTCTTCACTCGGTAGGGTTTTTGATAACTTAGGCGAGCACTGGGCTGCAGCTAAGCCTCCGAGTGAGAGGTTTGCTCTTCACTCGGTAGGGTTTTTATGTCTTAGGCGAGCACTGGGCTGCAGCTAAGCCCCCGAGTGAGAGGCTTGCTCTTCACTCGGTAGGA
>NC_041392.1:296882371-296898898 GCF_002162155.2 Triticum dicoccoides
TAACTTAGGCGAAAACGGATTCGCAGCTAAGCCTCCGAGTGGGAGTCTGGCTCACCACTCGGTAGGATTTTGATAACTTAGGCGAGCACTGGGCTGCAGCTAAGCCCCCGAGTGGGAGGTTTGCTCTTCACTCGGAAGGATTTTGATAACTTAGGCTAGCACTGGGCTGCAGCTAAGCCCCCGAGTGAGAGGTTTGCTCTTCACTCGGTAGGATTTTGATAACTTAGGCTAGCACTGGGCTGCAGCTAAGCCCCCGAGTGAGAGGTTTGCTCTTCACTCGGTAGGATTTTTATAACTTAGGCGAGTACTTGGACTGCAGCTAAGCCTCCGAGTGGAAGTCTGGCTTACCACTCGGTAGGATTTCTGATAACTTAGGCGAAAACGGATTCGCAGCTAAGCCTCTGAGTGGGAGTCTGGCTCACCACTCGGTAGTATTTTTTACAAACTTAGGCGAAACGGATTCGCGGCTAAGTCACCCACTGAGGGGAAATTTTATTGGAATAAAAAGTGACAAAAATTATGGAGGAACTATGACACTATTATTTTGAGGTCCATGAACTACAGAAGTACTTTATTGCAACTCGTCCGAGTGATAAAACTTAAGTGTAAAATGGGCGGAGTAGATCCGCGTTCCACGCTCGGGGCTCGTCGATATCATGCTCGACGTTGTAAAGACGGTACGCCCCGTTGTGGAGAACTTTGGTGACGATGAAGGGTCCTTCCCAAGAAGGAGCAAGCTTGTGTTGTTTTTTCTGATCCACTCGGAGAACTAAATATCCTTCTTGGAAGGCTCGACCTCTCACATTTCTGGCGTGGAAACGACGCAAATCTTGTTGGTAGATGGTCGACCGGATTAGAGCCATCTCCCTTTCTTCCTCTAAAAGGTCGACTGCGTCCCGCCGCGCTTGTTCAGCTTCTGCTTCGTTGTAGATTTCAACTCGAGGAGCATTGTGGAGAAGATCACTTGGCAAGACTGCTTCAGCTCCATAGACCAAGAAGAATGGAGTTCTTCCGGTCGACCGATTAGGTGTGGTCCTCAGTCCCCAAAGCACCGAGGGAAGTTCGTCGACCCAAGCTCCAGCTGCATGCTTGAGATCACGCATCAGTCGGGGTTTCAGTCCTTTGAGAATCAGGCCATTGGCTCGCTCTGCTTGTCCATTCGACTGCGGATGAGCGACTGAAGCGTAGTCGACTCGTGTGCCTTGAGAGTTACAGAAATCTCTGAATTCCTCCAAGTCAAAGTTCGACCCATTATCCGTAATGATGCTGTGCGGGACTCCATATCTGAATATTAGTTCTTTGACAAAGCTAACAGCAGCACCGGCGTCAAGGTTCTTGATTGGTTTAGCCTCGATCCACTTGGTGAACTTGTCGACTGCCACCAGTACATGCGTGAAGCCGCTTCGCCCTGTTCTCAAAGGACCAACCATGTCCAACCCCCATACCGCGAAAGGCCAGACGAGTGGGATGGTCTTCAGAGCCGATGCAGGCTTGTGCGACATATTCGAGTAGAACTGACATCCCTCGCACTTATCCACTATCTCCTTTGCCATCTCATTCGCCTTTGGCCAGTAAAATCCGGCTCGGTATGCTTTGGCCACGATGGTCCGAGAGGACGCATGATGACCACAGGTCCCCGAGTGGATATCATTGAGGATGAGTCGACCTTCTTCTGGTGTTATGCACTTCTGACCAACTCCAGTCGCGCTTTCTCTGTATAATTGTCCTTTGATTACGGTAAAGGCCTTAGATCGACGGACGATCTGTCGAGCCTCTTCCTCATCCTCCGGAAGCTCTTTTCTCAGGATATACGCGATATATGGAACTGTCCAGTCGGGAATGACCACCAAGACCTCCATGATCAAGTCGACCACTGCTGGGACTTCAACCTCAGTCGGATCTGTGGCACTCTTGGGCTGTGGAGCTTCTTCGGTGAAAGGATCTTCTTTGACTGACGGAGTGTGTATATGCTCCAAGAACACACCACTCGGAATAGCTTCTCTCTTGGAACCTATCTTTGCTAGATCATCAGTTGCTTGATTTTTCAGTCGGGGTATATGATGGAGCTCCAACCCCTCGAACTTCTTTTCCAGCTTCCTCACTGCACTGCAGTATCCAGTCATGGCTGGGCTTCTCACGTCCCACTCCTTCATCACTTGGTTGACCACTAAATCCGAGCCGCCATAGACCATCAGGCGACGGACGCCGAGTGAAATGGCCATGCGCAACCCATATAAGAGGGCCTCATATTCTGCCTCATTGTTGGAGGAATCAAAGTGAATCTGGAGCACATATCTGAGCTTATCTCCTCTGGGGGAAACCAGGACAACCCCAGCACCAGAACCATTCAACATCTTAGAGCCATCAAAGAACATGGTCCAATGCTCCGAGTGAACTTCAGTCGGCTGCTGCTGTTCAATCCACTCAGCGAGGAAATCTGCTATTGCCTGGGACTTAATGGCTTTCTTTGCCTCAAGCTTGATATCAAGGGGAAGAAGTTCAATCGCCCATTTAGCCACTCGACCAGTTGCATCTCTGTTGTGCAAAATCTCTGATAGTGGAGGGTCGCTGACGACTGTGATGGAATGATCGGAGAAATAATGAGCAACCTTCTTTGTGGTCATGTATATTCCATACACAAGCTTCTGATAATGAGGATATCTCTGCTTGGATGGAGTCAAGACTTCAGACAAATAATACACTGGGCGCTGAACTTTGAGAGCTTTTCCTTCTTCTTCCCGCTCGACCGTAAGCATAGTACTGACGACTTGTCCTGTGGCTATGATATAGAGCAACAGAGGCTCTTTGCTGATTGGAGCAGCAAGCACCGGCTGGGTGGAGAGCAGAGTTTTTAGCTCGGCAAACGCTGCATCAGCTTCTGGAGTCCACTCGAACTTGTCTGCCTTCTTCATCAGTCGGTAAAGAGGCAATGCCTTTTCACCGAGTCGTGAGATGAATCGACTTAATGCGGCCAAGCATCCAGTAAGCTTCTGGACATCGTGCACTCGACAGGGCGTTTCATTCGGAGAATAGTGCCAATCTTCTCTGGATTAGCGTCGATTCCTCGTTCGGAAACGAGAAAACCGAGTAACTTGCCACCAGGAACTCCAAATGTGCACTTTGATGGATTGAGCCTGATATCATACCTTCGGAGGTTGGCAAATGTTTCGGCGAGGTCAGCGAGCAGGTCGGAACCTTTTCGTGACTTGACGACGATGTCATCCATATACGCTTCCACATTCCGACTGATTTGAGTGAGTAGACACTTCTGAATCATTCGCATAAATGTGGCTCCGGCATTCTTGAGGCCGAATGGCATGGTGATATAGCAGAAGCACCCGAGTGGAGTGATGAAAGCTGTTTTTACCTCGTCGGGTCCGTACAGACGGATCTGGTGGTACCCGGAGTAGGCGTCTTGAAAAGACAATCTCTCGCATCCTGCGGTCGAGTCAACAATTTGATCTATGCGAGGGAGAGGAAAATGATCTTTCGGGCAGGCCCGGTTGATGTGCTTGAAATCAATGCACATTCGGAGCGATTTGTCCTTCTTAGGAACCATGATGACATTAGCGAGCCACTCGGAGTGGTATATCTCTCGGATAAATCTTGCCGCCAACAGTCGAGCCACTTCCTCACCAATGGCTTTTCTCTTCTGGACGGCGGACCACCGAAGATGCTCTTTGACTGGTTTTGCAGATGAGTCGACTCTTAGGCGATGCTCAGCCAGTCCCCTGGGAACACCTGGCATGTCAGCGGGCTTCCATGCAAAAATGTCCCAGTTCTCACGGAGGAACTGGATGAGCGCTTCTTCCTATTTCGGGTCAAGTGTTGTGGAGATGTGGGTCGGAGCGGCATCGGGGTCGGTCGGGTGAATGTGAACAGGCTTCGTCTCACCGGACGACTGAAATGCAGACTCTGTGGCGGGTTTCTTGGATCGCAGCAAGTCACTCGGATCTGCGTTTTGCTTGTATTCTTCGAACTCGACCGCTGTCACCTGGGAATCAGCAATCTTTGAGCCTTTTTGGAAGCACTCTTGTGCCTTTTTCCGGTCACCGGTGACAGTGATCACTCCTTTGGGGCCAGGCATCTTCAGTTTGAGGTACACGTAACATGGTCGATCCATGAATCGTGCATAAGCTGGTCTCCCCAAAATGGCATGATATGCACTCTGAAAATCCACGACCTCGAACGTCAACTTCTCTTTGCGAAAATGTTTCGAATCGCCAAACACCACGTCCAGAGCTATTTGGCCGAGTGACTCGGCTTTCTTTCCTGGTATAACTCCATGAAAGCTCATGTTACTGGTGCTCAGTCGGGACATCGGAATGCCCATTCCTTTCAGTGTGTCTGCATATAGCAAATTCAACCCACTACCACCGTCCATAAGCACTTTTGTCAGTCGAGTGCCTTCAACAACTGGATCAACCACCAAAGCTTGCCTCCCAGGGGTGGCAATATGAGTCGGGTGATCAGATTGGTCGAAGGTGATGGGTGTTTGGGACCATTTCAGATAATTTGCTTTTGCTGGGGCAACCATGTTCACCTCACGGTTAATTACTTTCAATCGACTCTTGCTCTCCACATCTGCAAAGATCATTAGAGTAGAGTTGATATGCGGATATCCTTCCTCACTGTCCTCCTTGTCTTCGGCCTTGTCCGACTCCTTCTCCTTGTTATTAGACTGTTTTCCCTGAAACTGCTGGATCAGGAGTCGACATTGGCGAGTGGTGTGCTTCGGGTAGATGATATTCCCCTCTTCGTCTTTCTTCGTGTGGATGTGACATGGCATATCCATTACGTCGTTCCCTTCTTTATCCTTTACCTTCTTAGGGTTCCAGGATCCTTTTGGTTTCCCTTTAAACTTTCCCTGAGTCACAGCCAGAGCCTCTCTAGGAGCTGCCAGTTCAGCCTTCCGCTTCTGTTTCCGACTGGTGTTTCCTTTTTCCGACTGACTCGGCTTGTGCTTGTCGCTTGGGAGTCGGTCTTCTTCTTCGCCGTTGGCGTACTTGGTAGCAATCTCCATCATCCGACTCAAGGTCATGTCACCGGTTCGACCAAACTTCAAACTCAATTCTCTGTTCTTGACGCCATCTTTAAAGGCGCAGACTGCCTAATGATCAGACACATTCTCCACAGTATGGTGCAAAGTGATCCATCTCTGAATATACTCTCTGAGAGTCTCATTGGTCTTCTGCACGCAGACTTGCAACTCTGTCAGTCCAGCTGGTCGCTTTCAAGTTCCTTCAAACGTTCTGATGAACACTCGGGACAGATCTTCCCAAGTGTAAATGCTGCTAGGAGGTAATTGAGTCAACCATGCCCTGGCAGAACCTTCCAACATGAGGGGCAAATGCTTCATGGCCACCTCGTCGTTCCCACCACCAATCTGAATTGCCACTCGGTAGTCCTCAAGCCAAGTTTCAGGCTTAGACTCACCAGTGAACTTGCTGACTCCTGTTGCCAACCTGAAATTGGGAGGGATAACTGCGGCTCTGATAGCTCTGCTGAAACATTCAGGACCAGAAACATGCACTCGACTGCTTGTGGGCGCATCTCTGTCGAGTCCACCTCGATGGGCTCTGTTCCGGTCGACCAAACCTTGCACGATAATGGATCGCGCGTCGAAACCTGGTTCTCTGGGGTCGACTGGAACTCTTCGCCCCGCACTGAGCTGACGTCTGTCATCTTGCTGCCGAGGAGCGTAAGACCCATCTCTCGGAGGGGAATTGGGTACTCGACGCCTATCATCTCGGTCGAGTCGGTCACCATGTTGGTCTCGTCGATTCTCGCGCCCTTCACGCCGCGGAGGCGATCTGGGGCTGTGAGCCAACTGAACCGTATTCGCAGCGACGGATCGACTGTGAATTCTGTTGCGCGACTGCGACACGGCCGAATTCTGATCTCCTGCTGCCCGGAGCAGATCCCTGATCTGCATCAAGCCTCTGCCAGTTTCCGACTGAGAGGGCTGGATGGACTCTGCTATACGGGTCGCAGCTGCTAAATTCTGGATTGGGGTTCGATATACCTGAGTCGGCGGGAAGAGTTGACGTCGACTGGTGTCGGGAACTCGTTGCCGCGCACGCTCGTCGAGTGCTCGCTGAAGATTCTCCAGTCGAGTGCGTTCGGCCAAATTGGCCAAACGTGCCTCCTCCAAGGCGCGAGCCTCGGGGGTTTCTCCTGCGATGGGGGTACGCAGGGCATCCACGTTCCTGCGGCGAAGTTCCTCTCTTTGCAGAGAGTCGAGTGGCTCGGGCCGGTACTCTTCGTGGTCTCGTGCGGGGTCGCCTCCGTCTCCTGCTCCACCATCACGGGCGAAGCCAGGGGGACTGCGGGGCCCGTCGACCATCAGGACTTCCACCGCTGGATCACTGCTATCACACTCGGATGCAGTCTCTACGGAGCCAGTCGACAGATCGAACAGGCCGTAGAGGGATTCGTCGGGCTCGATTGCCGCAACTTGGGTGGTGGCCGACTGGCGAGCCACCGCGTGCCTCACCCACCGCTGAAGCCTCGACCGGCCCGAGCACTTGTGCTGGCGGAAGACCGGGAGGGTGGCCGATGGGGGAGTCGACCAATACGGGGTCGACGGTTGCCGCAGCAGAACGCCGCGGACACATGCGCGAAAATGCCTCGCACCGCGGACAGGGAGCGCATCAACGTCGAGTGGAGCCTCCTGGAGCCAGGCGGAGTCGTCGGCGATGAAGGTGAGAGCGCCGAGACGGATCTCTCGACCCTTGACCAAAACTCCAGCAGTCACCATGATGAAAGTACTCGGAAGAATCGCAACTTCTCCACAAAATTGCTAAAACACCTGCCCCACGGTGGGCGCCAACTGTCGTGGTTCTAAGCCTGACAGTAGAGTGGGGGGTAGGTATGGAGAGGCAAGGTCCTAGCTATGGAGAGGTTGTAAACACAAGGGATGTACGAGTTCAGGCCCTTCTCGGAAGAAGTAAAAGCCCTACGTCTCAGAGCCCAGAGGCGGTCGAGTGGATTATGTGTATATGAGTTACAAGGTGCCGAACCCCTCTACCTGTGGAGGGGGGTGGCTTATATAGAGTGCGCCAGGACCCCAGCCAGCCCACGTAGGAGAGGGTTTAAGGTGAGTTAAGTCCGGGGCGTTACTGGTAACGCCCCACATAAAGTGTCTTTACTATCATAAAGTCTACTTAATTACATGCCGTTGCAGTGCAGAGTGCCTCTTGACCTTCTGGTGGTCGAGTGAGTCTTCGTGGTCGAGTCCTTCAAGTCAGTCGAGTGAGTCCCTCGTTGGTCGACTGGAAGGTGACCTCGTCTAAGGGTGTCCTTGGGCAGGGTACTTAGATCAGGTCTGTGACCCTACCCTAGGTACATGACCCCATCACCCCGCGCCGCCGCGCCCGGCCAACCGGGGGCCGCCACGTGTCCCACCGAGGCTCCCCGCCGCGCTGGCCCGCCCGGCCCAGGGAGGCCCCCCGAGAGCCCGCGTCTGCCGCCGCCCTCCATCCGCTCCGCGCCGCCCGAGTGCCCCGCCGCGCCACCGCTCGACCCCGCCACCGGCGAGTTCCCCGTGGCGAGCCTCCTCGCCACCGCGCCGCCCCGCTGATGCCATGCTCCACCCGCGCGCCGCCGCCTCCTCCCGCGCCGGTCGCCGCGCGCCACCACGCCGGCCACCTCCACCGCCCTGCACCCCTCGTAGCCGGCGAGCACCCCGGCCACCTCTCCCTCCGAGTTCCGGCCGCCGTCGACCACAACTCTGGCCGGCGAGCTTCAGGAAGCGTGCACCGCTACAGTGCCCCAAGATCTGGATCTGAGATCTAAATCTCCACGGTTGACTTTTTCCCTACTAACCCTAGATTTTTTGCAACCTTCATCATGTCGTAACTCTACATCTGTAGCTCCGATTTGGGCGTGTAGCATATCAAAAGGTTCGTCTCGACGAGTACATCATTTCATCTCATTGCATCATTTTCATTTGAGCTCATCTTGATGCCCGAAATGCTGTTGGAAGAGGGCTATGTGGTGAATTTGTCAGATCTGTTGCATCAAATAGCTATTTGTCATTTTTGCCATGTTTAATGTGTGCATGCTATGATCCTGAGCTCTACATGTGTTTTGTTATATGCCATGCCATCTTTACATAGGTGCTTGCCATGTATTTCTGTGATATTTGTGGTGACTAGCACAAGCTTGCAAAGGAGTGTAATCGGTAATGCTGATTTCAAGGACTTAGAATTTCACCAAGTCCTTGTTCTGTTTTTGTCGTTATGCCATGTGTTCGTGTTGTTTCCTAGTGATCCGTGCCTCTTTTGAGGATGATCAGTAAGGACGTTTTGTTAACATTGTGGTGCTATATCCATCCATGTCTTTGTTTGCAATTATGGAGCACCCTAGTTTGAGTCAATCGAGCTCTACTTTTGCTATATCGTAAATCCTGGCAGATTGTTGACCTGTTTAGCGATTTTGCCGAGGATGTTGCTATGGATCCGTGCATGCTATGTTGTTGTTCTTGCCATGTCTAGCTTCTATGCCATGTCTTATTGATGGGTGTATGCTTAGTTTGTCATGCCATTCTCTGTAGTGAGTGCATCGAGCTCGTAAACATGCCTACTCGTTAACTGATTTGCATGCTCCATTTTTTCACTAAGTCTGAAATCTGTTTATGTTTTTGCCATGTTCACATGCTTGCAATTGTATTTTCTGATCCCTTTTGGCTCAAGGTCACTAAGGGACTTTTGTTAAGTGCTTTGAGAAGCTTCATGCCATGCCTTGCTTTGCCATGTTAAGTTCCTGTAGCATGTAGTTTTCATGCTCTAAAGTGTGCTTCCAGATGATAAATTCCAGACTTGTGTTGATTTCACGAAGTCTGAAACCTGTTATCATTTGCTCTTTTGCCATGCTTGTTTGAACCTGTTAATGGATGAATTAGCCATAGCTCAGTGTTCATCTTTTGTAAAGCATCATGAGTGGATCCCTGCCACATATTTTGTTGTCATGTTTGAGTGCTATAGCATATTTATCTTGATGCATTTAGTTGGCCACTTGCTGATTATCGCAGACCGGTGCCATATTTGTTTTGCTTGCCATTTCCAAACCGTGCATCCGATTCCGATGATCTTTATATCGATTGACGAAGCTATGTACCTAGGGTAGGGTCATGGACCTGTCCAAACTCCCCTACCCAAGGACATCTCTAGAAGAAATCACCTTTCAATCGACTTGGAGGTGTTCCACTTGACAGACTCGAAGACACTCGACCAAGAAGCGGTCACTCGACCAAGACCAAACCACTCGACGGCCAGCAGACCTAAAGGCACTCCGCATGCTAACGGTCGGTTATTAAGTAGCCTTTATGGTCATCATAGCACTTTATTAGGGGCGTTATCAATAACGACCGACCTTAATGTATTTAAAGCCCTGCATAACTGAGGGCCGGAGGGGTCCGGCGAACTCTATATAAGCCACCCCCTCCTCAGTGTAAAGGGTTCGCACCCCTGTAATTCATACACGATAATCCAGTCGACCGCCTCCGGGCTCCGAGACGTAGGGCTATTACTTCCTCCGAGAAGGGCTTGAACTCGTAAACCTCATGTGCTTACAACTTCTCCATAGCTAAGATCTTGCCTCTCCATACATACCCCCCTATATTACTGTCAGACTTAGAACCACGACAGTTGGCGCCCACCATGGGGCCGGTGTTTTAGCGATTTGTTGGTGGAGTTGCGGTCTTTTCCGATCCGAATCATCATGATTTCCGGCAGAGTTTTGGTGGAGGGCCGCGAGATCTGTCTTGGCGCGCTCACGTTCATCGCCGACGACTCCGCTTGGCTTCAGGAGGCTCCGCTCTACGTGGACACGCTCCCTGTCCGCGGGGCGACGCACTTTCGCGCGTGCGTCCGCGACATCCTTTTGCGGCAACCGTTGACCCACTATCGGTCGGCTCCTGTGCTGTCCTCCCTTCCTGTTTCCCGCCGGCGCAAGTGCTCCGGTCGGTCGAGACTTCAGAGGTGGATGAGACACGCGGTGGCACGCCAGTCGGCCACCCCTCAAGTTGCGGCGATCGAGCCCGACAAATCCCTCTAAGGCTTGTTTGATCTGTCGTCTAGCTCTACAGAGACCGCATCTGAGTGCGACAGCAGTGATCCAGCGGCGGAGGTTCTGATGGTCGATGGACCGCCCAGTCCTCCCGGTTTTCCCCACACCGACGGAGGCGCGGGTGGAGGCGACCCGTCGCGTTCCCATGAGGAATATCTCCCCGAGCCTCCCACGTCGTTGCAGAGAGAAGAACTTCGTCGCCGGAACATGGATGCGCTGCACACTCCTATCGTCCGAGAAACCCCCGAGGCTCGTGCCTTGGAGGATGCGCGCCTGGCAAACTTGGCCGAGCGCACTCGAATGGAGAACCTCCAGCGAGCACTCGACGAGCGTGCGCGACAACGGGTTCCCGAATCCAGTCGACGTCAGCTCTTCCCGCCCCCGCGGTATATCGAACTCCGATTCAGAATTTAGCAGCTGCAGCCCGTATAGGAGAGTTGATTCAGCCTTCCCAGTCGGAGGCTGGCAGAGGCTTGCTGCAGATCAGAGCGTTACTCCGGGCAGCAGGAGACCAGAATTCCGTTGTTTCTCAGTCGCGGAACATGATTCACAGCAGATCCATTGCTGCAGACACAGTCCAGTCGGCTCATAGCCCAAGATCGCCCCCGAGGCGTGAGGGACGTGGGGACCGGCGTAATCAGTACAGGAACCGTGAGCAATGTGATCACCGATTCGATCGTGATGATCGACGTCGAGTGCCCACCCCTCCCCCGAGGAGCGGGTCGTATGCGCCTCGACAGCAGGATGACAGGCGCCCTCATAGTGTTGGGCGAAGGTTCCCAGTCGACTCCAGGGAGCTAGGCTTTGATACGAGATCCATTCTCATTCAAGGTTTGGTCGACAGGAATAGAGCTCACCGAGAAGGTCACGATAGAGATGCGCCTACCAGCAGCAGAGCACATGTTTCGGGGCCAGAGTGCTTTAGGAGCACCATCAGGGTCGCTTTGATTCCTCCCAACTTCAGGTTGGCGACTGGAGTCAGCAAGTTCACTGGTGAGTCCAAGCCCGATACTTGGCTTGAACACTACCGAGTGGCCGTCCAGATTGGCGGCGGCAATGATGAAGTGGCCATGAAGCACCTGCCTCTCATGTTGGAGGGCTCGGCCAGAGCGTGGCTGAACCAGTTAGCACCCAGCAGCTTTTACACTTGGGAAGATCTCGCCCGAGTGTTTGTCACCACATTTGAAGGAAGATGCAAGCGACCGACAGGGCTGACGGAACTGCGGTCTTGCGTGCAGAAGCCGAATGAAACTTTGAGGGATTACATCCAGAGATGGATCACGTTACATCACATGGTAGATAATGTGCCTGACCACCAAGCAGTCTGTGCCTTCAAAGAAGGCGTCAAGTACACAGAACTGAATCTGAAATTCGGTCGGACCGGAGATATGTCTCTGAATCGGATGATGGAGATTTCCACCAAGTACGCTAATGGTGAAGATGAGGATCGACTCAGGAGTGGCAAGCTCAAGTCAGTCACTCAAGAAACCGGAGGAAATTCCAATCGGAAATAGAAGCGGAAAGCCGAGCCAGCTGCTCGTGGGGAAGCCTTGGCTGTAACTCAAGGAAAGTTTAAAGGGAAACCCAAAGGACCTTGGAACCCCAAGAAAGTTAAAGACCAGGACGGAAATGATGTGTTGGATTTCCCATGTCTCGTCCACACCAAGAAAGATGAAGAGGGTAATTTCATTTACCCGAAACATACCACTCGACAGTGTCGACTCATGATCCAGCAGTTCCAGGGCAAGCAGCCCAAAGATAAGGAAAAGGAGTCAGACAAAGTTGAGGACAAGGAAGATAGTGACGATGGATACCCCCAGGTCAATTCCACCCTGATGATTTTTTCTGATGTTGAAAGCAAAAGTCGACTGAAAGTTATCAACAGAGAGGTGAATATGGTTGCTCCGGCGACACCCAGTTATCTGAAGTGGTCTCAGACTGCCATAACATTCGACCGGTCCGATCAACTAACGCACATCGCCACCCCTGGGAGGCAAGCTTTGGTGGTCGACCCAGTTGTTGAAGGCACTCGACTGACCAAAGTCTTGATGGATGGTGGCAGTGGTTTGAACATATTATATGCTGAGATGTTGAAAGGGATGGGCATTCCGATGTCTAGACTCAGTACCAGCAACATGAGTTTCCATGGAGTCATTCCCGGGAAGAAGGCTGAATCACTCGGCCAGATTGCTCTTGATGTGGTTTTCAGTGATTCCAAGAATTACCGCAAAGAAAAGTTGACGTTTGAAGTTGTAGACTTCCAGAGTGCCTATCACGCTATTTTGGGTAGGCCGGCTTATGCACGCTTCATGGCCCGACCATGTTATGTGTATCTCAAACTGAAGATGCCTGGCCCCAAAGGTGTGATCACTATTACGGGCAATCAGAAGAAAGCGGAAGAATGTTTTCAGAAAGGTTCAAAGATCGCTGATGCTCAGATGGCAGTGGTGGAGCTCCAGGAATACCAGAAGACTGCAGACCCGAGTGATTTGTTGCGAGCCAAGAAGCCCGCTACAGAATCAGCTTTTCGGTCATTTGGCGAAACGAAGACAGCTCACATCCACCCGACCGATCCCAGCGCTGCTCCAACTCATATCTCAACAACACTCGACTCCAAATAGGAAGAAGCGCTCATCCAGTTCCTCCGTGAGAACTGGGACATTTTCGCATGGAAGCCTTCTGACATGCCGGGTGTTCCCAGGGAGCTGGCTGAGCACCGCCTAAGAGTCGACTCAAAAGTAAAACATGTCAAGGAACATCTCCGACGGTCTGCCGTCCAGAAGAGAAAGGCTATTGGCGAGGAGGTGGCTCGGCTCTTAGCAGCGGAGTTCATCCGAGAAATCTACCACTCCGAGTGGCTCGCCAACGTTGTCATGGTCCCCAAGAAGGACAAGTCACTTCGCATGTGCATTGACTTTAAACATATCAATCGGGTCTGCCCGAAAGATCATTTTCCTCTCCCCCGCATCGATCAGATAGTCGACTCGACTGCGGGATGTGAGCGACTGTCTTTTTTAGATGCCTATTCCGGGTACCATCAGATCCGTCTGTATGGACCTGACGAGATCAAATCAGCTTTCATCTCTCCATTCGGGTGCTTCTGTTATGTTACCATGCCGTTCGGCCTCAAGAATGCCGGAGCCACATTCATGAGGATGATTCAGAAGTGTTTGCTCACTCAAATCAGTCAGAATGTGGAAGCGTACATGGATGACATTGTGGTCAAGTCACGGAAGGGTTCCGACCTGCTGGCTGACCTTGCTGAAACCTTTGCTAACCTTAGGAGGTATGATATCAAGCTTAATCCATCAAAGTGCACATTCGGAGTTCCTGGCGGAAAATTACTCGGTTTTCTTGTTTCCGAACGGGGAATCGACGCCAATCCAGAAAAAGTCGGTACTATACTCCGAATGAAAAGTCCTGTGCGAGTGCACGATGTCCAGAAGCTTACTGGTTTCTTGGCCGCTTTAAGTCGATTCATATCTCGTCTCAGTGAAAAGGCATTGCCTCTTTACCGATTGATGAAGAAGTCTGACAAGTTCGAGTGGACTCCCGAAGCTGATGCAATGTTTGCAGAGCTCAAAGCTCTGCTCTCCACCCAGTCGGTGCTTGCTGCCCCAATCAGCAAGGAGCCTTTGCTGCTTTACATCGCAGCCACGGGACAAGTCGTCAGTACGGTACTTACGGTCGAGCGGGAAGAAGAAGGAAAAGCCTTCAAAGTTCAGCGCCCAGTATATTATATTTCTGAAGTTTTGACCCCGTCGAAGCAAAGATATCCTCATTATTAGAAGCTTGTATATGGGATTTATATGACCACAAAGAAAGTTGCTCACTACTTCTCTGATCATTCCATTACAGTCGTCAGCGACGCTCCATTGTCAGAGATCCTGCACAATAGAGATGCAACTGGTCGAGTGGCAAAATGGGCGATTGAACTCCTTCCTCTAGATATCAAGTTCGAGGCAAAGAAAGCTATCAAGTCCCAGGCAGTAGCAGATTTCGTCGCCGAGTGGATTGAATAGCAACTGCCGACTCAGGTTCACTCGGAGCATTGGACCATGTTCTTCGATGGTTCCAAAATGCTGAATGGTTCCGGTGCTGGGGTGGTGTTAGTCTCCCCCCGAGGAGATAAGCTCAGATATGTTCTTCAAATCCACTTTGATTCCTCCAATAACGAGGCGGAATATGAAGCACTTTTATATGGGTTGTGCATGGCCATTTCACTCGGCATCCGACGCCTCATGGTCTATAGCGACTCAGATTTGGTGGTTAATCAGGTGATGAAGGAATGGGACGTCAGAAGTCCAGCCATGACTGGTTATTGCAATGCAATGAGAAAGCTGGAGAAGAAATTCGAGGGGTTAGAGCTTCATCACATACCCCGACTGAAAAATCAAGCAGCTGATGATTTGGCAAAAATAGGTTCCAAAAGAGAAGCCATTCCCAGCAATGTGTTTTTGGAACACATCCACACACCATCAGTTCAGGAGGATACCTTCACTGAAGAGGCCCCGCAGCCAAAAAGTGCCACGGATCTGACTGAAGTTGAAGTTCCAGCTGTGGTCGACCTGATCATGGAAGTCTTGGTCATCACTCCCGACTGGACAGTACCATACATCGCGTACATCCTAAGGAAAGAACTCCCAGAGGACGAAGAAGAGGCTCGACAGATCATCCGTCGATCCAAGGCCTTTACAGTCATAAAGGGACAGTTGTATAGAGAAAGCGCGATGGAGTCAGTCAGAAGTGTATAACACCAGAAGAAGGTCAGATGATCCTTGACGATATCCACTCGGGGACCTGTGGTCATCATGCGTCCTCTCGGACCATTGTGTCTAAAGCATACTGAGCGGGATTTTATTGGCCAAGGGCCAATGAAATGGCAAAAGAGATAGTTGACAAATGTGAAGGATGTCAGTATTACTCCAATATGTCGCACAAGCCCGCGTCAGCTGTGAAAACCATTCCACTCGTCTGGCCCTTTGCTGTTTGGGGGATGGACATGGTTGGACCACTGAAAATAGGTAAGAGAGGCTTCACTCATGTGCTAGTAGCAGTCAACAAGTTCACCAAATGGATTGAAGCTAAGCCTATCAAGAATCTTGATGCTTGCACTGCTATCAGTTTCATCAGAGAGTTGATATTCAGATATGGAGTTCCGCACAACATCATCACTGACAATGGGTCAAACTTCGATTCTGACAAATTCAGGGCCTTTTGCGCCTCTCAGGGCACACGAGTCGACTATGCTTCGGTCGCTCACCCTCAGTCGAATGGACAGGCGGAAAGAGCAAACGGCCTAATTCTCAAAGGACTAAAACCTCGATTGATGAGCGATCTCAAGCACGCAGCAGGTGCATGGGTCGATGAGCTTCCATCAGTTCTTTGGGGATTGAGGACGACCCCGAACCGATCGACCGGAAGAACCCCATTCTTTCTGGTCTATGGAGCCGAAGCAGTCTTGCCGAGTGACATGCTTCACAACGCCCCTTGAGTCGAGCTCTACTCTGAAGAAGAAGCAGAACAAGCCCGGCAGGACGCAGTCGACCTCCTAGAAGAATAAAGAGAAATGGCCATGATCCGATCGACCATTTATCAGCAAGACTTGCGTCGATTCCATGCTAGAAATGTGAAGAGTCGAGCCTTCCAAGAAGGAGACTTAGTCCTCCGAGTGGATCAGCAGAAACCACACAAACTCGCTCCTACTTGGGAAGGCCCCTTCATAGTCACCAGAGTCCTCCACAATGGAGCGTATCACCTCTATAATGTCGATCTCCAGATTGATGAGCCACGAGCCTGGAATACGGAGCTACTCCGCCCCTTTTATACTTGAATTCTCACTTGGATGAGATGTAATAAGAAAAAACTCCTATAGTTTATTTATCAAAGACAAGAGCGTTATAATTTTCCCAGTGATTGTTATTGTTTTTGTTTGCATAAGTAATCCCCCAGTGGGTGGCTTAGTTGTGAATCCGCTTCGCCTAAGTTTGTAAAAATAATTTCCTACCGAGTGGTGAGCCAGCCTCCCACTTGGGGGCTTAGCTATGAACCCGTTTTGCCTAAGTATTTACAAATCCTACCGAGTGGAGAGCGATCCTCCCACTCGGGGGCTTAGCTGCAGTCCAGCACTCGCCTAAGTTTTCTCACTCGGAGACTTAGCTGCAGTCCGGCACTCGCCTAAGTATTTAAAAATCCTACCGAGTGGAGAGCGATCCTCCCACTCGGGGGCTTAGCTACAGTCCAGTACTCGCCTAAGTTTTATCACTCGGAGACTTAGCTGCAGTCCGGCACTCACCTAAGTTTGAAAAAATCCTACTGAGTGGAGAGCAACCCTCCCACTCGAGGGCTTAGCTGCAGTCCAGTACTCGCCTAAGTTCTCTCACTTGGAGGCTTAGCTGCAGTCCGGCACTCGCCTAAGTTTGAAAAAATCCTACTGAGTGGAGAGCAATCCCCCCA
>NC_041392.1:296899263-296960243 GCF_002162155.2 Triticum dicoccoides
GGAGAGCAACCCTCCCACTCGGGGGCTTAGCTGCAGTCCAGTACTCGCCTAAGTCCTCTCACTCGGAGACTTAGCTGCAGTCCGGCACTCGCCTAAGTTTGAAAAATCCTACCAAGTGGAGAGCAAACCTCCCACTCGGGGGCTTAGCTGCAGTCCAGAACTCGCCTAAGTACGAAACACATCTCAATCCTCAAGGACGACGAGGTGCAGGTCGACTGCCGCCTTCTCCTTAGGAGCTTCGCCACAAATACAATGTGCGCTCCATCCCGCTCTGCAGTAACGAGGCGCGGGTCGACTGCCGCCTTCCCCTGGAGAGCTTCGCCACAAATACAACGTGCGCTCTATCCCACTCCGCAAGGATGACGAGGTGCAGGACTACTGCCACCTTCTCTTGAGGAGCTTCGCTGACCCACAAGGGCAACGAGGCGCAGGTCGACTGCTTCCTTCTCCTTTGGAGCTGCGCTACAAATACAAAAGTTGTCTCGAATGAAGAACGAGTTCACTCGGCAGGGGATTCATGAAGGTATTCAACGATAAACCAAGTTTAGATAAATCCTAAAGGTTTTGGACCACAGATCGAAGTGCTCGGGCATTCAGCCCGAAAGAGTTTAACGGTTACAAAAACCACTCGGCATTCCGAGGCAAATTTAAGGTGAGGCATAAAAGTTTGTTCACTCCGCGGGAGGAGGACTAGCAGGCTCGACGAACTCGTCTAAGTCAACGCCGTCGGTGATCCGAGTGGCTGCAGTGATGAAAGTCTCCATAAAAGATCGGAAGTCATGCTTCTGGGTGTTGGCGACCTTGATTGCTGCCAGCTTATCTTGTCGCACCTCCTTGCAATGGACATGAACCAAAGACAGAGCCACATCAGCGCCACACCGGGTAGAAGACTTCTTCCACTCCTACACTCGGTCAGGGATTTCGTTAAGTCGAGTCATCAGGGACTCAAGATCATTTTGGAGCATGGCCTCTAGCCAAAGTGCCGGGTCGATCCGCGATATGGCGACCTTCAGTCGAGCCAAGTAGTCTACGACACCGTCGATGCGGGATTCCAGTCGGAGCAGATTCATGGCAGTTTCATCTTTCATGGGAGAATTGATTGGATCCAAACCTGGTTCGATCCGCCCAGTCTCCTCCTCGAAGTTCTGACAAAACTCTGCATTCACGATCCAAGGATAAGTCAATTTTCGTACGCTGAGTCGACACAGAAAAAAATCAGTCAGAACAAAATGTGCACCTTCAAGCTTGACGAACAACTTCTTGGCAAGGCTCCTCAGATAGCTCTCCAGGTCGTCCCTCCTGCGAGCGATGCCTTCCATCTTCTCGCATAGGTTGAGGTTCTCCTTCTTCCAGCACGAGCACTCCTTGTTGGCTTCGTTCAGAGCAGATTTCAGCTTGGTATTCTCTTCTTCCAACTGGCCGACCGAAGCCAGTTTCTGTTCAGCCAGAGCGGTTCTGTCGTCAGCTTCCTTTCGAGCAGCAGCCAAATCTCGATCCTTCTTCGCCAGAGCTTCTCTCAGTTTTTCTGCAAAGAAACGATGCTTGATTCAGAGAGAGCAGAAGGGTACTCCAGCCTAAGACAGACCAGTCGACAAACTCATCTTACCAGTGGCGCCGTCCTTGACCTTTTGCAGCTCTGTCTTGGCCAGCTCCAAGTCATGGTTCAGTTGAATCTGCTGTTTTTCCAAGTCAGCAAAGCAAGCTCCAAGATCGCAAGATTTCTGAAATCAAAGGAGAGAAGTTATTTTACAGCGAAAAATGACAAAGACATTAAGTACTAAGACTACGGTTGACTGCCCGCAGTCCACCATAGTCTCGGGGACTACACCCAATGGGTGCACTTTGCGTTCCCCCACCGGTTCTGATCCCACTCGACCGACCCGCCGGAGTCGAGTGCAGGGAGTAAAAAAAAGAGGAGAGAAAGTAGAACTCAGACCACAGTCGACTGCCAGCAGTCGACCGCGGTCTCGGGGACTACACCCAGTGGGTGCACTTGGCGTGCCCCCACCGGTTCTGATCCCACTCGACCAGATCGAGTGGAAGAGACAAACTACTAGTTCGGTTTACACTTGACATAATACAAAGACTATAGTCGACTGCCAGCAGTCCACCGTAGTCTCGGGGACTACACCCAGTGGGTGCACTCAACGTGCCCCCACTAGTTCAAAAATTCAATCGACGCACCCAGTGGGTGTACAGATGCAAAGATTTTCGGAAAGAGTCTTCAGATAGCATATCCTAACAGAACAAGCGGCGACCAACTAACCTGAACATTGCTCTGGAGAGCCGAGCTGGCATCATAGGCGGCTTGGCTGGCGTCCCGCACCATCTTCATCTTCTCCATCATAATGCCCGCCTGGCGTATGGCTTCCCTGGCAGCATTCACCTCGTCCTCTGGGACATGATGGGTCACAAAAACTGAAGGCGGGTCGACAGGGGCCTGAGCAATCGACAAGGAAGGCAAGGCACTCGACAGTGGCACGACGAAGGTAACAGAACCCCGATTGGCATCGCCAGCGTCCTGAACGACTGGCTCCGCCCTCGGTGTCGATTGTGGCACCTCGCTCACAGGAGCTTGCTTATTTTTCCTCGTCAAAGGCCTCTCGGGCTCTTCATCATCATCATTAGGGAGGTCAATAATGTTAGGAGCTGTTCAAAGTTCAATCGACAAAATCACATCACCTAATGGTACACATTGCAGTTGAATCGACCAAAATAAAGACAGTATGGCAGAAATCATACCCGGATTAGAAGTGACCGCATCCTCCATCACCTCATCATCGTCCCTG
The DNA here is from genome assembly GCF_002162155.2 of Triticum dicoccoides. NCBI lineage: Eukaryota > Viridiplantae > Streptophyta > Magnoliopsida > Poales > Poaceae > Triticum > Triticum dicoccoides. The sequence goes on from NC_041392.1 coordinate 296,902,053, forward strand.
TAAGCTGAGGTCCCGGAAGTAGCAGCACTGACAGTTCCAAAGTTCGTCCGGTTAAAACAAGAAAAACAAACAGCACAGGGCGTCGAGGAAATATGAAGGGAGACACTCATGTGGAAGCGATGGGGATGTCAATCTAAATCTTCGGCAACGCCTTTCGAAGCTTCGGCTCTGCGACTTTGGGATGCTTTGACGTTTTTTCAGTCGGAGTTGGCGAAGAGGTCCGAGGACGCTTTGAAGACTGACCAGCTTGAGCAATCGCCTTTTCACGAGCGCTCGGTCGTTCTTGGTCAAGTTTGGACCGCCTCTCCTTGCGAGGAGGCGACTCGACTTCTTCTTCCTCACTTGGATCGTCGCTTTCTTCGCCCCCTCCACCGTCAGAATCCCATTCTTCACTGTCATCGCCGCTCGCCTCTCCTTCCGGTTCCTGCTCTTGCTCTCCATTGGGCATTAAATACATTTCAATAATGGCCTGAAAGAAAGCAGGAAGAACAAAGTCAGTTGACTCAGTATGGGCAACTGCGCGAGTGAATTCATATTACAAACAAAAGCTCAGAATCGGACCTTCTCTGGTACATGAGACTGGTCGAATGGAGGAACTATCCTGGCTCCCCTGGGGTTGTCCTTGTTCTCGGCCATGCCCGACAGCCACTTCTCTAGTATGTCATCATCGACCTCCTCCGGGTGAATCCGAGTGGAGTCTTCAAGACCCGAATACATCCACATCGGATGGTCTCGGGCTTGAAGAGGCTGGATGCGCCACTGAAGGAAGTCCTCCAAGAGATCCATACCGGTGACCCCGTCACGGATAAGCTGGATCACTCGCTCTACCAGCACCCTCACCTGCGCCTTCTCCTCCAGGAGCACCTTCAAAGGGGAGGGTTTCCTCACTCGGTCCATGGTGAAAGGAGGGAGGCCAGTCGACTGCCCTGGCGTCGACTGGTCTTTGTAGTAAAACCAGGTTGACTGCCATCCGCGAACTGAGTCGGGAAGAATCATGGCCGGAAAGGAGCTTTTCCCTCTCATCTGGACACCAAGACCCCCACACATCTAAATCACTTGAGTCCTCTCATCACTCGGATTAGCCTTTTTCACCGTCTGGGAGCGACAAGTGAAAATGTGCTTGAAAAGGCCCCAGTGAGGCCGACAACCCAGGAAATTCTCACACAAAGAAACAAAAGCAGCGAGATAAACGATTGTGTTGGAGTGAAGTGGTGGAGTTGTGCCCCAAAGATGTTCAGAAATCCCTGAAAGAAAGGGTGAGGAGGCAAGGAAAATCCACGGTCGACGTGGGTGGCAAGGAGAACGCGCTCACCCTCCCGAGGTTGCGGCTCGAATTCCTTCCCCGGAAGCCGCGCCGATTCATAGGGGATCAGCCCTCCTTCGGCTAGGTCGTCGAGATCTTCTTTGGTGATCGTTGAGCGGATCCAGTCGCCCTGGATCCAGCCCTTCGGCAGGCCGGTTCGCGAGGAGGATCCGCCCCGACTGGTCGCCTTCCCCTTCGACCTCGCCGTCGCCTTCTTCGCCCGCTCTACAGCCGCTGTCTTCTCCTTCCCCATCGTCGCCGGCGAAACGCGTACGGAGTGGTGGCGCTGGGGCGAGAGCGAGCGCGGTGAGGGAGCGTGAAGAGGAGAAGAGATAATGGGGATGCACTGTTCGACGAGACCCCGGTTCGACGCCTTATATGAGGCCGCTTCCGAGTGGCTGACTGGTAGGCCCGGGCGGCCCTATCAAATCCCGTAACAATCGCGTGCGTGATACGTGGCGAAAAAGGTGGCGCGGGGATCGAGGCGGCTCCGCTCTATCCCATCCGATTACTGTGGCCTCCCCCGTCCCACGCGCTTCCCAAAATTCGGATCCCGCAAAATCTGCGGGCAACAGAACAACCTGTCAGACCGAAGATCTCCTCCGCACCGTCACTCGGAGCCTTTCAAGTAAAGAAACTCACTCGACAAAAAGCTAAGAATGGATCAAGGCAACTGAAAAGGAAGTTGCTGTCATCACTCAGGTTCATTGATCCGAAACCAGATATGCTCATGGCATGAAAAATGAGTCGGGAATATTCTCAACTCCTTCCCCACTCAAACCTCGATCCATTCGGGGGCTAATGACGAAGCTATGTGAAGGAAATATGCCCTAGAGGCAATAATAATGTTATTATTTATTTCCTTATATCATGATAAAAGTTTATTATTCATGCTAGAATTGTATTAACCAGAAACATAATACATGTGTGAACACATAGACAAACAGAGTGTCACTAGTATGCCTCTACTTGACTAGCTCGTTAATCAAAGATGGTTATGTTTCCTAACCATGGACAAAGAGTTGTTATTTGATTAATGGGATCGCATCATTAGTTGAATGATTTGATTGACATGACCCATTCCATTAGCTTAGCACCCGATCGTTTAGTATGTTGCTATTGCTTTCTTTATGACTTATACATGTTCCTATGACTATGAGATTATGCAACTCCCGTTTGCCAGAGGAACACTTTTTGTGCTACCAAACGTCACAACGTAACTGGGTGATTATAAAGGAGCTCTACATGTGTCTCCAAAGGTACATGTTGGTTTGGCGTATTTCGAGATTAGGATTTGTCACTCCGATTGTCGGAGAGGTATCTCTGGGCCCTCTCGGTAATGCACATCACTTAAGCCTTGCAAGCATTGCAACTAATGAGTTAGTTGCGGGATGATGTATTACAGAACGAGTAAAGAGACTTGCCGGTAACGAGATTGAACTAGGTATTGAGATACCGACGATCGAATCTCGAGCAAATAACATACCGATGACAAAGGGAACGACGTATGTTGTTATGCGGTCTGACCGATAAAGATCTTTGTAGAATATGTAGGAGCCAATATGAGCATCCAGGTTCCGCTATTGGTTATTGACCGGAGACGTGTCTCGGTCATGTCTACATTGTTCTCGAACCCGTAGGGTCCGCACGCTTAAGGTTTCGATGACAGTTATATTATGAGTTTATGAGTTTTGATGTACCAAAGTTAGTTTGGAGTCCTGGATGTGATCACGGACATGACGAGGAGTCTCGAAATGGTCGAGACATAAAGATTGATATATTGGACGGCTATATTCGGACACTGGAAGTGTTCCGGGTGATTTCGGAGAAAACCGGAGAGTCGGAGGGTTACCGGAACCCCCCGGGAGAAGTAATGGGCCATATCTTAGTGGAGAGAGAGAGGGGCAGCCAAAGGTGGGCAGCGCGCCTCCTCCCCCCTGGTCCGAATTGGACTAGAAGAGGGGGGCGGCGCCCCCCTTTCCCTCTCCCTCCCCACTTCCTTCCCCCTCCTAGTAGGAGTCCTACTCCTACTAGGAGGATGACTCCTCCTTGGCGCGCCTATAGGGCCGGCCGGCCTCCTCCCCTTGCTCCTTTATATATGGGGGCAGGGGGCACCCCTAGAGACACAAGTTGATCCACGTGATCATATTCTTAGCCGTGTGCGGTGCCCCCTTCCACCATAGTCCTCGATAATATTGTAGTGGTGCTTAGGCGAAGCCCTGCGACGGTGGTACATCAAGATCGTCACCACGCCGTCGTGCTGACGGAACTCTTCCCCGACACTTTGCTGGATCGGAGTTCGGGGATCATCATCGAGCTGAACGTGTGCTAGAACTCGGAGGTGCCATGGTTTCGGTGTTTGATCGGTCGGGCCGTTGAGACGTACGACTACATCAACCAAGTTAACGCTTCTGTTGTTGATCTACAAGGGTACGTAGATCACACTCTCCCCTGTCGTGGTTATGCATCACCATGATCTTGCGTGTGCGTAGGAATTTTTTTGAAATTACTACGTTACCCAACAGTGGCATCCGAGCCTAGGTGTTATATGTTGATGTTATATGCACGAGTAGAACACAAGTGAGTTGTGGGCGATATAAGTCATACTGCTTACCAGCATGTCATACTTTGGTTCGGCGGTATTGTTGGACGAAGTGGCCCGGACCGACATTACGCGTACGCTTACGCGAGACCGGTTCTCCCGACGGGCTTTGCACATAGGTGGCTTGTGGGTGACAGTTTCTCCAACTTTAGTTGAACCGAGTGTGGCTACGCCCGGTCCTTGCGAAGGTTAAAACAACACCAACTTGACAAACTATCGTTGTGGTTTTGATGCGTAGGTAAGATTGGTTCTTGCTTAAGCCCGTAGCAGCCACGTAAAACTTGCAACAACAAAGTAGAGGACGTCTAACTTGTTTTTGCAGGGCATGTTGTGATGTGATATGGTCAAGACATGATGCTAAATTTTATTGTATGAGATGATCATGTTTTGTAACCGAGTTATCGGCAACTGGCAGGAGCCATATGGTTGTCGCTTTATTGTATGCAATGCAATTGCGCTGTAATGCTTTACTTTATCACTAAGCGGGAGCGATAGTCGTGGAAGCATAAGATTGGCGAGATGACAATAATGCTACGATGCAGATCAAGGTGTCGCGCCGGTGATGATGGTGATCACGACGGTGCTTCGGAGATGGAGATCACAAGCACAAGATGATGATGGCCATATCATATCACTTATATTGATTGCATGTGATGTTTATCCTTTTATGCATCTTATCTTGCTTTGATTGACGGTAGCATTATAAGATGATCTGTCACTAAATTATCAAGAAGCGTTCTCCCTGAGTATGCACCGTTGCGAAAGTTCTTCGTGCTGAGACACCACGTGATGATCGGGTGTGATAGGCTCTACGTTCAAATACAACGGGTGCAAAACAGTTGCACACGCGGAATACTCAGGTTATACTTGACGAGCCAAGCATATACAGATATGGCCTTGGAACACGGAGACCGAAAGGTCGAGCGTGAATCATATAGTAGATATGATCAACATAGTGATGTTCACCAATGAAACTACTCCATCTCACGTGATGATCGGACATGGTTTAGTTGATTTGGATCACGTAATCACTTAGAGGATTAGAGGGATGTCTATCTAAGTGGGAGTTCTTTAAGTAATATGATTAATTGAACCTAAATTTATCATGAACTTAGTACCTGATAGTATCTTGCTTGTTTATGTATGATTGTAGATAAATGGACCGTGCTGTTGTTCCATTGAATTTTAATGCGTTCCTTGAGAAAGCAAAGTTGAAAGATGATGGTAGCAATTACCGTAACTTGAGGATTATCCTCATTGCTGCACAGAAGAATTACGTCCTGGAAGCACCGCTGGGTGCCAGGCCTACTGCTGGAGCAACACCAGATGTTGTGAACGTCTGGCAGAGCAAAGATGATGACTACTCGATAGTTCAGTGTGCCATGCTTTACGGCTTAGAACCGGGACTTCAACGACGTTTTGAACGTCATGGAGCATATGAGATGTTCCAGGAGTTGAAGTTAATATTTCAAGAAAATGCCCGGATTGAGAGATATGAAGTCTCCAATAAGTTCTATAGCTGCAAGATGGAGGAGAACAGTTCTGTCAGTGAGCATATACTCAAAATGTCTGGGTATAATAATCACTTGATTCAAATGGGAGTTAATCTTCCAGATGATTGCGTCATTGACAGAATTCTCCAATCACTGCCACCAAGCTACAAGAGCTTCGTGATGAACTATAATATGCAAGGGATGAATAAGACTATTCTCGAGCTCTTCGCAATGCTGAAAGCTGCGGAGGTAGAAATCAAAAAGGAGCATCAAGTGTTGATGGTCAACAAGACCACTAGTTTCAAGAAAAAGGGCAAAGGGAAGAAGAAGGGGAACTTCAAGAAGAACAGCAAGCAAGTTGCTGCTCAAGAGAAGAAACCCAAGTCTGGACCTAAGCCTGAAACTGAGTGCTTCTACTACAAGCAGACTGGTCACTGGAAGCGGAACTGCCCTAAGTATTTGGCGGATAAGAAGGATGGCAAGGTGAACAAAGGTATATGTGATATACATGTTATTGATATGTACCTTACTAATGCTCGCAGTAGCACCTGGGTATTTGATACTGGTTCTGTTGCTAATATTTGCAACTCGAAACAGGGACTACGAATTAAGCGAAGATTGGCTAAGGACGAGGTGACGATGCGCGTGGGAAACGGTTCCAAAGTCGATGTGATCGCGGTCGGCACGCTACCTCTACATCTACCTTCGGGATTAATATTAGACCTAAATAATTGTTATTTGGTGCCAGCGTTAAGCATGAACATTATATCTGGATCTTGTTTGATGTGAGACGGTTATTCATTTAAATCAGAGAATAATGGTTGTTCTATTTATATGAGTAATATCTTTTATGGTCATGCACCATTGAAGAGTGGTCTATTCTTATTGAATCTCGATAGTAGTAACACACATATTCATAATGTTGAAGCCAAAAGATGTAGACTTGATAATGATAGTGCAACTTATTTGTGGCACTGCCGTTTAGGTCATATCGGTGTAAAGCGCATGAAGAAACTCCATACTGATGGACTTTTGGAACCACTTGATTATGAATCACTTGGTACTTGCGAACCGTGCCTCATGGGCAAGATGACTAAAACGCCGTTCTCCGGTACTATGGAGAGAGCAACAGATTTGTTGGAAATCATACATACAGATGTATGTGGTCCGATGAATATTGTGGCTCGTGGCGGATATCGTTATTTTCTCACCTTCACAGATGACTTAAGCAGATATGGGTATATCTACTTAATGAAACATAAGTCTGAAATATTTGAAAAGTTCAAAGAATTTCAGAGTGAAAATCATCGTAACAAGAAAATAAAGTTTCTACGATCTGATCGTGGAGGAGAATATTTGAGTTACGAGTTTGGTGTACATTTGAAACAATGCGGAATAGTTTCGCGACTCACGCCACCCGAAACACCACAGCGTAATGGTGTGTCCGAACGTCGTAATCGTACTTTACTAGATATGGTGCGATCTATGATGTCTCTTACTGATTTACCGCTATCGTTTTGGGGTTATGCTTTGGAGACGGCCGCATTCACGTTAAATTGGGCACCATCAAAATCCGTTGAGACGACGCCTTATCAACTATGGTTTGGCAAGAAACCAAAGTTGTCATTTCTGAAAGTTTGGGGCTGCGATGCTTATGTGAAAAAGCTTCAACCTGATAAGCTCGAACCCAAATCGGAGAAATGTGTCTTCATAGGATATCCAAAGGAGACTATTGGATACACCTTCTATCACATATCCGAAGGCAAGACTTTTGTTGCTAAGTTCGGAAACTTTCTAGAGAAGGAGTTTCTCTCGAAAGAAGTGAGTGGGAGGAAAGTAGAACTTGACGAGGTAAATGTACCTGCTCCCTTATTGGAAAGTAGTGCATCACAGAAAACTGTTTCTGTGACACTTACTCCAATTAGTGAGGAAGCTAATGATAATGATCATGAAACTTCAGAACAAGATACTACTGAACCTCGTAGATCAACCAGAGTGAGATCCGCGCCAGAGTGGTACGGTAATCCAGTTTTGGAAGTCATGCTATTAGATCATGATGAACCTACGAACTATGAAGAAGCGATGGTGAGCCCAGATTCCGCAAAATGGCTTGAAGCCATGAAATCTGAGATGGGATCCATGTATGAGAACAAAGTGTGGACTTTGGTTGACTTGCCCAATGATCGGCAAGCAATTGAGAATAAATGGATCTTCAAGAAGAAGATTGACGCCGACGGTAATATTACTGTCTACAAAGCTCGACTTGTCACAAAAGGGTTTCGGCAAGTTCAAGGGGTTGACTACGATGAGACCTTCTCACCTGTAGCGATGCTTAAGTCTGTCCGAATCATGTTAGCAATTGCCGCATTTTATGATTATGACATTTGGCAGATGGATGTCAAAACTGCATTCCTGAATGGATTTCTGGAAGAAGAGTTGTATATGATACAACCGGAAGGTTTTGTCGATCCAAAGGGAGCTAACAAAGTGTGCAAGCTCTAGCGATTCATTTATGGACTGGTGCAAGCCTCTCGGAGTTGGAATAAACGCTTTGATAGTGTGATCAAAGCATTTGGTTTTATACAGACTTTTGGAGAAGCCTGTATTTATAAGAAAGTGAGTGGGAGCTCTGTAGCATTTCTGATATTATATGTGGATGACATATTACTGATCGGAAATGATATAGAATTTCTGGATAGCATAAAGGGATACTTGAATAAGAGTTTTTCAATGAAAGACATCGGTGAAGCTGCTTACATATTAGGCATAAAGATCTATAGAGATAGATCAAGACGTTTAATTGGACTTTCACAAAGCACATACCTTGACAAGATTTTGAAGAAGTTCAAAATGGATCAAGCAAAGAAAGGGTTCTTGCCTGTGTTACAAGGTGTGAAGTTGAGTCAGACTCAATGCCCGACCATTGCAGAAGATAGAGAGAAAATGAAAGATGTTCCCTATGCTTCAGCCATAGGCTCTATCATGTATGCAATGCTGTGTACCAGACCTGATGTGTGCCTTGCTATAAGTCTAGCAGGGAGGTACCAAAGTAATCCAGGAGTGGATCACTGGACAGCGGTCAAGAACATCCTGAAGTATCTGAAAAGGACTAAAGATATGTTTCTCGTATATGGAGGTGAAAAAGAGCTCATCGTAAACGGTTACGTTGATGCAAGCTTTGACACTGATCCGGACGATTCTAAATCACAAACTGAATACGTGTTTACATTAAACGGTGGAGCTGTCAGTTGGTTTAGTTCTAAACAAAGCGTCGTGGCGGGATCTATGTGTGAAGCGGAATACATAGCTGCTTCAGAAGCAGCAAATGAAGGAGTCTGGATGAAGGACTTCATATCCGATCTAGGTGTCATACCTAGTGCATCGGGTCCAATGAAAATCTTTTGTGACAATACTAGTGCAATTGCCTTAGTGAAGGAATCCAGATTTCACAAGAGAACCAAGCACATCAAGAGACGCTTCAATTCCATCCAGGATCTAGTCCAGGTGGGAGACATAGAGATTTGCAAGATACATACGGATCTGAATGTTGCAGACCCGTTGACTAAGCCTCTTCCACGAGCAAAACATGATCAGCACCAAGGCTCCATGGGTGTTAGAATCATTGCTGTGTAATCTAGATTATTGACTCTAGTGCAAGTGGGAGACTGAAGGAAATATGCCCTAGAGGCAATAATAAAGTTATTATTTATTTCCTTATATCATGATAAAAGTTTATTATTCATGCTAGAATTGTATTAACCGGAAACATAATACATGTGTGAATACATAGACAAACAGAGTGTCACTAGTATGCCTCTACTTGACTAGCTCGTTAATCAAAGATGGTTATGTTTCCTAACCATGGACAAAGAGTTATTATTTGATTAACGGGATCACATCATTAGTTGAATGATCTGATTGACATGACCCATTCCATTAGCTTAGCACCCGATCGTTTAGTATGTTGCTATTGCTTTCTTCATGACTTATACATGTTCCTGTGACTATGAGATTATGCAACTCCCGTTTGCCAGAGGAACACTTTGTGTGCTACCAAACGTCACAACGTAACTGGGTGATTATAAAGGAGCTCTACAGGTGTCTCCAAAGGTACATGTTGGGTTGGCGTATTTCAAGATTAGGATTTGTCACTCCGATTGTCGGAGAGGTATCTCTGGGACCTCTCGGTAATGCACATCACTTAAGCCTTGCAAGCATTGCAACTAATGAGTTAGTTGCAGGATGATGTATTACAGAACGAGTAAAGAGACTTGCCGGTAACGAGATTGAACTAGGTATTGAGATACCGACGATCGAATCTCGGGCAAGTAACATACCGATGACAAAGGGAACGACGTATGTTGTTATGCGGTCTGACCGATAAAGATCTTCGTAGAATATGTAGGAGCCAATATGAGCATCCAGGTTCCGCTATTGGTTATTGACCGGAGACGTGTCTCGGTCATGTCTACATTGTTCTCGAACCCGTAGGGTCCGCACGCTTAAGGTTTCGATGACAGTTATATTATGAGTTTATGAGTTTTGATGTACCGAAGTTAGTTCGGAGTCCCGGATGTGATCACGGACATGACAAGGAGTCTTGAAATGGTCAAGACATAAAGATTGATATATTGGATGGCTATATTCGGACACCGGAAGTGTTCCGGGTGATTTCGGAGAAAACCGGAGAGCCGGAGGGTTACCGGAACCCCCCCGGGAGAAGTAATGGGCCATATGGGCCTTAGTGGAGAGAGAGAGGGGCAGCCAAAGGTGGGCCGCGTGCCTCCTCCCCCTTGGTCCGAATTGGACTAGGAGAGGGGGGGGGCGGCGCCCCCCTTTCCCTCTCCCTCCCCACTTCCTTCCCCCTCCTAGTAGGAGTCCTAGTCCTACTAGGAGGAGGACTCCTCCTTGGTGCGCCTATAGGGCCGGCCGGCCTCCTCCCCTTGCTCCTTTATATACGGGGGCAGGGGGCACCCCTAGAGACACAAGTTGATCCACGTGATCATATTCTTAGCCATGTGCAGTGCCCCCTGCCACCATAGTCCTCGATAATATTGTAGCAGTGCTTAGGCGAAGCCCTGCGACGGTGGTACATCAAGATCATCACCACGCCGTCGTGCTGACGGAACTCTTCCCCGACACTTTGCTGGATCGGAGTCCGGGGATCGTCATCGAGCTGAACGTGTGCTAGAACTTGGAGGTGCCGTGGTTTCGGTGCTTGATCGGTCGGGCCGTGGAGACGTACGACTACATCAACCAAGTTAACGCTTCCATTGTTGATCTACAAGGGTACGTAGATCACAGTCTCCCCTCTCTTTGCTATGCATCACCATGATCTTGCGTGTGCGTAGGAAATTTTTTGAAATTACTACGTTACCCAACACTATGTACCTAGGGTAGGGTCATGGACCTGTCCAAACTGCCCTACCCAAGGACATCTCTAGAAGAAACCACCTTTCAATCGACTTGGAGGTGTTCCACTCGACAGACTCGAAGACACTCGACCAAGAAGCGATCACTCGACCAAGACCAAACCACTCGATGGCCAGGAGACCTAAAGGCACTCCGCATGCTAACGGTCGGTTATTAAGTAGCCTTTATGGTCATCATAGCACTTTATTAGGGGCATTATCAGTAATGCCCGGCCTTCATGTATTTAATGCCCTGCATAACTGAGGGCCGGAGGGGTCCGGCGAACTCTATATAAGCTACCCCCTCCTCAGTGTAAAGGGTTCGCACCCCTGTAATTCATACACGATAATCCAGTCGACCGCCTCCGGGCTCTGAGATGTAGGGCTATTACTTCCTCCGAGAAGGGCCTGAACTCGTAAACCTCGTGTGCTTACAACTTCTCCATAGCTAAGATCTTGCCTCTTCATACTTACCCCCCTATATTACTGTCAGACTTAGAACCACGACATCGATTTCAACCGAAATCACCTCACCTTTCCAGTGGCACTCTTGGATTTCCAAGTTGAGGCCAGGTTAAATCATTCCTTGTCAAATCTTGCATATGCATCACATATCGCATCCCGCATAGCATACCATGTTTGCATCATGTTGTTTGAGCATTGCACGTGGTTGATTGTGTTCCGTTTGCTTGTTGTTCTTGTTTGGGTAGAGTCGGGAGACGATTTCGTGAACGAGGAGCCCGTTGAGTTCGATTACGAGGATCAAGTCAACTTTGACAACTCTGCAGGCAAGATGATCATACCCTCGAAATCACTTCTATCTTTGCTTTCTAGATGCTCGCTCTTTTGCTATGCCTATGCTACGATGCCTACCTCTTGCTTATCATGCCTCCCAAATTGCCATGTCAAACCTCTAACCCACCATGTCCTAGCAAACCGTTGATTGGCTATGTTACCGCTTTGCTCAGCCCCTCTTATAGTGTTGCTAGTTGCAGGTGAAGATTGGAGATCGTTCCTTGTTGGAACATTGTTTATTGTTGGGATATCACTATATTATCTTGTTATCTTAATGCACCTATATACTTGGTAAAGGGTGGAAGGCTCGGCCTTTTGCCTAGTGTTTTGTTCCACTCTTGCCGCTCTAGTTTCCGTCATATCGGTGTTATGTTCCCGGATTTTGCATTCCTTACGCGATTGGTTTATAATGGGAACCCCTTGACAGTTTGCCTTGAATAAAACTCTTCCAGCAATGACCAACTTTGGTTTTACCATTCGCCACCTAGCCTCGTTTTCCCTTGGGTTCCACGGACTCAAGGGTCATCTTTATTTAAACCCCCGGGCCAGTGCTCCTCTGAGTGTTGGTCCAACCTGTTAGCTGCCGGTGGCCACCAGGGGCAACTCTGGGCTGGCCTACAGGAACCTTGGACAATCTGGTGTGCCCTGAGAATGAGATATGTGCAGCTCCTATCGGGATTTGTCGGCACATTCGGGCGGTGTTGCTGGTTTAGTTTTACCATTGTCGAGGATGTCTTGTAACCGGGATGCCGAGCCTGATCGGAATGTCTCGGGAGAAGGAATATCCTTCGTTGACCGTGAGAGCTTGTGATGGGCTAAGTTGGGACTCCCCTGCAGGGATTTGAACTTTCGAAAGTCATGCCCGTAGTTATGGGCAGATGGGAATTTGTTAATGTCCGGTTGTAGATAACATGAAACTTAACTTAATTAAAATGAATCAACCGCGTGTGTAACCGCGATGGTCTCTTCTCGGCGGAGTCCGGGAAGTGAACACAGTGTTGAAGTAATGCTTGACGTAGGTTATTCTAGGATCACTTCTTGATCATAGTTGTTCGACCGTGCTTTTGCCTTCTCTTCTCGCTCTCTTTTGCGAACAGGTTAGCCACCATATATGCTAGTCGCTTGCTGCAGCTCCACATCATACCTTTGCCTTACCTATAAGCTTAAATACTCTTGATCGCGAGGGTGCGAGATTGCTGAGTCCCCGTGACTCACATATCTAGTTGCAGGTGAAGATTGGAGATCGTTCCTTGTTGGAACATTGTTTATTGTTGGGATATCACCATATTATCTTGTTTATCGTAATGCACCTATATACTTGGTAAAGGGTGGATGGCTCGGCCTTTTGCCTAGTGTTTTGTTCCACACTTGCCGCCCTAGTTTCCGTCATATCGGTGTTATATTCCCGGATTTTGCGTTCCTTACGCGGTTGGGTTATAATGGGAACCCCTTGACAGTTCGCCTTGAATAAAACTCCTCCAGCAATGCCCAACCTTGGTTTTTACCATTTGCCACCTAGCCTCTTTTTCCCTTGGGTTTCCGGAGCCCGAGGGTCATCTTTATGTAAACCCCCCCAGGCCAGTGCTCCTCCGAGTGTTGGTCCAAACTAGAGCCCCTTGCAGCGCCACCTCGGGGAAACTCGAGGGTTGGTTTTAGTTGTACGGATTGCTTATCTGAGTGTGCCCTGAGAACGAGATATGTGCAGCTCCTATCGGGATTTGTCGGCACATTTGGGCGGTGTTGCTGGACTTGTTTTACCATTGTCGAGGATGTCTTGTAACCGGGATGCCGAGTTTGATCGGAATGTCTCGGGAGAAGGAATATCCTTCGTTGACCATGAGAGCTTATGATGGGCTAAGTTGGGACTCCCCTGCAGGGATTTGAACTTTCGAAAGCCGTGCCCGCGATTATGGGCAGATGGGAATTTGTTAATGTCTGATTGTAGATAACGTGAAACTTAACTTAATTAAAATGAATCAATCGTGTGTGTAACCGTGATAATCTCTTCTCGACGGAGTCCGGAAAGTGAACACGATGTTGGAGTAATGTTTGACGTAGGTTGTTCTAGGATCACTTCTTGATCATAGTTCTTCGTCCGTGCTTTGCCTTCTCTTGTCGCTCTCTTTTGCGAATAGGTTAGCCACCATATATGCTAGTCGCTTGCTGCAGCTCCACATCATACCTTGCCTTACCTTTAAGCTTAAATAGTCTTGATCGCGAGGGTGCGAGATTGCTGAGTCCCCGTGACTCACAGTTTACTTCCAAAACCAGATGCAGGGACCGATGATACCGTTCCAGACGATGCACTTGAGCTCAAGTGAGAGTTCGATGAAGACTCTCGTCGTTACTATGTGTCTTTCCCAGATGATCAGTAGTGGTGCCCAGTTGGGGCGATCGGGAACTTGTCGCATGTGGGGGTTGATCTTTATTTTGCTACCGTAGTCGGACCATGAGTGTATTGGATGATTGTAATGTTATTCATGTATTTGTGTGACGTGGCGAGTGTAAGCCAACTATGTATCTTTTCCCCTTTTATATATTTACATGGGTTGTTGTGAAGATTACCTTACTTGCAACATTGCTTTCAATGTGGTTATTCCTCTAAGTCATGCTTCGACACGTAGGAGATATAGCCGCATCGAGGGCGTTACATAGACTCTACGTTCACATACAATGGGTGCAAGACAGTTTTGTCAGGACCCCGATCCTAAGTCACACCGATCTAGCATGTAGCACATCATATCACTTTGCGGCCTCACGCATGGTATCCCCACGGGTGCCACCTTACCTGGCCCGGGACCATTTGCGCCTTTTGGCTCACGTATATGATAGTGTCGCTAGCATCCATATGACAAAGAACCTGGACCGACATGACTAGTCGTGAACCCAAAGTGGCACTAACTTACAGGGACAGCCATTCATGACCCAACAACGAACGTGTCGGTCATCAGCGAGTGAATCCGGGCTGTAGCAAGCTAACAGGACTCCGGTAGACACCGCGTGACATTTCCCTGTAGGGACAGACACAGGAACGAAGAAGGACACATGCCGGCCAGCCTTAGTGTTCCGGAGCAGTAGCAAGCTACCATGGCTCAGTGGAAGCACTATGAGACATTTCCTGGTAAGAGAGGCTACCAAGGATAAACAACTAGGTTGTCGGATCCCACACATACCAAGCATTCCGAATCATATGCACAATATGATCGATATGTGCAAATACAACATGGCACCACAACAAAACTCTACAACTCAAAGTATTTATTCATTAGGCTCCAAAAAGCTAGATATTACAAACATGGGTCTGATGACCCAGCATTCAAGTCATACAAGCAACAAGCGCATGCGGAAGCTTAACTTGTCTGAGTACAGACAACTATAAATGAAAAAGGCCGAGAAGCCTGACTATCTACAAGACCCTGCCGAGGGCACAGGATCATAGCTGAGGTAACAAGCTAAACGTCGAAGTCCATGCGGAACTACTAGTGATAGTGAAGTCCCTCTGCAAAAACATAAATTAAGCAAACGTGAGTACAAATGTACCCAGCAAGACTTACATCAGAACTAGCTACATATGCATCAGTATCAACAAAGGGGGTGGTGGAGTTTAACTGCAGCAAGCCAGCTTTGACTCAGTGGCTATCCTGAACTACGTATGCAAGTAACTCTTTTGGGGTGGCGCACACGAGTCCACATATTCACCAATCAATACACCATTATGGATCCGCCCCCGTCTCCCTACGAGAGCGCCATTCATAACACTCATGCTTATCTTGCGCATTCTAGAGTATCCACTTTCACTTGTCTATGAACTATATAGGCAACCCAGGGTCCTCTACCATGGACGCGGCTATTTGAAAAGATCATTTATAACCCTGCAGGGGTGTACTTCTTCACACATGTTTCCACCCCTTAGCGTCTGCACACGACATGTGCTCGGCAGACTTCAAGCGAAAGCCGACGTCGGTGTAGACCACGACCTGACTAACCACACAAGTCTCTAGTCCAGGTTTATCGCCTATTCAGGTTCCATCCGCAGGGAGTCCGGCCGAGGTTTCCACTACGGCCCCGAACGATGTGTACAGGGTTCCCGAGGGACCAAATGGGTAACTCGGTACACCGGGCCACGTGCATATCGCATCACAACCCCCCGGGTCAGTGCCGTGCACGGCCTCCAGCATACTACAAACACCAGAAACTACTAGCAACTCCTGGACAGAGGACATGGGTGGTTAATAAGTCGAGTGGGGTCATATTTCAGGGCCCAACGTGTGGTAGTAGTTGTTCATGGATCACAAACACAGAACTCAGTTCCTGAGGACGGTTTCAATGAGACAACCCTCCATGTACTCCTACATGGCGTCTCACTGCTACCTTTACCAAATCATGTTCACACACTTAGCTCACACACAGTAGGACATGTTCATCACCATTCCAATTCATCCCCGATGAATCGGACCTGACTCAACTCTAAGTAGTAGCAGGCATGACAAACAAGCAGGAATGAGTAGGCACAGTGGGGCTCAAACAACTCCTACTCATGCTAGTGGGTTTCATCTATTTACTGTGGCAATGACAGGTCATGCAGAGGAAAGGGGTTCAACTACCGCATCATGTAACAGTTGAATCGTTGTTGTCATAATGCAGTAACAGAGAGCAGGAGCGAGAGAGTGGGATTGTATCGTGATGAACAAGGGGGTTTTGCTTGCCTGGCACTTCTGAAGATAGTATAGCTCTTCATCGGTGTCATCGAACTCATCGTCGGAACCACGTCTACTAAGAGGGGACAAATACCGGCAAGCAGAGGAAGAACACAATCAATGCAATGCCATAATATGATGCATGAATGTGTCATGGAAAAATGTTGTGATTTGAGCTAATGCAACTAGCAACGATCTAAATGGAGTTGGTTTGAACCCTAGGTTCAAATTCAAACTCCATATGTTAATGTTCATATGCCATTTATTTGATTCCACTTATACAGTAGTCATAAGTTGTTCTAACATGCATGAAAATGTATAGATGGATAGATTGGACTTTTCTGATCATTTTTCATATATAAATTATTTCATTTGGAGTTATAGATTAATTTCTATGAATTTTAGAAGTTTTAACTATTTTCTAGAATTTCCTGGATTATTTTTAGTCCAAAAAATGTTAACCATGTTGGCATGACGACAACATGACATCGGTAGGTCAACAATGCCAGTCCAGGTCAAACCCGACGGCTGGGACCCACGCGTCAGTGTCACAGGGCTGGTTTGTGTGGATGACAGGTGGAACCAGTCAACGCTGACTTGGGCAAAGTCAAAGCTGATATGTGGGGTCCACATGATTAGCACTAATCTAAATAGGCAATTTATACTAACCTAATTAGGCTTAGGGACCCACACGTCAGTCGCTCTAGAGGGGTGATTAGTGGGCACATTAGCCGCTAATGGCATTGCCACATTAGCGTCACCGGAGTTACGTCGGCGGCGACCAAAACGCGGTGGAGGCACACTCGAGCGGCTTGGGTTTCGCCTATATGCCGCGGTTTAAGCCACGGTTGGTCTATACGGCGAGCTGAAGCTCGCACGCATCTGATGGAGCAAGCAGGGGGGCTGCGGTGGTCTATGGTGACAGCAGCAGCGAGCTAGGCAGCGGCCGGAGTTCGCGCAACAGCGGTGTGGGCGGTGCGGGGCACGGAAGGAGCCGTGGACGGTCGTGTTCGACTCACGGGAGTGTGGTGAGTGCAGCGGTGAGCTCGAACGCGAGCTTGCGCGGTCGTAGCTACGATGGCGACATGGCCGGCGGCGGGGAGCTCTCGGGCTCGACGGAAACGATGGCTACGGTGAAGTTCGGGAAAAAAGAAAGGGGGGTCGGGGAGAGGAGCTCACGGCGGTCATGTCAAGAAGCTCAGCGGGCTCGAGGAGGGGCTGGTGACGGTGTGTGGTCGCCGGCGATCTCGACGACCGAGGTTGAAGAAGACGGTGGTGAGGGCGTTCGGGGCGTCCGGCGGGGCTTGGCTCGGTGAAGAGGGCGAGGAAGACGCGTCAGAGCTTCCGGACTCAGCGGCAGGGCGAGGGGTGGCAGGTGGCCACGGGTATGGCGATCGGCGTCGGCGAGCTCGCTCGGTCGAGCTCGTGTTCTTGCGGAGGAAAAAGTGGGTGAGAGTGAGAGGGTTGTGCACGGGGCGTGCGTGGCGTCATCCGGGAGGTCCCGAGGGAGGCGGCAAGCAAGAGGTGGCCGGGGCGCGTGCTTGCGTGCGGTGGCTACGCGCCTCTCATCCTCCTGGCGGGAGGTTGAGGGTGACCTGCGCTGGCCAGTGGGCTAGGCCGCTACAGTGCCAGATCAGGTAGGCTGGCCCAAGTAACTCTCTCTCTCTCTCTCTCCGCCCCTTTTCCTATTTTGTTCTGTTTTCTATTTCTGTATTTGTTTTTGATTTAGTTTTGGCACTAAACTATTTTGTAAAATTTTGAAACTTTTTGTGGGCACTCTCTGAATTATTCCAATGGCCCTCACCAAGTTTCAAAATTATTGGAGCCACTAAATATTTTATAGGAATTAATAGCTCCAATTCAAATACATCAAGGTTTAATTCAAAAATCCTGAAATGTCCTAGAATTGTGTGCATCATTTTTGGGAGAAGTTTTCACCCCTTCCAAAATTGATGAACTTTTCTGAAGGCCATTTGGGGTTCATTGAAAAGATTTAGTTATGACCCTAGTTGAATTTCATTTGCTGCTAGGGTTTATCAATCCCCATTTCAAATTTCTTGAATTTAAACATGATGACATGAATGCTTTCATGCAATTACTTAGAAGAAATTCTAGGGTTGTGACTATATGAAAATTTATCAGAAAATATCAATCTATCCATCTGTACTAGTTTCATGCATGACAAACCAACTTATACCTACTGTATAAGTGAAAACACATAAAGGGCATGTAAGATGCTTAAGTTTGGAGTCGCATTTGAATCCTTGATTCAAATGAGCTCCATTGAACTTGTTGCTAGATGCATTAGCATAAACCACATCACATCTACATGCCATGATCATGCATCATATTGTTGCATATGCTTGTGTACTGATTGCCGACACCATCCTTCTCGATAGGTCCTGCTCCGGAGACCGTTCCAGAGGACCTGTCAGAGGAGAAGTGCCCCCTTGTTGATCTACCAGGCAAGCAAAACCTCCTTGGTCATTCCGATACAATCCCACTCTCTCTCTCATGCTCTCTTTTATTGCATTGGAACAACAATGACTCAACTGCTACTTTGTGTTGCGGTAGTTGAACCCATTCCTCTGCATGACCTATCATTGCCATTGTAATTAGTTGAAACCCACTAGCATGTATGGGAGTTGATTGAGCCATGTTGTGTTCCTACCATGCCATGCCTGCTATTGCTTAGAGTTGTGTCAGGTCCGATTCACTGGGAATGAATTGGAGTGTTATGCCATGTTCTGATGCTGAGAGTTAAGCGTGTGAACACGATTTGGTAAAGGTAGTGGTGAGAGACCATGTAGGAGTACATGGTGGGTTGTCTCATTGGGACCGTCCTTAAGCACTGAGTTCTGTGTATGTTGTCCAAGACTAGCTACTACCACACATTGGGTTCCGATAACTCGACCTCTCTCGGCTTATTAACCGCCTCGATCTCTGTCCAGGAGTTGCAACTAGTTTCTGGTGTTTGTAGGTAGTGCTATTTTTCTACCGAGTGGAACCCGGCAGGGTGGACTTGGGACAGACTAGGCACCATGGCATGGTGTACCAAGCGTAGATCCATCCGGCGAGGTGGGCTTGGGAACCCCGCACACATTGTTTGGGGCCGTGAGAGAAACCCCGACCGGATCTCCTTGCGGATGTAACCTGAATAGGCGATAAACCTAGACTAGGGTCTTGCGTGGTAGGTTAGGTCGTGGCCGACACCCTCGCCAGGCTTCCGCTTGAAGGTTGCCGAGATACATGACATGTACATGACGGTAAGTGGTGAGAGTGTGTGTGAAGAAGTACACCCCTGCAGGGTTAACATGATCTATTCGAATAGCCGCGTCCTCGGTTATGGATGCTTGGATACTTATATGGTACATAGACAACTTGAAGTGGATACTCTAAAATGCTCAAGAAAAGTGTGAGTGCTATGGATGTCCTTCTCGTAGGGAGACGGGAATGAATCCATAGTAGTGTATTGATGTGGTGATTAGTGGACTCGTGTGCGCTTTCTCACCTCAAAGAAGTTTCTCGTAGTCGTAGAACAGGATAGCCACTGAGTCAAAGCTGGCTTGTTGCAGCCAAACCCGACATTGCCTTCTTGATACTAATGCATGTATGATAGGATCTGATGTAAGTCTTGCTGAGTACCTTTGTACTCACGTTTGCTTTATTTATGTTTTGCAAAGGAGACCTCGGTCTCACTAGTAGTACCTCATGGACTTCAACGAGTAGCTTGTTACCTCAGCTACGATCTTGTACCCTTGGGAGGGTCTTGTAAATAGTCAGGCTTCTCAGCCTTTTTCATTTATAGTTGTTTGTACTCACACATGCATGTTATGCTTCTGTTGCTTGTATGCTATGAATGATGGGTCATGTGACCCCTGTTTGTAATAAATGCTATGTGGCTCTTCTGGGCCTTTATCTATACTAGTTGACCCGTTGCGCCAAATGGCGCAGAGACCCGCTAAAGCCATGTTGTCGATGAAAATAGTTTCATTTTGCAAGGACCTTTACGATATCAATAGTAGAAAGCTCATTTTTAAACCATGGTATATTGGAAATATGGTTATCACGCTGCGAAATCCGAGTTTGAAAAAAATGTATAACATGTACAGACCAGCTAAGGAAGCATTGTTTTAGTTGAAAATATGGTTATCATGGACCCGTTGCGCGTGCCAAATCACGCTAAATCCATGTGCGTAATGAAAAAATATCCATGATTTAATCCTCTTTAATAAGAAACATGGTGAATTGTTGTCTACAATAATATGTATGTATGCATTTTAATTTGATAGCACAGACCCATTTGAAATCATGTATGCAAATGGCGCAGAGACCCACCAACACATGTGCTTTGAAAAATAATCCATGTATCAATAGACTTGTTCATGGGCAGGCATGTATGCCAACTTAAACGCCCGTGTGTACATCTATCTATTTATTTTTGTACGTGGAGAAGAGTTGGGTAAATGTAGGCGAGTATAGGTTGATACTTCTAGCCTTTTTCAGTTGTTTCCGTCATCTTCAGTGGAGGAAATATCAATTACTCTTTGGGGGCTTTGCCTTTTCCATGCTCTAATGCACCTGCATTTTGGTTTGTTGTCTGAATGTTCAGAATTTATGCTTGAGCTCACTTGACGGATGGATGGTAAATTAATCTAGCTTTTGTGTTGCGGAAGAAAGACAGGGCGCAAGCTGTTTAAAGTTAGGTGAACATTGCACACCACCACAAGTTTGGTCACTTATGGTAACAAGTATTTAGGTTCACATTTAAAACGTCTTAGCAGGAACAGATGTCACTGAAGCAACTTGAAAATTATTCGATACAGCCAAAAGTTTTGCAAAATCGGACACTTTCCAAGCAAAGAAGCGCCATTTCAGCACAGGTTCTGAAGACTACATGTAACAGGAAGTGTTCCATCCTGCATTAGCAAGTAGGAGAAAATGTCAAGGGCTGAAAAAAGAAGAATGGGGTATTTAACTGTGAATCTGAATCGGAGAAGAAGTGAGTTGACTGCCATACAAAACTTCCTTCTCTAAGACTTGATATCTACAATCAACAACAACAACAAAGCCTTAAGTCCCAAACCAGTTGGGGTAAGCTAGAGGTGAAACTCATAAGATCTCGCAACCAACTCATGGCTCTGGCACATGAATAGCAAGCTTCCACGCACCCCTGTCCATAGCTAGCTCTTTGGTCGCACTCCAATCCTTCAGGTCTCTCTTAACAGACTCCTCCCATGTCAAATTCGGTCTACCCCACCCTCTCTTGACATTCTCCGCACGCTTTAGCCGTCCACTATGCACCGGAGCTTCTGGAGGCCTGCGCTGAATATGCCCAAACCATCTCAGACGATGTTGGATAAACTTCTCTTCAATTGATGCTACCCCAACTCTATCTCGTATATCATCATTCCGGACTCGATCCTTCCTCGTGTGGCCGCACATTCATCTCAACATACGCATCTGCGCCACACCTAACTGTTGAACATGTCGCCTTTTAGTCGGCCAACACTCAGCGCCAGACAACATTGCGGGTCGAACCGTCGTCCTGTACAACTTGTCTTTTAGCTTTTGTGGCACTCTCTTGTCACAGAATGCCAGAAGCTTGGCGCCACTTCATCTATCCGGCTTTGATTCGATGGTTCACATCTTCATCAATACCCCCATCCTCTTGCAGCATTGACCCCAAATACCGAAAGGTGTCCTTCTGAGGTACCACCTGGCCATCAAGGCTAACCTCCTCCTCACACCTAGTAGTACCGAAACCGCACATCATGTACTCGGTTTTAGTTCTACTAAGCCTAAACCCTTTCGATTCCAAGGTTTGTCTCCATAACTCTAACTTCCTATTTACCCCCGTCCGACTATCATCAACTAGCACCACATCATTCGCAAAGAGCATACACCATGGGATATCTCCTTGTATATCCCTTGTGACCTCATCCATCACCAATGCAAAAGATAAGGGCTCAAAGCTGACCCCTGATGCAGTCCTATCTTAATCGGGAAGTCATCAATGTCGACATCACTTGTTCGAACACTTGTCACAACATTATCGTACATGTCCTTGATGAGGGTAATGTACTTTGCTGGGACTTTGTGTTTCTCCAAGGCCCACCACATGACATTCCGCGGTATCTTACCATAGGCCTTCAAAAAGTCAATGAACACCATATGCAAGTCCTTCTTTTGCTCCCTATATCTCTCCATAAGTTGTCGTACCAAGAAAATGGCTTCCATGGTTGACCTCCCAGGCATGAAACGAAACTGATTTTTTGGTCACGCTTGTCATTCTTCTTAAGCGGTGCTCAATGACTCTCTCCCATAGCTTCATTGTATGGCTCATTAGCTTAATTCCACGATAATTAGTACAACTCTGAACATTCCCCTTGTTCTTGAAGATTGGTACTAATATACTCCATCTCCATTCTTCTGGCATCTTGTTTGCCCGAAAAATGAGGTTGAAAAGCTTGGTTAGCCATACTATCGCTATGTCCCCGAGACCTTTCCACACCTCAATGGGGATACAATCAGGGCCCATCGCCTTGCCTCCTTTCATCCTTTTTAAAGCCTCCTTGACCTCAGACTCCTGGATTCGCCGCACAAAACGCATGCTGGTCTCATCAAAGGAGTCGTCCAGTTCAATGGTAGAACTCTCATTCTCCTCATTGAACAGCTTGTCGAAGTACTCCCGCCATCTATGCTTAATCTCCTCGTCCTTCACCAAGAGTTGGCCTGCTCCGTCCTTGATGCATTTAACTTGGCCAATATCCCTCGTCTTCCTCTCTCGGATCTTGGCCATCTTATAGATGTCCCTTTCACCTTCCTTCGTGCCTAACCGTGGGTAGAGGTCCTCATATGACCGACCCCTTGCTTCACCAACAGCTCGCTTTGCGGCCTTCTTCGCCATCTTGTACTTCTCTATGTTGTCTGCACTCCTATCCAGGTATAGGCGTTTGAAGCAATCTTTCTTCTCTTTAATCGCCTTCTGGACATTATCATTCCACCACCAGGTATCCTTATCTTCGCTTCTCCTTCCCCTGGACACTCCAAGCTCCTCCGAGGCCACCTTACGAATGCAAGTCGCCATCTTCGTCCATACATTGTTCGCATCTCCTCCTTCCTCCCAAGGGCCCTCCTTAATGCCCCTCTCCTTGAACGCTAGAGCTACCTACCCCTTGAGCTTCCACCACTTCGTTCTAGCGACTTTGGCACGCTTATCCCGCTGGACACGAATCCAAAAGCGGAAGTCAGCAACCACCAGCTTATGCTGGGGTACAACACTCTCTCCAGGTATCACCTTACAGTCTAGGCACGCACGCCTATCTTCTCTTCTCGAGAGGATGAAATCAATCTGGCTAGAGTGTTGGCCACTACTAAAAGTCACCAGATGTGATTCTCTCTTTCTAAAGAGGGTGTTAGCTAGAATCATGTTGTAGGCTAGGGCAAAGCTTAAGACATCTTCTCCTTCTTGATTCCTGATGCCATAGCCAAAGCCCCCGTGCGCCCCTTCAAAACCTGTGTTAGATGTGCCCATGTGGCCATTGAGGTCTCCTCCTATGAAGAGCTTCTCACCAATCGGTACTCCTAACCATGTCTTCCAGGCCTTCCCAGAACTCCCTCTTGGTGTTCTCATTGTGGCCTACTTGTGGGGCATACGCGCTGATAACATTGAGAACCAAGTCCTCACCTACCAGCTTGACTAGGATAATCCGGTCCCCATGTCTCTTGATGTCTACCACTCCATACTTGAGGCTCTTGTTGATCAAGATGCCTACGCCATTTCTGTTTGCAGCCGTCCCTGTGTACCACAGCTTGAAGCCGGTATCCTCCACCTCCTTCGCCTTCTGTCCTCTCCATTTGGTTTCTTGGACGCAAAGGATATCAACATCTCTCCTCACCGCTGCATCAACTAGCTCCCGAAGCTTCCCTGTCAGAGACCCTACGTTCCAGCTACCTAAGCGAATCCTCCTAGGCTCAGCTAGCTTCCTTACCCTTCGCACTCGTCGAGTCAAATGCGAAGACCCTTGCCCATTTTCCACTACATCCGGGCGCCGATGTAGCGCGCCACTAAGGATGCGACGACCCGATCCTCGCTCACTTGCCACCGTATCCGGATCAAGATACAGTGCGCCACCTTGGGGGTGACGGCCCGGCCCTTGCCCATTTTCCACCACACCCGGGTTCCGATGTAGCGCGTCGCTGAGAGGGTTACGCCCCAACGAAAATCTTTTGGGTTTCATCTCCATAAGAGTGGCTGAGTTTTTACGTTGGCTCGCCAAGCCTATCACAACCCTCCTCCTTTACCCGGGCTTGGGACCGGCTATGTTGAGACAACATAGGCGGAGTTCGATCCAGGAAAACTATAGTGAATACAATAGTAAAAAGTGTATGAAGAAGTCCCGAGAAAAAAATCAAAATCTTTCATACTTTTATTTTTTGCGGGGTAAAACCTTTCACATTACAATGTGCTGAAGATTTTCCCAACAATTAGATCAACCATATACGCAAGAGTCAATTGCCCATTCACTGGTCACCAAAGAACAACAATTTAAGGAGCATAAGTCAACTAATTACAACTGCAGATAAGTTGACTACAAACCTTCCTGGCTATTACTATAGTAAGCAATCGGCAACTCTAAGTACGGTAACAAAGCAAGTTTCCTGATTCTAATAACAACAGCACTAAGTTGTAAAGGCTTGTGTTACATCAATTTATCCCATTGTGCGCATGAAAAAATGAACTGCTAGATATATGTTTCCAATCAACTATCGTATGAATTCTTCAACTTTTATCTGGAGATTTTGAAGTAGCAAAGTATTCCCTCAACTTACAAAATTGGAAAGATCAAGGCTTTTGCTAAGCTGGGAGCATTCATATGACATGTTAGTCTTCAAAATTGATCTCTAACTAAAAAAGAGCTTGCTGAACTGAAAACCTGTACTACATGCACAACTTCTGTCAGGAAAGTGATAGTGGTTTAAAAGCCTGATCCGCTAGGGTATCATCACCGGAAATTTGATTGATCATCCAAGATGATTTAACCAGAACTGAAAGAAAACGATCTTATACATGAATACCTATATGGTTGTAATCAGAACTAAAACACACTATTTTAAACATGGGCGGGAAAGTATAAATGAGTGCAGTATTTGGGAGACTATGATGGTGTACTAAACATAAATATAACCAGTCAGCTTCTATAGGGAATGCAAATACTCATGGAATAAAAAAATAGAGCACATCTTTGCAGAAATAAGGTACAGGTTTCCTTACCTGTAGGCAAAATGTAACATACTATTTTATTTCTTGCAGCCCTTAGCATCCTATCAAAATTAATAAGAAGTCATGTCAGATGGTCTGTGAAAGCGGATACATGAATGGTGCTAACATGATATATTTTCTGCTTGCTAGCAAGTTATTAAGCAAGATCATCAAATATTTCTTTATAGACCACATGTGAGTTTTGCCACGTTTTCAGGAGAGTTATTTTCAAATTTGTAATCTGAGGACTGACCAAGAGATACTCACATCAGACAAAATAGGAATCCTAGGCGCTAAATTTGAGATGTCCATGATTACTCCAACGTAGTAACCAACCCATACTCTGTAAACTGAGCTTTTTAAATACTTCAAAAAGAAGTATACATACAAGAATGTGTCTTCCATAGGTATGTTTACTTTTTCTAAAAGTGTATTCAAATGGGAGTAGTATGTAAAAAAGGTGAAGACTAATAATGTGGTATGCATATATCATAATTATTATGAATACACTGGTAGGTGTAAAAAAGGCTGAATTGAAATGGCCGCAAATTTCCTCCAGCCACGAATGTAGCCATACCCATGGTGTCCAAAGAGCACCTTCTGGTTCTTGGTGAATACCTTGCGCATGGTGGGGCACAACCACTCTAGAAGAGAGTGGCAGCTAGGCGAGGCAGAGTAAGACTTGAGCGAGGGCTGCAAAGTGAAAGCCAGAGCAGAGTGGTGATTGTAGACTGATGATTATGAATAAAAACATACAAATCTAATAGATTTGAGATTTGTTATACTTATCCAATTTGTACATTTTGTAATATAATTCAGCACTAATGCCATTACACCATCTAGCATCATCTAGGATTTTAGCATCTCTAGCTCTAGTAGTCTAACAAAGCATAGAACTGAAAATAAACACTCAATTCAGGAAGTTTTTATGAACTGTATGCCACATAAGAAATGCCCTATGTGCTTGCAATCCGACAGCCATCTGATTTTCCATTCTTCCAACCACCGGCGCATCATTTTCACATAAAACTTGCACGCCCAGGCATTTTTTTGTACAACTACGAAATGAGCAGTAAATTAGGAATGTGTCGCCAATCAAAATGAAGTCCACTTCCCATAATGTTTGTAAAGAAATCAACATCATAGAGCTCTTGGACTACCTTCCATTCAAGCTGACCATGAAGTTTTGCTGCTGGAATCCTCTTTGGAGATGTAACAACCTGTAGAAAATAAATAACTTATATGACTGGCACAACAAAAACATATTATCATGCAAAATATAGTTATGTACATTCAACAAGATATAGATGACAACATTCTATGAGAAGAAATCACACTGTCCTATAGAGCACAATCAAACTATTCCTAGTTCAGTTTAGTATAAAAGTACTAAATTACTAAAGGAGAGCTAGTTCTCACATAGGAATAAAATAAGATCAATCACACAGGGTCTGACATTCATATAGATACAAAAATATCTATGTAACATCACGACACTTGCAAGGTACTCCCTCCGTCCCAAAATAAGTGACTCAATTTTGTACTGAAGCTAGTACAAAGTTGAGTCACTTATTTTGGGACGGAGGGAGTAACTGTAAAGCATGCACATTCCACCCAAATCTGAGAACTTGTTGTAAATATGTTACAACATTCAACGAAG
This sequence comes from Triticum dicoccoides, assembly GCF_002162155.2. Classification (NCBI taxonomy): domain Eukaryota; kingdom Viridiplantae; phylum Streptophyta; class Magnoliopsida; order Poales; family Poaceae; genus Triticum; species Triticum dicoccoides. Next base: position 296,929,279 of record NC_041392.1, read on the forward strand.
ATTGCCTTTTTTGTTGGGCGCCTGTTCACGTAGGCCTCAAGTTTTGTGGGGCTCCTGTTCACGTTCTTGCTTGTTACTCCTTCTGAACCTGGAGCACCAATGCCTGCAGCTATTTTTCCTCACACTAAATTAGGAACCACATAAAAACTATTTGCCAATTGTAGCACTCACTGATAGAAATGGTTAAGTAGAAAAATTCAAAACAAAAAATGGAACAACAAAAGGAAGCTCACCAAGCTAACTCCTAGTTGAGCTTCATGTTGTCGCACTGATGGATCACGTCCATTGTCCGGGGGGCAATGGGAGATCTACATGTGGGGAAAGTATGTTGGCGCTCTCGCCATGACCTCAGACAATGCACATGAAACAAGTGCCCACAAAGCAGCTTCTTTGCTGTTGTCATCTCTTCACGACAGATAATACATGTAACATCACTCCTGAATCCATAAATATATCTAAATCATAAACAAGAACCATAGTTGAATAAACTGAAACAATGCCAGTGAAATTAAATAACTCACACATTAAGCTCATCTGCTGTAGCATCTGGAAAGCGTCCATTCATGGTGGAAGTTATCTTTCTATGGTGCACATAATCTGAAACACGAATTTTGAAGTTGTGCAAGGTCTCATACAGCTCACGGATCAAGTGCAGTGGGACACCATGGTTCCTGATATGGTATAAAATCAGATATAGGGAAAGATCTTCATAAGACAACCGACAGGAAGATATCTATGAAGAAGAGCATATATAAAGATAAGTGCGCAAGGTCACAGATAAGCTCCAAATAAAATGTATACACTGCCTTTTTCTCCCATTGACCTTCCGTTAGAAATAGCTTATTTTTAAAGCCAAACCTCAAACATCTAGCACAACAGGACACAATGTAAATTTTTAGAGGACGAATCATCACACCAACAAAATGTATACAGTTAGGCCAACAACATATACACATGCATAGTGGTGAATACACCTGATAAAAATATAAAGGTTGGGCACTGGATACCCTTATACCCATTGCTAACATGACCCACCATGCAAACGGTTACCAACAGAACTGAATATCAAGATAACCAGGGAAAACAAATTACTAACAGAACTATGTATGTTGTGCAGCTAATCAAACATCTCTCTAAAACAGACCAGTGAAGATAATTTGCTCACAGAATCATATATGCTTATGCAAGAAATGAAATATCTATATTAAATAAGCAGTGAAAAAACATTTATAAAGAACAGATCAAAGAAAGTAATTTCCTCCCAGAATCATGTATGTATGTATGTATGTGCAACTAATTACATATCTGTATAAGCAATTACGGAAAAAATGGTCCCAAAAGATTATCAACACTGGAGCACACACGAGAGAATAACTGGTGCAAGAAAAAGGCCATCGGGCTTCAATGCCAATCTACACTGCCATCAAAGGACAAACAATTAACATAGTTCAGATGTTTTAGTACCTGATAACTTAATGCTTCTAGTGTTTAAAATAAAAGACTTGCATGTTTTATTGCTCCAGGTACATCATTTGTCCAATGAAGCCCAAGGCAGCTTATTAAATCCTGGGAGCTTCAGAAATCAAGAGCCACATCAATAGAGGAGTAGACAATGCAAGATCACAATTTATCTTGTCCCTTATACTTTTAAATTTTACAATTAGCTGCTCAAACCTAAAACCTGTTGACCACTCAAGCATAAGAAAGCATACTACAAATTGACAGTAAAATGGGGGGCCAAATACATTAATTTTCAAGGGAGCTGGAGAAAGTATGTGGATCCAGTGTAGTTTACTCTAATTATATGCAAATGAAACCAACAAAAACACTAAAAGTATATTTACTTTTCTTTGTTAGGAATCAACTAATAACTTCCACACATACTGCCCTCCTCTGAGCAGTTCTCCTTGAGCATTTTTATAAACAGTTAGTGCTCGCATTTGCATCCTCAAAGGAAAAATGAATGAGATGGTTGGGGACTCACCTGCGCACCTGAAGACCGTGAAGACGCGAGCTAATCGAGCATGCACCCAGGATGCGAGGTCATGCACTAGCTGCGGCTACCGTCACCCACCCGCTGAGGCCGCCGTCCGCTGCGCCACTAAACGAGCCGCCTATGGTGCTAGGTTCAAGACACGAAGGACGGCGTTGAGCCAAGATGACTCCCTGGCTGGCATCCTCTCCTCTTGGGTTGAGCTCCTCCTCCCTCAGCTCCCTCGCGACGAGGTCTCCTCCTGCCCCGGCTTCCTCGCGACCTGAGCAGATGAGCACCTCGGGAGGCCATGGATCTCCTCGACAGGGACAACGGAGCTCCTGGGGCTGTGGCTGTGGTGAATGAGGGAGAAGAGCGAACGGAGGAGAGAGAGGTGCGGCGGCTGCAGTGGAGCGAGGGAGGAGTGGGGGTGTGCCGGCAGAGGATTGGAGGCTAGGGTTCATGCAGTGCGTGGTGTGTGCGCGGCGCGTGGGGCGAGCGGGTTGGGCAATTCTTTCGCACATGAGCGCATCTCACTCAGCCAATCCATACGACGGACGAGCCCACCAGTCATAGGCCAAAAAAAACCACTGCGTGGTGAAAATAAAATTCACTAAAGGTGAAGATCCAATGGCACAAACAAGTCAAAGGCCAGATCGGACGGCCAGAACTGCACAAAATCGGGGGAGCTCTGTGGAGGAGGGTCGGCTAGCATCCTTATAGGTTTAAATGAGTTGTTGAGTTATGTTGTGATGACATGTTGTACAACACAATTAAGATAAAACTAACCCATGTTTAAAACCCGTGGCACTGACGTGTGGACCCCACATGTCAGGTTTGACCCTAGTTAGCACAGTTGACCTGCTGATGCAGGCATGACGCAGTGCTAACGCAATAAGTGATTTTCTGGGTTTAAAATAATTCAGGAAATTCCAGGAAATGTTATAAACTTCAAAAAATCACAGTAAATCAACCGTAGCTCAGATTGAAATAATTTATATATGAAAATTTATCAGAAAAATTTATATCTATTCATCTGTACAAGTTTCATGCATGACAACCCAACTTATACCTATTGTATAAGTGAAAACACATAAAGGGCATGTAAGATGCTTAAGTTTGGAGTGGCATTTGAATCCTTGATTCAAATGAGCTCCATTGAACTTGTTGCTAGATGCATTAGCATAAACCACATCACATCTACATGCCATGATCATGCATCATATTGTTGCATATGCTTGTGTACTGATTGCCGGCACCGTCCTTCTTGATAGGTCCTGCTCCGGAGACCGTTCCAGAGTACCTGTCAGAGGAGTAGTTCCCCCCTTGTTGATTTACCAGGCAAGCAAAACCTCCTTGGTCATTCAGATACAATCCCACTCTCTCACTCCTGCTCTCTTTTATTGCATTAGAACAACAATGATTCAACTGCTACATTGTGTTGTGGTAGTTGAACCCATTCCTCTGCATGACCTATCATTGCCACAGTTAATAGTTGAAACCCACTAGCATGTGTAGGAGTTGATTGAGCCATGTTGTGTTCCTACCATGCCATGCCTGCTATTGCTTAGAGTTGTGTCAGGTGCGATTCATTGGGAATGAATTGGAGTGTTATGCCATGTTCTGATGCTGGGAGTTAAGCGTGTGAACATGATTTGGTAAAGGTAGCGGTGACAAGCCATGTAGGAGTACATGGTGGGTTGTCTCATTGGGGCCGTCCTTAAGAACTGAGTTCTGTGTATGTTGTCCAAGACTAGCTACTACCACACATTGGGTTCCGGTAACTCGACCTCTCTCGGCTGATTAGCCGCCTCGAGCTCTGTCCAAGAGTTGCAACTAGTTTTAGGTGTTTGTAGGTAGTGCTACTTTTCTACCGAGTGGCACCTGGCAGGGTGGACTTGGGACAGACTAGGCACCATGGCACGGTGTACCAAGCGTAGATCCATCCGGTGAGGTGGGCTTGGGAACCATGCACACATAGTTTGTGGCCGTGAGTGAAACCCCGGCCGGATCTCCTTGCGGATGGAACCCGAATAGGCGATAAACCTGGACTAGAGTCTTGCGTGGTTAGTCAGGTCATGGCCAACACCCTCGCCAGGCTTCTGCTTGAAGGTTGCCAAGATACATGACGTGTACATGGCGGTCAGTGGCGAGAGCGTGTGTGAAGAAGTACACCCCTGCAGGGTTAACATGATCTATTCAAATAGCCGCGTCCTCGGTTATGGATACTTGGATACTTATATATGGTACGTAGACAACTTGAAGTGGATACTCTAAAATGCTCAAGAGAAGTGTGAGTGCTATGGATGGCCTTCTCGTAGGGAAACGGGAATGAATCCATAGTAGTGTATTGTTGTGGTGATTAGTGGACTCGTGTGCGCTTTCTCACCTCAAAGAAGTTCCTCGTAGTCGTAGAACAGGATAGCCACTGAGTCAAAGCTGGCTTGCTGCAGCCAAACCCCATATTGCCTTCATGATACTAATGCATGTATGATAGGATCTGATGTAAGTCTTGCTAAGTATCTTTGTACTCACGTTTGATTTATTTATGTTTTGCATAGGAGACCTTGGTCTCACTAGTAGTTCCTCATGGACTTCGACGCGTAGCTTGTTACCTCAGCTACGATCTTGTACCCTTGGGAGGGTCTTGTAGATAGTCAGGCTACTCAGCCTTTTTCATTTATAGTTGTCTGTACTCAGACATGCATGTTATGCTTTCGTTGCTTGTATGATCTGAATGATGGGTAATGTGACCCCTATTTGTAATAAATGCTATGTGGCACTTCTGGGCCTTTATCTATATGAGTTGTTGAGTTATGTAGTGATGGCATGTTGTACAACACAATTAATATAAAACTAACCCCTGTTTAAAACTTGTGGCACTGACGTGTGGACCCCACATGTCAGGTTTGACCCCAGTTAGCGCAGTTGACCTGCGGATGCAGGCATGACGTAGTGCTGACGCAATAAGTGATTTTCTGGGTTTAAAATAATTCAGGAAATTCCAGGAAATATTATAAACTTCAAAAAATCACTGTAAATCAACCGTAGCTCAGATTGAAATAATTTATACATGAAAACTTATCAGAAAAATTTCAATCTATCCATCTGTACAAGTTGCATGCATGACAACCCAACTTATACCTATTGTATAAGTGAAAACACATAAAGGGCATGTAAGATGCTTAAGTTTGGAGTGGCATTTGAATCCTTGATTCAAATGAGTCCATTGAACTGGTTGCTAGATGCATTAGCATAAACCACATCACATCTACATGCCATGATCATGCATCATATTGTTGCATATGCTTGTGTACTGATTGCCGGCACCGTCCTTCTTTCTAGGTCCTGCTCCGGAGACCGTTCCAGAGTACCTGTCAGAGGAGTAGTGCCCCCCTTGTTGATCTACCAAGCAAGCAAAACCTTCTTGGTCATTCCGATACAATCCCACTCTCTCGCTCCTGCTCTCTTTTATTGCATTAGAACAACAACGATTCAACTGCTACATTGTGTTGCGGTAGTTGAACCCATTCCTCTGCATGACCTATCATTGCCAGAGTAAATAGTTGAAACCCACTAGCATGTGTAGGAGTTGATTGAGCCATATTGTGTTCCTACCATGCCATGCCTACTATTGCTTAGAGTTGTGTCAGGTTCGATTCATTGGGAATGAATTGGAGTGTTATGCCATGTTCTGATGTTGAGAGTTAAGCGTGTGAACACGATTTGGTAAAGGTAGCGGTGAGAGGCCATGTAGGAGTACATGGTGGGTTGTCTCATTGGGACCGTCCTTAAGAACCGAGTTCTGTGTATGTTGTGCAAGACTAGCTACTACCACACATTGGGTTCCGGTAACTCGACCTCTCTCGGCTTATTAACCGCCTCGATCTCTGTCCAAGAGTTGCAACTAGTTTCAGGTGTTTGTAGGTAGTGCTACTTTTCTACCGAGTGGCACCTGGCAGGGTGGACGTGGGACGGACTAGGCACTATGGCACGGTGTACCAAGCGTAGATCCATCCGATGAGGTGGGCTTGGGAACCGTGCACACATCATTTGGGCCCTGAGTGAAACCCCGGCCGGATCTCCTTGCGGATGGAACCTGAATAGGCGTTAAACCTGGACTAGGGTCTTGCGTGGTCAGTCAGGTCATGGCCAACATCCTCGCCAGGCTTCCGCTTGAAGGTTGCCGAGATACATGATGTGTACCTGGCGGTAAGTGGCGAGAGCGTGTGTGAAGAAGTACACCCCTGCAGGGTTAACATGATGTATTCGAATAGCCACATCCTTGGTTATGGATACTTGGATACTTATATATGGTACGTAGACAACTTGAAGTGGATACTCTAAAATGCTCAAGAAAAGTGTGAGTGCTATGGATGGCCTTCTCGTAGGGAAACGGGAATGAATCCATAGTAGTGTATTGTTGTGGTGATTAGTGGACTCGTGTGCGCTTTCTCACCTCAAAGAAGTTCCTCGTAGTCGTAGAACAGGATAGCCACTGAGTCAAAGCTGGCTTGCTGCAGCCAAACCCCATATTGCCTTCATGATACTAATGCATGTATGATAGGATCTGATGTAAGTCTTGCTAAGTATCTTTGTACTCACGTTTGATTTATTTATGTTTTGCATAGGAGACCTTGGTCTCACTAGTATTTCCTCATGGACTTCGACGAGTAGCTTGTTACCTCAGCTACGATCTTGTACCCTTGGGAGGGTCTTGTAGATAGTCAGGCTTCTCAGCCTTTTTCATTTATAGTTGTCTGTACTCAGACATGCATGTTATGCTTCCTTTGCTTGTATGATCTGAATGATGGGTAATGTGACCCCTGTTTGTAATAAATGCTATGTGGCTCTTCTCCGCCTTTATCTATATGAGTTGTTGAGTTATGTTGTGATGCCATGTTGTACAACACAATTAAGATAAAACTAAACCCTGTTTAAAACCCACGGCACTGATGTGTGGACCCCACATGTCAGGTTTGACCCCAGTTAGCGCAGTTGACCTGCTGACGCAGGCATGACGCAGTGCTGACGCAATAAGTGATTTTCTGGGTTTAAAATAATTCAGGAAATTCCAGGAAATGTTATAAACTTCAAAAAATCACAGTAAATCAATTGTAGCTCAGATTGAAATAATTTATATATGAAAATTTATCAGAAAAATTAAATCTATCCATATGTACAAGTTTCATGCATGACAACCCAACTTATACCTATTGTATAAGTGAAAACACATAAAGGGCATGTAAGATGCTTAAGTTTGGAGTGGCATTTGAATCCTTGATTCAAATGAGCTCCATTGAACTTGTTGCTAGATGCATTAGCATAAACCACATCACATCTACATGCCATGATCATGCATCATATTGTTGCATATGCTTGTGTACTCATTGCCAGCACCGTCCTTCTCGATAGGTCCTGCTCCAAAGACCGTTCCAGAGTACCTGTCAGAGGAGCAGTGCCCCCTTGTTGATCTACCAAGCAAGCAAAACCTCCTTGGTCATTCCAATACAATCCCACTCTCTCGCTCCTGCTCTCTTTTAGTGCATTAGAACAACAACGATTCAACCGCTACTTTGTGTTGCGGTAGTTGAACCCATTCCTCTGCATGACCTATCATTGCCACAGTAAATAGTTGAAACCCCCTAGCATGTGTAGGAGTTGATCGAGCCATGTTCTGTTCCTAAAATTCCATGCCTGCTATTGCTTAGAGTTTTGTCAGGTCCGGTTCATTGGGAATGAATTGGAGTGTTATGCCATGTTCTGATGATGAGAGTTAAGCGTGTGAACATGATTTGGTAAAGGTAGCGGTGAGAGGCCATGTAGGAGTACATGGTGGGTTGTCTCATTGGGATCATCCTTAAGCACCGAGTTCTGTGTATGTTGTCCAAGACTAGCTACTACCACACATTGGGTTCCGGTAACTCGACCTCTCTCGGCTTATTAACCTCCTCGATATCTGTCCAGGAGTTGCAACTAGTTTCTGGTGTTTGTAGGTAGTGCTATTTTTCTACTGAGTGGCACCCGGCAGGGTGGACTTGGGACACACTAGGCATCGTGGCACGATGTACAAAGCGTAGATCCATCCGGCGATGTGGGCTCGGGAACCCTGCACACATCATTTGGGGCCGTGAGTGAAACCCCGGCCGGATCTCCTTGCGGATGGAACCCGAATAGGCGATAAACCTAGACTAGGGTCTTGCGTGGTTTGTTAGGTCGTGGCCGACACCCTCGCCGGGCTTCCGCTTGAAGGTTGCCAAGATACATGACGTGTACATGGCGGTAAGTGGCGAGGGCGTGTGTGAAGTACACCCCTGCAGGGTTAACATGATCTATTCGAATAGCCGCGTCCTCGGTTATGGATACTTGGACACTTTTATGGTACATAGACAACTTGAAGTGGATACTCTAAAATGCTCAAGAAAAGTGTGAGTGCTATGGATGGCCTTCTCGTAGGGAGACGGGAATGAATCCATAGTAGTGTATTGATGTGGTGATTAGTGGACTCGTGTGCTCTTTCTCACCTCAAAGAAGTTCCTCGTAGTCATAGAACAGGATAACCACTGAGTCAAAGCTGGCTTGCTGCAGCCAAACCCCACATTGCCTTCTTGATACTAATGCATGTATGATAGGATCTGATGTAAGTCTTGCTAAGTACCTTTGTACTCACGTTTGCTTTATTTATGTTTTGCAGAGGAGACCTCGGTCTCACTAGTAGTTCCTCATGGACTTTGACGAGTAGCTTGTTACCTCAGCTACGATCTTGTACCCTTGGGAGGGTGTTGTAGATAGTCAGGCTTCTCAGCCTTTTTCATTTATAGTTGTCTGTACTCAGACATGCATGTTATGCTTCTGTTGCTTGTATGCTCTGAATGATGGGTCATGTGACCCCTGTTTGTAATAAATGCGATGTGGCTCTTCTGGGCCTTTATCTATATGAGTTGGTGAGTTATGTTGTGATGCCATGTTGTACATCACATACTTGCATGTTATGCGTATGTGTAATGTGTATTGCTATGTGTGGGGTCCGACAGCTAGTTCTTTATTCTTGGCAGCCTTCCTTATAGGGAAATGTCTCCTAGTGCTTTCACTAAGCCATGGTAGCTTGCTACTGCTCCGGAACACTTAGGCTGGCCGGCATGTGTCCTTCTTCGTTCCTGTGTCTGTCCCTATGAGGAAATGTCACGTGGTGTCTTCTGGAGTCCTGTTAGCTTGCTACAGCCCGGATTCACTCGCTGATGACCGACACATTCGTTGCTGGGTCATGTATGTGTGTCCCTGTAAGTTAGTGCCACTTTGGATTCACGACTAGTCATGTCGGCCCGGGTTCTCTATCATATGGATGCTAGCGACACTATCATATATGTGAGCCATAAGGCGCAAACGGTCCCGGGCCAGGTAAGGTGGCACCCGTTGGAATACCGTGTGTGAGGCCGCAAGGTGATATGATGTGTTACATGCTAGATCGGTGTGACTTAGGATCGGGGTCCCGACAACTTTGGTATTATGTTCAATAATTCTGAAAATTGTTGTGTGGCTTTGTATGAGTCCACTTATTCATGAAGTTTAAAATTGATTTGGTGTTAAAACTAAATCACAAACAAACTGCAAAAAGTAGAAAAGAGAAAACAAAATAGAAAGACACACAGAGAGAGAGAGAGATCTCACCTGCGCCCAGCACTGTAGCTAGCCGGCCCAGGCCACCAGCGCCTCCCTGTCGTCTTCCTCCTCTGCCAGGAGGACGAGGGCGCATGCCCGACGCGCGTGACCACGCGCCGGGCACCTCTTGCCTACCCGCCTCCGTCCCTGACATCGTGGACGCCTTCACGCGTGCCACGCACCCCCCCCCGCCTCTCTCCCTCACTTCTCCTGGTCGCTTTCCCCTCCTCTGGTTCCTCTCCACCTCACACCCGAGCGCAACGCAGCGCGCCGCCGAGCACCATCGTAGCCACCACCGTCGTTTTTCATCCCCGACGTGTCCTCGAGATCCATCGCGTATCCTGCTACATCTGCATCGAGCCACGCATCGCCGGGCACCCTGCTACACCGTCACTGCCATCGCCTTCAACCACGGCCGACCGAGATCTCCGGCGACCCCGTGCTCGCCTTGCTGCCTCCCCGGCCCCACTTACCATCCCTGCAGATCCACCGTGAGCTTCTCTTTGTTTCCCCTTCTTCCTCTCGCTTGATTCCGTGCTGTAGCACCGTTCCCCACCGTGATCGAAGCTCACCGCCGCTCGACTTTGTCGCCGCCATGGCCTAAGCTCGAACCACCCGCGCCCTTGCACCGCATCGCGCTCTTGGTACCTCGAGGAGGTCGCCTAGCCCCTCTACTCGCTCGCCTGCTTGCTGGAGCCCCGCACCCGCAACCAGCCGAGCTCCGGCTATTGGGGAACATAGTAATTTCAAAAAAATTCCAACGCACATGCAAGATCATGGTGATGCAAAGCAACGATAGGGGAGAGTATGTCTACGTACCCTCGTGGACTGAAAGCGGAAGCGTTTATCAACGCGGTTGATGTAGTCGTACACCTTCACGATCCGTTCCGATCAAGTACCGAATGTACAGCACCTCCGCGTTCAGCACACGTTCAGCTCGATGACGTCCTCGCCTTCTTGATCCAGCAAGAGGGGCGAAGTAGTAGATGAGTTCCCGTAGCACGACGACATGGTGACAGTGTTGGTGAAGAACAATCTCCGCAGGGCTTCGCCTAAGCACTACGAAAACTATCACGGAGGTTAAACTAGAGGGGACGGGGTTGCCGGCACACCGGCTTGGTGTTTGTTGAAGTCTCTTGGGTGCTAGCCCTACCACTCTATTTATATGTTCAGCCTTGGGGTCGAAACTTGGAGTAAAAGCCTCCACAAAGTCGGCTTCACCCGAAAGGCAAGAGTCCTTCTCGGACTCCAGGGCCAGACGCCAGGGTTCGCGTTCCCGGTGTCTGGACCCAGACGCCAAGGACCCTGGCGTCTGGCCCTGGACTCCGCAAAACTTCCTTTTGCACTTTCCAAAACCTTGTTGGCTTTCCCCTTTGGCCCAAATAAACTGTTCTCGTACCCAAACATTTCGGGAAACATCCGGAATCCCTTCCGGTGAATTCCGGAACCCTTCCGGAGACCAAACACTATTATCCCATATATCAAACTTTACCTCCAGACCATTCCGGAGTTCCTCGTCATGTCAAGTGATCTTATCTGGAACTCCGAACAACATTCGGTTACCAACATACATAACTCATTAATACTACATCGTCAATGAACGTTAAGCGTGCGGACCCTATGGGTTAGAGAACTATGTAGACATGACCGAGACACTTCTCTAGTCAATAACCAATAACGGAACCTGGATGCCCATATTGGCTCCTACATATTCTACGAAGATCTTTATCGGTCGAACCGCATAACAACATACATTGTTCCCTTTGTCATCGGTATGTTACTTGCCCGAGATTCGATCGTCGGTATCTCAATACCTAGTTCAATCTCGTTACCAGAAAGTCTCTTTACTTGTTCCGTGATGCATCATCCCGCAACTAACTCATTTGTTACATTGCTTGCAAGGCTTATAGTGATGTGCATTACTGAGAGGGCCCAGAGATACCTCTCCGACAACCGGAGTGACATATCCTAATCTCGATCTATGCCAAAGCAACAAGTACCATCGGAGACACCTGTAGAGCACCTTTATAATCACCCAATTACGTTCTGACGTTTGGTAGCACACAAAGTGTTCCTCCGGTAATCGGGAGTTGCATAATCTCATAGTCATAGGAACATGTATAAGTTATGAAGAAAGCAATAGAAGTAAACTAAAATGGTCAAGTGCTAAGCTAACGGAATGGGTCAAGTCAATCACATCATTCTCTAATGATGTGACCCCTTAATCAAATGACAACTCATGTCTATGGCTAGGAAACTTAACCATCTTTGATTCCACGAGCTAGTCAAGTAGAGGCATACTAGTGACACTCTGTTTGTCTATGTATTCACACATGTACTAAGTTTTCGGTTAATACAATTCTAGCATGAATAATAAACATTTATCATGATATAAGGAAATAAATAATAGCTTTATTATTGCGTCTAGGGAATATTTCCTTAAGTCTCCCACTTGCACTAGAGTCAATAATCTAGTTCACATCTTTATGTGATTAGTTCACATCTACATGTGACTAACACCCAAAGGGTTTACTAGAGTCAATAATCTAGTTCACATCGCTATGTGATTAACACCCAAAGAGTGATCATGTTTTGCCTATGAGAGAAATTTAGTCAATGGGTCTGCAACATTCAGATCCATATGTATTTCGCAAATTTCGATGTCTACAATGCTCTGCACGGAGCTAGTCTAGCTAATTTCTCCCACTTTCAATATGTATCCAGATCGAGACTTAGAGTCATCTAGATCGGTAAAATGCTTGCATCGACGTAACTCTTTACGATGAACTCTTTTATCACCTCCATAATCGAGAAATATTTCCTTAGTCCACTAAGGATAATTTTGACCGCTGTCCAGTGATCTACGCCTAGATCACTATTGTACTCCCTTTGCCAGAATCATGCTAAGGTATATAATAGGACTGGTAAACAGCATAGCATACTTTATAGAACCTATGACTGAGGCATAGGAAATGACTTTTCATTCTCTTTCTATTTTCTGTTGTGGTCGGGTTTTGAGTCTTTACTCAACTTCACACCTTACAACACAGGCAAGAACTCCTTCTTTGACTTTTCCATTTTGAACTACTTCAAAATATTGTCAAGGTATGTACTCATTGAAAATATATCAAACGTCTTGATCTATCTCTATAGATCTTGATGCTCAAATATGTAAGTAGCTTCATCGAGGTCTTTCTTTGAAAAACTCTTTTCAAACACTCCTTTATGCTTTCCAGAAAATTCTTCATTATTTCCGGTCAACAATATGTCATTCACATATACTTATCAGAAATGCTGTAGTGCTCCCACTCACTTTCTTATAAATACAGGCTTCACCGCAAGTCTGTATAAAACCATATGCTTTGATCACTTTATCAAAACATATATTCCAACTCCGAGATGCTTGCACCAGTCCATAGATGGATCACTGGAGCTTGCTCACTTTGTTAGCACCTTTAGGATCGACAAAACCTTCTGGTTGCGTCATATGCAACTCTTCTTTAAGAAATCCATTAAGGAATACAATTTTGACATCCATTTGCCAGATTTCGTAAAATGCAGCAACTTCTAACATGATTCGGACAGACTTTTAAGCATCGATACGAGTGAGAAAAATCTCATCGTAGTCAACACCTTGAACTTGTCAAAAACATTTTGCGACAATTCGAGCTTTGTAGATAGTAACACTACTATCAGCGTCTGTCTTCCTCTTGAAGATCCATTTATTCTTAATGACTCACCGATCATCGGACAAGTCAATCAAAGTCCATACTTTGTTCTCATACATGGATCCCATCTCAGATTTCATGGCCTCAAGCCATTTCGCGGAATCTAGGCTCATCATCGCTTCCTCATAGTTCGTAGGTTCGTCATGGTCTAGTAACATGACTTCCAGAATGGATTACCGTACCACTCTAGTGCGGACCATACTCTAGTTGTCCTATGAGGTTCGGTAGTAACTGATTTCTGTGATGAACTACTTTCCAATTCGGGAGAAGGTACAATTACCTCATCAAGTTCTACATTCCTCCCACTCACTTTTTTTGAGAGAAACTCCTTCTCTAGAAAGGATCCACTTTTAGCAACAAAGATCTTGCCTTTGGATCTGTGATAGAAGGTGTACCCAACAGTTTCCTTTGGGTATCCTATGAAGATACATTTCTTAGATTTGGGTTTGAGCTTATCAAGATGAAACTTTTTCACATAAGCATCGCAACCCCAAACTTTAAGAAATGACAACTTTGGTTTCTTGCAAAACCACAGTTATATGGCGTCGTCTCAACAGATTTAGATGGCGCCCTATTTAATGTAAATGCAGCTGTCTCTAATGCATAACCCCAACATGATAGTGATAAATCGGTAAGAGACATCATAGATCGCACCATATCTAATAAAGTACGGTTATGACATTCGGACAAACCATTACGCTGTGGTGTTCCTGGTGGCGTGAGTTGCGAAACTATTCCGCATTGTTTCAAATGAGACCAAACTCGTAACTCAAATATTCTCCTCCACGATCAGATCGTAGAAACATTATTTTCTTGTTACGATGATTTTCCACTTCACTCTGAAATTCTTTGAACTTTTCAAATGTTTCAGACTTATGTTTCATCAAGTAGATATACCCATATCTGCTCAAATCATCTGTGAAGGTGAGAAAATAATGATACCCGCCGCGAGCCTCAATATTCATCAGACCACATACATTAGTATGTATGATTTTCAACAAATCTGTTGCTCCCTCCATAGTTCCGGAGAACGGCGTTTTAGTCATCTTGCCCATGAGGCATGGTTCGCAAGTACCAAGTGATACATAATCAAGTGATTCCAAAAGTCCATAAGAATGGACTTTCTTCATGCGCTTTACAACAATATGACCTAAATGGCAGTGCCACAAATAAGTTGCACTATCATTATTAACTTTGCATCTTTTGGCTTCAATATTATGAATATGTGTATCACTACGATCGAGATTCTGTAAACCATTTATATTGAGTGCATGACCATAGAAGGTTTTATTCATGTAAATAGAACAACAATTATTCTTTGACTTAAATGAATAACCGTATTGCAATAAACATGATCCAATCATATTCATGCTTAACGCAAACACCAAATTACCGTCAGCTGGTCCTCAAGATCATACCAGAGCAGCCACTTGTCGGAAGACAAGCCCGAGGAGTCTGCCCGAAGGTCTAAAGCCTAGATGGAGTCGAGAAGTGCTTTCTTATGCTCCCTTAAATTCCGACCGAGGTTAGTTCCCACCACTTCATAAACTGGCGCGCGTTTAGCGCAAAAGTGCCACAGCCGAGAGGGACCGGTGAGGAGAACTGCGGTCCGGAATCCAACGGTCACGGACAACCTCGACAAACCCATCCTGGTTAACCCAGAAAGTCTCGAAGTGGAACCGTGGGGGTTGTGGCGGACGGTCGTTCTCTAAAGAGAGGAGTATAGGGACGTGATCTGGCCCGATCCTAGTGATGGCCTGGAGAGAAGCTAGGAGATAGCGGAGCTCCCACTCCAGCATCACGAGGACATGGTCTAGGATGGACCGCATCAGGTCGACCTGACGGTTGGTCCGGGTGAACCTGACACCAACCCTATCTACTTATCAAAGACCGAGATCCATGATGTAGTCGTTGAACATCTGCATCCGAGGGTAGTTGACTAGATTATTGCTTTTGTCCTCAGCCGAGCGGATAAGGTTAAAATCGCCCCAACCACCCCAGGTAGTTGAGTGTCCAAGACCTTCCTCAAAAGTTCGTCGAGAAAGGCCTCGGAATGGCAGTGGTCGGCGAGGCCATAGACAATGACAATCTCCCATTTGAAGTTGAGAGACCTTTCAAAAATCTCCATGCTGACAAAAAACTCTCCCATGTCCATGCCACCCACCTCAAAGGTGGCATCCTTTACGCCTAAAAGGATGCCACCCGAATGGCCTGTGGTCCCACTAGAAGGGAGCCAGTGCTAGGCAAACAGGTGAGAGCTCAACTGCTCTAGCTTCGTTTGGAATATCCGTACGCATGGTTTCTTTGATGGCCACTATGTCGATTCTCTCGTCTCGCATGTACTCGATAAGTTGGCGGCGGTGGCCATCCTAGCCAAAACCATGGATGTTCCAGAAGAGCATCCACATCAGGGGGCCATCGGGGGGCTGCTTGACCCCAGGACGAGGGAGGCACTTTGCGCACGCAAGTCGGTGGTGCGGGAGCGGGTGCGACCATAGATCTCCACCACCTCTGTCGAAGTCACCCCATGCGAGGATGGGGTAGGGGTGGATCCGGAGATGGTCGCGCTTAGAAGGCGCGCGCGAGTCTCAGCCAACCTCCCATCTAGGATCCCGTGAGTGCGGATCACCTCTATCTGGACTAAGGGGTACCTGTTGGGGAACGTAGTAATTTCAAAAAAATTCCTACGCACACGCAAGATCATGGTGATGCATAGCAACGAGAGGGGAGAGTATGTCCACGTACCCTCATAGACCGAAAGCGGAAGCGTTAGCACAACGTGGTTGATGTATTCGTACGTCTTCACGATCCGACTAATCAAGTACCGAACGCACGGCACCTCCGAGTTCTGCACACGTTCAACTCGATGACGTCCCTCGAACTCCGATCCAGCCGAGCTTTGAGGGAGAGTTCTGTCAGCATGACGGCGTGGTGACGATGTGGATGTTCTACCATCGCAGGGCTTCGCCTAAGCACTGCTATGATATTATCGAGGTGGACTATGGTGGAGAGGGGCACCTCACACGGCTAAAAGATCCAAGAGATCAATTGGTGTGTCTATGGGGTGCCCCCTGGCCACGTATATAAAGGAGTGGAGGAGGGGGAGAGGGTCGGCCCCTATGGCGCGCCCTGGAGGAGTCCTACTCCCACCGGGAGCAGGATTCCTCCCCTTCCAAGTAGTAGGAGTAGGAGACAAGGAAGGGGAAGAGGGAAGAGAAGGAAGGAGGGGGCGCCACCCCTCTCCCTAGTCCAATTCGGACTAGTCATTGGGGGGGGTGGCTTGCCTCTCTCTCTCCCCTAAAGCCCATTAAGGCCCATATACTTATTTCCCCGTATTCCCGTAACTTCCCAGTACTCCGAAAAATACCCGAACCACTCGGAACCTCTCCAATGTCTGAATATAGTCGTCCAATATATCGATCTTTACGTATCGGCCATTTTGAGACTCCTCGTCATGTCCCCGATCTCATCTGGGACTCTGAACTACCTTCGGTACATCAAAACACATAAACTCATAATATAACCGTCATCGAACTTTAAGCGTGCGGACCCTACGGGTTCGAGAACTATGTAGACATGACCAAGACATGTCTCCGGTCAATAACCAATAGCGGAACCTGGATGCGCATATTGGCTCCCACATATTCTACGAAGATCTTTATCGGTCAAACCGCATAACAACATACGTTGTTCCCTTTGTCACCGGTATGTTACTTGTCCGAGATTCGATCGTCAGTATCTCAATACCTAGTTCAATCTCGTTACCGGCAAGTCTCTTTACTCGTTCCGTAATACGTCATTCCGGAACTAACTCATTAGTTACAATGCTTTCAAGGCTTATAGTGATGTGCATTACCGAGTGGGCCCAGAGATACCTCTCCGACAATCGGAGTGACAAATCCTAATCTTGAAATATGCCAACTCAACAAGTACCTTCGGAGACACCTATAGAGCACCTTTATAATCGACCAGTCACGTTGTGACGTTTGGTAGCACACAAAGTGTTCCTCCGGTAAACGGGAGTTGCATAATCTCATAGTCATAGGAACATGTATAAGTCATGAAGAAAGCAATAGCAACAGACTAAACGATCATTGTGCTAAGCTAACAGATGGGTCAAGTCAATACATCATTCTCTAATGATGTGACCCCGTTAATCAAATGACAACTCTTGTTTATGGTTAGGAAACATAACCATCATTGATTCAATGAGCTAGTCAAGTAGAGGCATACTAGTGACACTATGTTTGTCTATGTATTCACACATGTATTATGTTTCCGGTTAATACAATTCTAGCATGAATAATAAACATTTATCATGAAATAAGGAAAAAAAATAATAACTCTATTATTGCCTCTTGGGCATATTTCTTTCAGTCTCCCACTTGCACTAGAGTCAATAACCTAGTTCACATCGCCATGTGATTTAACACCAATAGTTCACATGACCATGTGATTAACACCCATAGTTCACATCGTCATGTGACCAACACCCTAAGGGTTTACTAGAGTCATAATCTAGTTCACATCGTTATGTGATTAACACCCAAAGAGTACTAAGGTGTGATCATGTTTTGCTTGTGAGAGAAGTTTAGTCTACGGGTCTACCACATTCAGATCCGTATGTATTTTGCAAATTTCTATGTCAACAATGCTCTGCACGGAGCTACTCTAGCTAATTGCTCCCACTTTCAAAATGTATCCAGATTGAGACTTAGAGTCATCTGGATCAGTGTCAAAATTTGCATCGATGTAACCCTTTACGACGAACCTTTTGTCACCTCCATAATCAAGAAACATATCCTTATTCCACTAAGGATAATTTTGACCGTTGTCCAGTGATCTACTCCTAGATCACTATTGTACTCCCTTGCTAAACTCAGTGTAGGGTATACAATCGATCTGGTACACAGCATGGCATACTTTATAGAAACTATGGCTGAGGCATAGGGAATGACTTTCATTCTCTTTCTATCTTTGTCGTGGTCGGGCTTTGAGTCTCACTCAATTTCACACCTTGCAACATAGGTAAGAACTCTTTCTTTCACTGTTCCATTTTTAACTACTTCGAAATCTTGTCGAGGTATGTACTCATTGAAAAAACTTATCAAGCATCTTGATCTATCTCTATAGATCTTGATCTATCTCTATAGATCTTGATGCTCAATATGTAAGTAGCTTCACTGAGGTCTTTACTTGAAAAACTCCTTTCAAATACTCCTTTATGCTTTCCAGAAAATTCTACATTATTCTGTTCAGCAATATGTCATTCACATATATTTATCAAAAATGTTGTAGTGCTCCCACTCACTTTCTTGTAAATACAGGCTTCACCACAAGTCTGTATAAAACTATATGCTTTGATCAACTCATCAAAGCGTATATTCCAACTCTGAGATGCTTGCACCAGTCCATAGATGGATCACTGGAGCTTGCACATTTTGTTAGCACCTTTAGGATCGACAAAACCTTCTGGTTGCATCATATACAACTCTTCTTTAAGAAATCCATTAAGGAATGTAGTTTTGACATCCATTTGCCAGATTTCATAAAATGTGGCAATTTGCTAACATGATTCGGACAGACTTAAGCATCGCTACGAGTGAGAAAATCTCATCGTAGTCAACACCTTAAACTTTGTCAAAACCTTTTTCGACAAGTCTAGCTTTGTAGATAGTAACACTACTATTAGCGTCCGTCTTCCTCCTGAAGATCCATTTATTTTCTATGTCTTGCCAATCATCGGGCAAGTCAACCAAAGTCCACACTTTGTTCTCATACATGGATCCCATCTCAGATTTCATGGCCTCATGCCATTTCACGGAATCTGGGCTCATCATCGCTTCCTCATAGTTCGTAGGTTCGTCATGGTCAATTAACATGACCTCCAGAACAGGATTACCTTACCACTCTGGTGCGGGTCTCACTCTGGTTGACCTACGAGGTTCGGTAGTAACTTGATCTGAAGTTACATGATCATCATCATTAACTTCCTCACTAATTTGTGTAGGAGTCACAGAAACAAATTTCAGTGATGAACTACTTTCCAACAAGGGAGCAAGTACAATTACCTCATCAAGTTCTACTTTCCTCCCACTCGCTTCTTTCGAGAGAAACATCCATTCTCAGCAACAATTATCTTGCCTTCGGATATGTGATAGAAGGTGTACCCAATAGTTACTTTTGGGTATCCTATGAAGACGCACTTCTATGACTTGGGTTTGAGCTTATCAAGATGTAACTTTTTCACATAAGCATCGCAACCCCAAACTTTAAGAAAAGACAGCTTAGGTTTCTTGCTAAACCAAAATTCATACGGTGTCGTCTCAACGGATTTAGATGGTGCCCTTTTTAACATGAATGCAGTTGTCTCTAATGCATAACCCCAAAATGATAGTGGTAAGTCGGTAAGAGACATCATAGATTGTACCATATCTAATAAAGTACGGTTATGATGTTCGGACACACCATTACGCTGTGGTGTTCCAGGTGGCGTGAGTTGCGAAACTATTTCGCATTGTTTCAAATGAAGACCAAACTCGCAACTCAAATATTCTCCTCCACGATCAGATCGAGAAACTTTATTTTCTTCTTACGATGATTTTCCACTTCACTCTGAAATTATATGAACTTTTCAAATGTTTCAGACTTATGTTTCATCAAGTATATATACACATATCTGCTCAAATCATCTGTGAAGGTCAGAAATAAATGATACCCGCCGTGAGTCTCAACACTCATTGGACCGCATACATCGGTATGTATTATTTCCAATAAGTCAGTGGCTCGCTCCATTGTTCCGGAGAACGGAGTCTTAGTCATCTTGCCCATGAGGCATGGTTCGCAAGCATCAAAATGATTCATAATCAAGTGAGTTCCAAAAGCCCATCAGCATGGAGTTTCTTCATGCGCTTTACACAAATATGACCTAAACGGCGGTGCCACAAATAAGTTGCACTATCATTATTAACTTTGCATCTTTTGGTTTCAATATTATGAATATGTGTAACGATTGAGATCCAATGAACCATTTTCATTGGGTGTATAACCATAGAAGGTTTTATTCATGTAAACAGAACAAGAATTATTCTCTAACTTAAATGAATAACCGTATTGCAACAAACATGATCAAATCATATTCATGCTCAACGCAAACACCAAATAACATTTATTTAGATTTAACACTAATCCCGAAAGTATAGGGAGTGTGCGATGATGATCATATCAACATTGGAACCACTTCCAACACACATCGTCACTTCACCCTTAACTAGTCTGTGTTCATTCTGCAACTCTCATTTCGAGTTACTAATCTTAGCAACTTGAACTAGTATCAAATACTGAGGGGTTACTATAAACACTAGTAAAGTACACATCAATAACATGTATATCAAATATACCTTTGTTCACTTTGCCATCCTTCTTATCCGCCAAATACTTGGGGTAGTTCTGCTTCAAGTGACTAGTCCCTTTGCAGTAGAAGCACTTAGTCTCAGGCTTAGGTCCAGACTTGGGCTTCTTCACTTGAGTAGCAACTTGCTTGTCGTTCTTCTCGAAGTTCCCCTTCTTCCCTTTACCATTTTCCTGAAACTAGCGGTCTTGTTAACCATCAACACTTGATGCTTTTCTTGATTTCTACCTTCGTCGATTTCAGCATCACAAAGAGCTTGGGAATCATTTCCGTTATCCCTTGCATATTATAGTTCATCACAAAGTTCTAGTAACTTGGTGATAGTGACTAGAGAATTCTGTCAATCACTATCTTATCTGGAAGATTAACTCCCACTTGATTCAAGTGATTGTAGTACTCAGACATTCTGAGCACATGCTCACTAGCAGAGCTATTCTCCTCCATTTTGTAGGCAAAGTACTTGTCAAAGGTATCATACCTTTCGACATAGGCATGATTCTGAAATACTAATTTCAACTCTTGGAACATCTTATATGCTCCATGGCGTTCAAAACATTTTTGAAGTCCCGGTTCTAAGCCGTAAATCATGGTTCACTAAACTATCAAGTAGTCATTATACCGAGCTTTGCCAAACGTTCGTAACGTCTGCATATGCTCCTGTAATAGGTCTTTCACCTAGCGGTGCATCAAGGACATAATTCTTCTATGCAGCAATGAGGACAATCCTCAGATCATGGATCCAATCCGCATCATTTCTACTAACATCTTTCAATTTATTTTTCTCTAGGAACATATCAAAAAATAAGCGGGGAAGCTTTGTGCGAGCTATTGATCTACAACATAGATATGCAAATACTATCAGGACTAAGTTCATGATAAATTTAAGTTCAACTAATCAAATTACTTTAAGAACTCCCACTTAGATAGACATCCCTCTAATCATCTAAGTGATCACGTGATCCAAATCAACTAAACCTTAACCGATCATCACGTGAAATGGAGTAGTTTTCAATGGTGAACATCACTATGTTGATCATATCTACTATATGATTCACGCTCGACCTTTCGGTCTTAGTGTTCCGAGGCCATATCTGCATATGCTTGGCTCGTCAAGTTTAACCCGAATATTCTGCGTGTGCAAAAACTGGCTTGCACCCGCTGTATAAGAACGTTGAGCTTATCACACCCGATCATCACGTGGTGTCTCGGCACGACGATCTTTTGCAACGGTGCATACTCAGGGAGAACACTTGTACCTTGAAATTTTATAGTGAGAGATCATCTTATAATGATACCGTCAATCATAGCAGAATAAGATGCATAAAGGATATACATCACATGCAATCAATATAAGTAATATGATATGGCCATCATTATCTTGTGCCTTTGATCTCCATCTCCAAAGCAGAGTCATGATCACCATCGTGACCGGCGCGACACCTTGATCTTCATTGTAGCATCATTGTCGTCTCGCCAACTATTGCTTCTACGACAATCGCTACCTCTTAGTGATAAAGTAAAGCAATTACATGGCAATTGCATTTCATACAATAAAGCGACAACCATATGGCTCCTGCCAGTTGCCGATAACTCCGTTACAAAACATGATCATCTCATACAATAAAATATAGCATCATGCCTTGACCATATCACATCACAACATGCCCTACAAAAACAAGTTAGACGTCCTCTACTTTGTTGTTGCAAGTTTTACGTGGCTGCTAGGGGCTGAGCAAGAACCGTTCTTACCTATGCATCAAAACCACAACGATAGTTCGTCAAGTTAGTGCTATTTTAACCTTTAACAAGGACCGGGCGTAGTCACACTCGGTTCAACTAAAGTTGTAGAAACTGACACCCGCCAGCCACCTGTGTGCAAAGCACGTCGGTAGAACCAGTCTCGTGTAAGCGTACGCGTAATGTCGGTCCGGGCCGCTTCATCCAACAATACCGCCGAACCAAAGTATGACATGCTGGTAAGCAGTATGACCTGTACCGCCCATAACTCACTTGTGTTCTACTCGTGCATATAACATCTATGCATAAACCTGGCACGGATGCCACTGTTGGGGAACGTAGTAATTTCAAAAAAATTCCTACGCACACGCAAGATCATGGTGATGCATAGCAACGAGAGGGGAGGATATGTCTATGTACCCTCGTAGATCGAAAGCGGAAGCGTTTATCAACGCGATTGATGTAGTCGTACACCTTCACGATCCGTCCCGATCAAGTACCGAACGTACGACATCTCCGCGTTCAGCACACGTTTAGCTCGATGACGTCCTCGCCTTCTTGATCCAGCAAGAGGGGCGAAGTAGTAGATGAGTTCCGGCAACACGACAGCATGGTCACGGTGTTGGTGAAGAACAATTTCGGCAGGGCTTCGCCTAAGCATTATGAAAACTATTACGGAGGATAAACTAGAGGGGACAGGGTTGTCGGCACACGGCTTGGTGTTTTTTGATGTCTCTTGGGTGCTAGCCCTACCCTTCTATTTATATGTTGAGCCTTGGGGTCGAAACTTGGAGTAAAAGCCTACACAAAGTCGGTTTCACCCAAAAGGCAAGAGTCCTTCTCGGACTCCAGGGCCAGACGCTAGGGTTCGCATTCCCTGCGTCTGACCCTTGGACACCGCAAAACTTCCTTTTGCGCTTTCCAAAAACCTTATGGGCTTTCCCCTTTGGCCCAAATAAAGTGTTCTCATACCCAAACATTTCGGGAAACATCCGGAACCCCTTCCGGAGACCAAACACTATTATCCCATATATCAAACTTTATCTCCAGACTATTTCGGAGTTCCTCGTCATGTTCGTGATCTTATCCGGAACTCCGAACAACATTAGGTTACCAACATACATAACTCATATATACTATATCGTCAACAAACGTTAAGCGTGCGGACCCTACGAGTTCGAGAACTATGTAGACATGACCGAGACACTTCTCTGTTCAATAACCAATAACGGAACATGGATGCCCATATTGGCTCCTACATATTCTACGAAGATCTTTATCGGTTGAACCGCATAACAACATATGTTGTTCCCTTTGTCATCGGTATGTTACTTGCCCGAGATTTGATCATCGGTATCTCAATACCTAGTTCAATCTCGTTACCGGCAAGTCTCTTTACTCGTTCCGTGATGCATCATCCCGCAACTAACTCATTAGTTACATTGCTTGCGAGGCTTATAGTGATGTGCATTATCGAGAGGGCCCAGAGATACCTCTCCAACAATCGGAGTGACAAATCCTAATCTCAATCTATGCCAACTCAACAAGTACCACCGGAGACACCTGTAGAGCACCTTTATAATCACCCAGTTACGTTGTGACGTTTGGTAGCACACAAAGTGTTCCTCCGATAATCGGGAGTTGCATAATCTCATATTCATAGGAACATGTATAAGTTATGAAGAAAGCAATAGCAGTATCTAAAACGATCAAGTGCTAAGCTAACGGAATGGGTCAAGTCAATCACATCATTCTCTAATGATGTGATCCCGTTAATCAAATGACAACTCATGTCTATGGCTAGGAAACTTAACCATCTTTGATTCAATGAGCTAGTCAAGTAGAGGCATACTAGTGACACTCTGTTTGTCTATGTATTCACACATGTACTAAGTTTCGGTTAGTACAATTCTAGCATGAATAATAAACATTTATCATGATATAAGGAAATAAATAATAATTTTATTATTGCCTCTAGGCATATTTCCTTCACCGGCCGCCGCCCAGCTCGCTGCCGTCGCTACCACCGGCCACCCCAGCTCTCTCCACGTGCTCCACCGGATGCGCCTCGCTCCAAGCGTTCCGTAGCACTACAAGAAATATGTCAACTTGTGACCCTCACTATTGGCCACTGAAAGGTCATAGTTTTTCATTTGCGACCTTTTTGTGACCAAAAACAGAAGGTCAAAAGCTGGCGGTCGTAAACTGAAATTAACGACCTTCTCTGTGAGAAGGTCGTGGAAGGCCACGACCAAAACAAAAGGTCATAGATTCTATGACCTTCTATTTTGGTCGTTGGTTGTCTTCCCAGGCCACGTCGGATCCGACGTGGCAATCTGACATGGCAAAATTACGACCAATTGAGAAGGTCATTGATAAGATTCAGCCCGGTCCAGTTCAGTGTCTATATGGGCCAAGCCCATTAATTTATTTATTTTAGCAATTTGTGTCAGCTACATGGGCCGAGACCAAGAATTTAGCCTTTTTATTTTCTAGGACACGACCTTCTATAGTTCATTTCTTTTTTGGGCCTCAAACTTTTTATAGTCCATTTCAATTTTGGGCCTCCATAACAAAGTTGTTCCAGCGACAGTGAAACAGAGGGAATTCAAACAAGCATTTATCTTAAACAGCCACGGGTGACAATTTTATTTCTTTCAACACAAAAGGATTCCTTAAACAGCCACGGGTACAACAGTACGTACATTCAACAAAGGGCAATCCGAGCACAGGAAGTACATAGGACTGTAGCTACCATTTCTACCAGCAGCAGCAGCCGCTAGAAAGACAAGGAGGTACTACCAAGGAGCTAAACTAACAGCAACCATCCATCATCAATCGGTGATACTAGCAATGGGCGACATCGACAACATTTTAGAGACCCCCTCCCCTTGCTGCTGCTTGGCGTGTCGCGTCCCCCTACACACAAAAAATTCAGATGTTCAGAACAGATCAACATGTTGATCAGTCAGGGAATCATGGAGCAAATGGTAGTGTGGTGCGAGGCGATAGATTACATCATAAATATTACAGAAGAAGAATAGTTGAACAAATCGTGCGAAATGGCATGGTGGATTTGGAAACTAACATTCGAGCAGTAGTTTGAATCAATGAGCACAGACTATACATATTCTAACAAGGCTACAAGGCTACAGGCTTTTGAACACAAGACACCATAAATTTGAACAACCAGAATAGGAAGTAGATCAACAATTGCATAGAGACTAAATTCTAAATATCATTGACCAACTGGGTCGAACAATACCCAAATGATGCGATGCAGCTACACAGAAACATGGAAGAAACCAACACATAGTCCGCCAAAATTTCATCGCATCACCGAGCAAACACTTAGATCAGGCGGAAGAGACCAACACCAAATAGAGCGGTAACAGAGAGGGGATGGGGGAGCGGGTAACTTACAACATCACTCAACATACTTCCACTTCTCACCACCGACCTTGCAAACCTACGATTTGAACACAAATCAGGACACGGGATTTGCAAGGAAAACTATCACATCACCAGTTCGAATAAGAACAAGGAGATAGGGGCGGGAGCAAAGGGAACCAAGATTCTTACCATGGAGACCTGCTTGATGTTGGAGACGTTCCTGAAGTTGTCCCTGCGAAAACAGAACCAAAATGCGCCCCGGTCAGGATGCGTCACCACACCACAGAAACAACGTGAATCAAACCACAACAACAAATCAAATCCGAGGCTCACATGAGGACTAAGACAACGCTCAGGGGGGCGCTTGGGATTGTTGGAGTCTTTCTTGGCCTTGCTCTTCTGCACAAGTCTGCATCGCCACAGAAACAATAGTAGCAAAGCGGAT
Source organism: Triticum dicoccoides (assembly GCF_002162155.2). Lineage (NCBI taxonomy): Eukaryota > Viridiplantae > Streptophyta > Magnoliopsida > Poales > Poaceae > Triticum > Triticum dicoccoides. The sequence goes on from NC_041392.1 coordinate 296,955,624, forward strand.
CAGAACCCAACGCAAAATAACATCAGGAAAACCCAAGAAGAACCACCACGGGAAATGAGTCCATCACCTAAAACCAAGCAAATGATAACACTGAGTAAGAAAGACTGATGAGAGGTGCTGGTTTACCTAAAACCATTTCCTTGATAACTCATTTCCATCTATGGAACAACATCTCGTGTGATGAAAACTTTAACAAAACAAATGACTCTTAACACAATATCACACCTACTCATAGGTGAGAACTAGGAACATCCATTTATCTTTCAAATTTAGAAGATCGTCACTGCAATCATCCATTGCTAAGAAACCTAGATAGAAAGTAATAAACTTATCCCCCTGATACAGACCAGGAATCAGCACAAAGAATCAGTACATTCTAACATGTTAAGTGACTACCCTTCCAATCATAATCGTACCATGGCATAAAAGAACAAAAATCAGTTATCTTAAAATGCGTCCCTAGAGACACAAGCAGAGGGACCCAGGTAATTAAGCTGGTTGGTGCTTAATCACAGGCATGTACAGTTAGTGCCTGCAAAGCAACCACACACAATCCCTCCAAAATGAGATGTACTATTAATTACAAGGCGATGTAGATTGCAGATCAAAAAGGAAATACAATACATCCTTTTTGAAGAAAATTATTTATAGTGGTAATAATCAGGGTTTTTTCGCTCATGTGTAAATATTGAACAACAAAACAAATTTAATTTTTGTTTATCAACTAGTTTTCAGAGAGCCTTTGGCTAACCAGTTCTCATGGTATTCTGCCTACCTACTAAACAGTAGAGGAGGAGAAACATGTATAGTAGTGAAGAGACTAGCTATCAACAATCCCCTGGTTGAGGCCTCTAGTTTTAGAGTTTGAACAAGAAATGATACAAGCAAGAATTTACATCAGGAACTTGGCAGTTGAAACTCTTGAGCAGTAGATTTACATCAGGAATTGAAACCCTCCAGCTCTGAACAATGAGTGAAACCCAGAAAAATAGTTGCATGCAGCACAGAAAATATTCACAACTGAACATGAATTGAAACAACCACAACTTAGCACTGTAAACTCTTAATCAGTAGATATACATCAGGAATCGAAACTATTCGACTCTGAACAGCAACAAAGGAGAAGAAATTAACTTAATCAGCGAAGCCCACAAAATACTCAGCTCTAGTATGTACATATGCACGTACTGGCCCAATTAAGATGCGGAAAGGGGGATTTTACCCAAATGAAGTTCATGGCCAGGATCAACAATACTAATAACCTATAGTTAGCATGGTACGTCAGCAAGAAAATAGGGAATCTGCTGATATTTTTCTTTCCTTGAAGAAAATCCTTACAATCAGCACAGACAAGTGACCATGAGAAAGTGAGACTAGTTTAAAGCAAAGGCAACACCGAAATAGTACCAAACTGATTTATGTAATCCACTTAATGTCAAAACAGTAGCTTAAAGGTTCAAAATCCAGCCATCAGAAAATTAATGATCAGTATGATGCGCTGAAGAAAAGAAGAACAGAACTTCTGAAAATTCAATCAGTCAATATTTGGGCATTTTTAACCGATCTATAGCTATTTTTTAACCGAGCAGTATGATGAGATGCTCCTCAAGAATGCAATCATTGCTTTCTAGGGGAAGTGCTTAAGTTTCAGTGGCTTTTATATTTTTTGAGGAAATTCAGTTTCAGTGGCTTCAGTTTCTTTTACTTCTACTGTTGATTAATGACTAAGTCTTCGGCATATCATTTGGCATGCTATCTTATTGAGCGGGCACAGGTGCATTTCGGTTTCATAGCAAAAGTGCGGGAGGTAGAAGAAGTTTTGGGCTGCTCAAACTTCCGCGGCTTTTCTCCTCTTTCTTCTCTTCTATTTATTCAGATTATAGAAAAGGAAATGGGGCTTGTGGTCGCGACTATGCGGTATCCGGCCTCATCCACTACAGGTTGTTAAGCCTGCCAGCTAAACCTTCTAAGTTCTAACTAAGTAATCCGCCAACTGACGAAACTGATGAAAACGACACCTGAAACTGAACCTACAGAACAAAAGTTTCTGGAGCCGCAAGGTTTATTTCCAACATTGATAAGTGGCTTCTTTTGTTTCAAAAGGTTCACAGGTTTAAATTTCTGGTTGAATGATATGGCAGTACCACATGCCCACCCAGGTGGCATAGCTAGCCAACTGAAGGTCTTAGCTGAAAATATTCAACAATTCGTACAAAAAGAAAATCAAAGCTAAGCCTGCTTATTGCATACTAGTATTGTCAACAACTATATAAATCCGTAACTATAAAATTTCGTTGCCTCTTGGCATCAAGAGATGGTGGTGACCTTGTGATACGTCTCCAACGTATCTATAATTTTTGATTGCTCCATGCTATATTATCTACTTTTTTGAATGTTTATGGGCTTTATTATACACTTTTATATCATTTTTGGGACTAACCTATTAACCCAGAGCCCAGTGCTAGTTTCTGTTTTTACCCTATTTTAGGGTTTAGAAGAAAAGGAAAATCAAACGGAGTCCAATTGACCTGAAACTTCATGGAACTCAATTTTGGAAGGAAAGAAGCCTAGAAGACTTGGAGTGCACGTCGGGGGATTTGCGAGGAGGTCACGAGGCAGGGGGGCGCGCCCTCCACCCTCGTGATCCCCTCGTGGCCCCCTTGACGTACTTCTTCCGCCTATATATCTCCATATACCCTAAAAACATCCGTGAGCACAATAGATTGGGAGTTCCGCCGCTAGAAGCCTTCGTAGCCACCGAAAACCAATCTAGATCCGTTCCGGCACCCTGTCGGAGGGGGCAATCCTTCTCTAGTGGCCATCTTCATCATCCCGGTGCTCTCCATGACGAGGAGGGAGTAGTTCTCCCTCGGGGCTGAGGGTATGTACCAGTAGCTATGTGTTTGATCTCTCTCTCTCTCTCTCTCTCTCGTGTTCTTGAGGTGGTACGATCTTGATGTATCGCGAGCTTTGCTATTGTATTTGGATCCTATGATGTTTCTTCCCCCCTCTACTCTCTTGTAATGAATTGAGTTTCCCCTTTGAAGTTATCTTATCGGATTGAGTCTTTAAAGATTTGAGAACACTTGATGTATGTCTTGCCGTGGATATCTGTGGTGACAATGGGATATCACGTGATTCACTTGATGTATGTTTTGGTGATCAACTTGCGGGTTCCGCCCATGAACCTATGCATAGGGGTTGGCACATGTTTTCGTCGTGATTCTCCGGTAGAAACTTTGGGGCACTCTTTGAGGTCCTTTGTGTTGGTTGAATAGATGAATCTGAGATTGTGTGATGCATATCGTATAATCATACCCACAGATACTTGAGGTGACAAGTATCTAGGTGACATTAGGGTTTTGGTTGATTTGTGTCTTAAGGTGTTATTCTAGTACGAACTCTAGGGTTGTTTGTGACACTTATAGGAATAGCCCAACGGATTGATTGGGAAGAATAACTTTGAGGTGGTTTCGTACCCTACCATAATCTCTTCATTCGTTCTCCGCTATTAGTGACTTTGGAGTGACTCTTTGTTGCATGTTGAGTGATAGTTATGTGATCCAATTATGTTAGTATTCTTGAGGGAACTTGCACTAGCAAAAGTATGAACCCTAGGCCTTATTTCCACACATTGCAATACCGTTTACGCTCACTTTTATCATTAGTTACCTTGCTGTTTTTATAATTTCAGATTACAAATACCTTTATCTACTATCCATATACCACTTGTATCACCATCTCTTCGCCGAACTAGTGCACCTATACAATTTACCATTGTATTGGGTGTGTTGGGGACACAAGAGACTCTTTGTTATTTGGTTGTAGGGTTGCTTGAGAGAGACTATCTTCATCCTACGCCTCCCATGAATTGATAAACCTTAGGTCATCCACTTGAGGGAAATTTCCTACTGTCCTACAAACCTCTGCACTTGGAGGCCCAACAACGTCTACAAGAAGAAGGTTGTGTAGTAGACATCACCTTGGCGGGCATCCGAACTCGTTAGATTGAGCAGCTTCTCCCTGGCCCTCAAACACGCAAAGCATGTACGCATCAGATGCGGCGAAGAAGAAAGCCAGAAGAAGAGGAGAAGAGGAGGAAATCATACCCTTGTCGAGGTCCCCGGGAGGGGTCAGCCACGGGAGCAAGAGCGCCTCGACGTCACCCGAGGCCGAGCAGATCTTGGTCCCGAGCGCCTTGGCAGCGGCCTTATCCTGGGTGGCCTCCTCGACCTCGGCGCCATCGACCTCCATCACGGCATTGTCATCCTCGTCTCCGTCGGCATCGCTCCCGGGCCTGCAACATAACCACTTGGCATCGGTGTCGGCGTCAGCGTCGGGTTATTCTACTTGAACGCGGCAGCGGAACGAGAAAGAGGAGAAGGAAAACGCGCGACAGCGCAACGAGAAAGAGGAGAAGGAAAACGCGTGGCATCCTCGATCTCCTCCCTGTTGGACGGCTCCGCCTCGATGGGAACCCATGGGCCGACGAGGACATGGTGGAGATCATCGCTGCAAAGTCGGCGAGGGCACGCGGGGGCGAGGGGTTCTGGCTCTATGGACGTGGTAGGTGTAGGGAGTGGGGTGGGGCGGAGAAGAGGGGGGAGTGAGGCCGTCGGC
>NC_041392.1:296960912-297015006 GCF_002162155.2 Triticum dicoccoides
AAGGGGGATCTGGGGGAGAAGGGGGAGGACATCCAGGAGCGCCGCGGCATGCAGCGGTGCGGCGGCGGCCATCGGGGTGGTTGGTGCGATCTTGGTGGAGGGGAGGGGGCGGTGGTGGCTAGGGTTTCGACGAGCAGGTGCGGGTGCGGGATTGGAACGGTGGTGAGTGCGTGCGTGGGGTTTGGAACGGTGGTGAGTGGGTGCGTGGGGTCTGCGAGTACGGTGGGGAGTGGGGGCGTGGGTGAGAGGGTGAGGGGTGAGGGCTGCCGTTGGATTCTGGAGCATCCGACGGTGTCTCATGCATGATTCGCGTGATAGGCTCCTAGACCAATCAAAACGTAGCAAGCAATTTGAAGACTTTATGACCATCTAAATTGGTCGTAATCAATTAGATTAAAAATAAAATTTTTCACGAAAACTTCCTTTTTCATTTTTTGAGTGCTTAAAATGAGTTTTCTTTAAAGGATCAACCAAATATTTTTCAAATGATACCATATTTTGTACAAAGTTTGCATTTTGGATGGACAAACAATATTGACAAAGAGAGTTTTTATTTTCTTTGCACGAAAAATCAATTTTCCATTTTTCGAGTGCCCAAAATGAGTTTTTTTGTGAAGGACCTACCATATATTTGTTGCAAAATTGGACCAAATCAATTTTATAAAACACTAGGCCGTATTTAATTCACAATTGACAAAATGGTTGGGTCATAAAAAATTAAAAAAAATTAAAAAATTGGAAAAGCTTCGCATTGTGTCATCGTATGTGACCAGGTTTCGATGAAAATAATAAACTTGTAATACGACAATTATTTTAAAAAAGTGTTCTCAGAAAAGAGCTATCATGCGTGAAGATTCATGGCTTTCAAGCCAAATGATCAATCTTATGGCCACATTCATGGCATAGTTTGTTCAAATGATCTCATATTGTGCACAATGGTGCATCTTGGAATTCCAAACAATGTTGCCTAAGGGAGTTTTCATTTTCTTTGCACGGAAAATTCATTTTTATTTTCCGAGTGCCCGAAATGAGTTTTTTTGTGAAGTACCTACCAAATAATTGTTGCAAAATTGGACCAAATCAGTTTTATAAAATACTAGGCCATATTTAATGCACAATTGACCAAATGGTTGTGTGTCAAAAGTTTTGATCCACATCTCGTGAAAAAGACAAATTTCCACCGATTCAGTAGGAAGCGGGTAAAATTTGAACTGCGGTTGCCTCATAGTTTGCTCTTTATTTTTTCCAAAAAACATTTCTAGGTACATTAGTATCTATTTAATTAGAGAAACATCAAAAGTTTTTCCAAGATTCAACCACTAGCTAGGAACGGTCATTCCCGCCGTTTAACCGCATTTTGAAACGGGCATAAAAAATTCAAAAAAATCAAAAAATTGGGAAACCTTCGCATTGTGTCATTATATGTGGCCAAGTTCCCAGGAAAAATACCAAACTTGTAATACGTCAATTATTTCAAAAAATTGTTCTCAGAAACGAGCCATCACGTGTGGAGATCAATGGCTTTCAGGCCAAATGATCAATCTTATGGCCACATTCATGGCATAGTTTTTTGAAATGATCTCATATTGTGCACAAGGGTGCATATTGGAATGGCAAACAATGTTTCCTAAGGAAGTTTTCATTTTCTTTGGATGAAAAAACCATTTTCCATTTTTTGAGTGCCCAAAAGGAGGTTTTTTTGTGAAGGACCTCCCAAATAATTGTTGCAAAATTGGACCAAATCAATTTTCTAAAATACTAGGACATATTTAATGCACAATTGACAAAATGGTTGGGTGTAAAAAGTTTTGATCCACCTCTCGTGAAAAAGACAAATTCCGCCGATTCAGTAGGAAGCGGGTCAAACTTGAACTGCGACTGCCTCGTAGTTTGTTATTTATTTTTTCCAAAAATCATTTCTAGTTACATAAGTACCTATTTAACCATAAATACATGGTTTGGTGGCGATACGTCGAGGTTTGGGTGGTGGCCGAGGGCCCCAACTCTAGAGCGCGTAAACTCGCATGACCGTCGCGTGGTCACTGCGTGACCGTGGTGTTGCCATGTGTTCTGGGCGGCCTAGGCATGTCTAGTGGGTTGGGCACTCCCCAGGTAGGTGCTAGGAAGAAAATTACAACAAAAGATTCTCACGAGGAGACCGATCGATGCTCAAACATGAATTAGCAGCCAAGTGTTTGATTAGCGGTACGGGAAATGTACATGGCTAATGGGCGTGAGTTTTGGCTGAGGATGATCAGTTACTAAGAAGACCGTCTTCACAAAGTTTCAGCTCAAAAGGAGGATCCTAGGTGGTACTTTCTTTGCAAAGTACCACACTAGACATAAATACGAATGTTGAAGCTGGGCTCAAAATAATGAATGTATTGAGCTGGCATTTGGTGGAGGATGGTTATTTGGGCATAGGAAAGCACTGTAGAAAATGGATACTATTTGGACGTGCCAAAGTGGTACTTCCTTCACAAAGTGTTGTTCTGAACAGAATAGGAAAATGAATATTGTTGAATTATTTTTGAACAAGGCAAGGAAGGTTTTTTACATATTTGACGAAGATATGACCCATAGAATTTATGAGATTTTTTTGGGAATGACAGAAATATAGGTTGCTTCACAGCCTGGGGCAAAAAATGCCACATGGACATGACACATAGGCAAAATTGATGAGGTGGCGCCTAGTCATAGCAACCCACCACAATTTACAAGGTTATGACCATCTATATTGGTCGTGATCAGCTAGAAATAAGGCAGCGGACCAGTGCTATCTGCTTTATGACCATTTCGTGTAAGGAAATTATGACCTTCCTGACCAAAATGGTCGTTATAGTTTAGGGTTTGGAGCCCCCCGAACAGCTTTTGACCAATTGGTCTGAAATGGTCATAGATCTATGACCAATTCTTCCAGGGTCACTGACAGAAGGTCACTAGTTGACATATTTCTTGTAGTGTAGCCGCAAGCCGCGCTTGAAACGATGCCCCGTAGCACGTTTCCGGCGAGCCTCCGGCCGTGCCAACGTGGTAGCATCATTAGCGGCTAATGGCGCCACTAATTGAACCCACACCCACTGACACCGGGCCTCACCTGCTAAACTAACCCCGGGTTAATTTAGTTTAACAAAAACTAACTCTCTGTTAGTACAGAGCCTATGACATGCGGGCCCCAGTGTCAGGTTTGACCTGGCTGGCGCTGTTGACCTGCTGCCATCACTTTGACGTCAAGCTGGCGCAGTACATCTTTTTCTGGATTAAAACTAATCCAGGAAATTCCAGAAAGTAGTATAAACTTCAAGAAAACATAGAAATTAATCTATAACTCAGATTGAAAAGATTTATATATGAAAAATGATCAGAAAAATCCAATCTATCCATCTATACCATTCTCATGCATGTTAGAACAACCTTTGGCTACTGTTTAGGGCAAATCAAATAAATTGCATTTAAATATCACATATGGAGTTTGAATTTGAACCTTGACTTCAAATCAACTTCATTTAACTTTGTTGCTAGTTGCATTAGCTCAAACACCAGCATGTTGCCATGTCATGATCATGCATCATACTGTTGCATTGCATTGATTGTATTCTTTCTTGTTTGCCGGTATTTTCCCCTCTCAGTAGACGTGGTTTCGACGATGTGATCGATGACACCGATGAAGAGCTATACTATCTTCAGAAGTGCCAGGCAAGCAAAACCCCCTTGTTCATTCCGATACAATCCCACTCTCTCGCTCCTGCTCTCTTTTACTGTATTAGGACAATAACGATTCAACTGTTACATGTTGCGGTAGTTGAACCCCTTTCCTCTGCATGACCTGTCATTGCCACAATAAATAGATGAAACCCACTAGCATGAGTAGGAGTTGTTTGAGCCCTGATGTGCCTACTCATTCATGCTTGTTGTCATGCCTGCTACTGCTTAGAGTTGAGTCAAGTATGATTCATCGGGGATGAATTTGAATGTGGTGAACATGTCTTACTGTTGAGAGCTAAGTGTGTGAACACGATTTGGTAAAGGTAGTGGTGAGAGGCCATGTAGGAGTACATGGTGGGTTGTCTCATTGAAACCATCCTCAGGAACTGAGTTCTGTGTCTGTGATCCATGACAGTTACTACCACACATTGGGTTCCGCTAACTCGACCCCTGTTGGCTTATTAATCGCCTCGATCTCTATCCAGAGTTGCAACTAGTTTCTGGTGTTTGTAGGTTGTGTTAGTAGTCTACCAAGTGGCACCCGATACATGTGGCATGGTGTACCAATCGTAGATCCATCCGACAAGGTGGGATTGGGAACCCTACACACATCGTTTGGAGCCGTGAGCGACACCCCGGCCGGATCTCCTTACGGATGGAACCTGAATAGGCGATAAACCTGGACTAGAGACTTGCGTGGTTAGTCAGGTCGTGGCCGACACCCTCGCCAGGCTTCCGCTTGAAGGTTGCCGAGATACATGACATGTACATGGCGGTAAGTGGCGAGAGCGTATGTGAAGAAGTACACCCCTGAATGGGGTGAGAAGAAACAGATGGTGATTGCTCAATTCGGTAGGCAACAATTCCATGTTGAAGAAGATGGTGCAGTAGTTTAAGAGTAGTGAGGAGATATATTGCCCTTAATACCACAACGGGGCACCTTACGGAAGGTGACTGACAGAACTATTCCCTTAACTGGCAAAAAGAATTACTTTTGATACAAGGATCATTGAATTCATACGAGGCTAAGGCATTTCATAAATGATCATTTGAAGGAGTTCGAAGGAATGGCATACTCAGTTTGGAAAAGAAACTAAGTTATAGAACAACTCGTCAAACGGGAGACACATTCCAATTGATACCAAGGATATAACCTAGTAACTGAGTGTGCTTTCATGAATTTAAGAATTTCCATACTCATCAAGATCTTACCAACATCCGTGCCAAGGATCCTGGCAACACATCATACTACCATGATGAGCAATGATGGAGAATGCAGATGCAAAGGAAGACAACACTTTCTCAGATTGCACCTTAGCGATGCCAAGGAAACAAAATCTCAGATTCAGATATGGTTGGTGTCAGGATTTCCAGACTTAGCATGTATGAAAGTGAAAGGTTGCAGCACAAATCGACGAGATGACGTTGCAAGATTCTCGGGAAATAGACTATGATAGTAAGCTCCAAAACATGAGCTGGTTCTGCTACACACATGTGAACACGCTGTCCCAGACAAGCATGACCACATAGTAGTCTTACAACAAAAATACTACCGAGTTCTGGTTGGGAACCATCATTGAGGATATCTAAGTCTTGTGCATTACCATGGATTAGCATTTAACTCCTTTTCCTAAAACAAATCAGTCAGTGGCTTGGTGTGCTAGGAATTAGATATGGGATGGAGGTTGCAAGTCTCCAAACCACAGAATACATTGCACATGTGCATGACTTAATTGGGATGATTCCAGAGGAAGCAAAACAAACTTTCTCAAATTCACGGCGGCTACTTACATCATATGCACGTGAGTTAGAGGAAGTCACTTCTTCCATCAAAACATAAACTTCATGAGCTAGCATGAAGAAAATGCTTTCAAAAGTTTCCAACACTAACTTAGATGTTCAACATGAAACATGGACAAGATGAAAATCTTGTCAATGGGCTCAACAACAAACCATCCATGCTTCCATATAGATGGAATTCCACAGTTAAGTGAACACAGTGATAGCATTGGTCAGACCAAAGGATGTAATGGTGTATGCTCGAGGAATCAACCACGAGTAAGACAACATTACGAACATCGTTGGTTCTGATTTGATTTGAGGATAGCCCACACTCAAATCAAAGTTTGGACAAGATAATAGATCCAATAACTGATCACGAGGACCAATCGATGAAGATATCATCTTTCTTCAACACGCACACAAAATATATCCCTTAGAGATGAACTAAGTCGGATAAAGCTTTATCTTCCAACTCTCCAAGTTGTTGTTTAGCTTATCCAACTAGCTCAAGGGTATTCAACATAGATTCTTGGAGAAGGGGGGTTTATAAAAAAACCAACTTGATCGCGAGCTCAACATAATGGCCAGGGGGCAACTTGGTGATACTTCCGAGAGGATATTCAGAAAATCATGAATCACTGATATGTTATTAAGCTCGGGAACAATCTTGCTTCTCAGGGCAAGATGATATGATCAAAAGAGCGAGGGATTGACACAATCCTAACTCATTGATCGAAGAGTGCACCGGAAATAAGGACTAGGTAGCACGATCAATCTTAGGATGATGATTCAATAACCATGACGCTAGGAGTGAGAGTATTGTCCATTAACTACCAAGCAACATGGTGGCTAAGAGTATTGATTTCACAGATCACAGTTCACTTGTCGGCATTCCGGTTACAACATCACGGGACTGAGGAATGCATAATGATGGTGAGAAGTATCACTGCGTCAAGAATTCATAAGAGGTGGTGCAATTCTCATGACAATCCTGACATAAAGGGGTAATACTGCAAGGTAGAACAGAACAAAAGCTGGATTGGCATTTTGATCTGCGGAATACAACTACTTTGACCAGTCCAAGAAATGGATGAGGCACTGGAGTTTGTTTCTCCTAGTCATTCCTGCATAGAATGGCTTAACGGATCACATGAATACTAAACATCGATAACACGAATGCACAACTACTCCTGACTATCAATTGATAGGTGAAGGTCGGAATATAACTGAAGAGGGACAACTCAAAGAACATATGATTATCTGAGTTGTGGATGCATAGATTAGTATGTCGAAAAATTTCAACATATTTCTTCTGGATAACCCATGCAGAGAGGTAGGACTGGCAGATTCACAATGTAGAATGGAGAACTCATCAAGAGCACTCGGGTTGTGATCTTTCGGTTCAACGAGGAACTTCTGCCATATGTAGTTCATGGTATTTGGAAGAGGAAAATACCACGGACCTCGAGGACTATCGCAAAGGTTACTGTCGGGTGGTAGGTGCGACATATGCCAACGGGTGGCTTATCATTGTGGGAGCCAGTAAGACATCGCCGGTGCCTGGAAACGGGGTAAGGCGAAGACATGCACGCCGGCGAATCTTACCCAGCTTCGGGGCTCTCCGTGGAGATAACACCCCTACTGCTGCTCTGCGGGGTCTCCACATGATCACTAGATGAACAAGTAGCTACATAATGCTCCTCGAGCTGTTTTGGTGGGAGGAGGAAGAAGGGCACGGCTAGCCTGCTTCTTCTCCTTGCGGGGTGTCTAGAACTAGCAGGGGATCGAACCCTTTGCATGGGTGCCCCGGGGGGTTTATATAGGCCTACCCCCCGGGGGTACAATGGTAATCGGACTGGGCGCGGGGCCCAGCCGTCTGTGACGGCACTTGCCGGCTGCTGGGGCCCGCCGACTGGTGGGTCCCGCTGTCCAGGGCCTGGTCGGCGGCTGGTTACTGTGGCTTCATCTTGGTGACGTAGGCTTCGTCGTGATAGGCATGGCTACAGTGCCACCGCTCGTCTGGCGATCGCTGTAGCCTCACCGTGTCTTGTCTCCTTAATAGGGCGTCTCCTTCGAGGGAGGCGGCTAGCCGACTGCGGGGAGCCAGCTCCGTCTCGAGCCGACTGGTTGGGGGCGTGGCCGCCTTCGGGCGTCTCTCTGCCTGAAGGGGCCCACCGTCCGTGGGCCACGCTGGCGGCCCGTCGTGGGTGACGCCAAGGTCAACATGGCAACAGTGCCGCGCCGGACGGGTCATGCCTACCCCGTACGGTGCACTGCGCCAGGCGTGCTCCGGGATTCGGGGGTGGCAGGCTTCACTGTAGCCACGCCCCATCGCACCGCCGTTAGGTAGGTGCAAACTTTGAGGGTACGGTCTCGACCGCTTTATAGGAGCCGGCTTCTTGGAGTCGGCCTTCTCATGGCCGGCTTCTTGGAGTCGGCCTTCTCATGGCCGGCTTCTTGGAGTCGGCCTTCTCATGGCCGGCTTCTTGGAGTCGGCCTTCTCATGAGGGCTAAAGTCGGACCGCCTTCCGAAAGCCGGCCTGGGTGGCAGCCAGCAAGGGGAAGGCGGCCCCATGTCTTGGATTCTTGAGAGCCGGGCGGGCTCGTAATTTTTTCAGAAGGGCCAGGGGAAGCCGGCTAGGCTACCCATGGCTACTTACTCCGACAGTAGTCCCCAAAGCTGATCGAGCTCCAAGGCGAGCAGGGGGACGAGAAGCTTGGTCAGCTTCCCATCCTGAAGAGCCGGCCTAGCGGGCGTATGCCGACTTCAGAGAGCCTCGCGTCTTGCAGGCGGGAAGAGAGGGGGGGACCTGCGTGCTGACCGCGGGCCCTCCCGCGGCCACGTGGCAGCGAGATCCTGCGAGCACACGCGTGCGACGGGACGCCGCAGCAGGCCCGGGCTCGCCACTCGCGAGCCTTGGTCTGGGCGCGGATCTTCCATGGCCCACAGGGGCCACTCGCCTTCTCGAGGCAGTTTTGTTTCGCCGTTAAGGCTCAATAATCGCGGGACGTGGGGAGTGGGCACGATCGATCCCCACGCTTCCCCACGCCGCGCCTCCTCGGCTTCGCCACGCGAGCCTATAAGTAGGGGCAGGAGGGAGAGTGACAGAGGTTCGCACGCTCTCTCCCGCTCCGCCCCTCCTAACCCTCGTTTCTTCCTCTCGCTGCCGTCGCAGCTTCCCGTCACAGCACCCCCACATCGTCCTGCTCCCATGGCGTTGTCAAGCTCGTGGGACGGCTCCAACGTCCATGAAGACCATGTGGAGTTCCTCCGCCAGACTCGGCGCCTGCCCGGCGCCGACCTCGTGCGGGTCCGCCTGGCGCCGGTGACGGAGATCTCGCCGGCGCTGGAGGAGGGCGAGCGGGTCGTCTTCCGCTCGCACTGCCTGCGTGGCTTCGGCCTCCCGGCGAGCGGATTTCTGTGCTCCTTCCTCGAGTTCTACAACCTCCAGCCGCATCACCTCACGCCCAATGCGGTGATGCTGCTGTCGGCCTTCGTCTCCCTCTGCGAAGGCTTCTTGGGGCTGCTCCCCAAGCTGGAGCTCTGGGGAGAGTTCTTCCAAAGCAAACTCGGCATCGTCGTCGCCGGCGTGCCCGCACCCTGCGGGGCCTTCATCGCCATGAGGAGGGCGAGCGAGAACAATCCGTTCCCGTCCATCCCCCTAATCCAGTCGGTGAAGGTCTGGCAAAAATCGTACTTCTACGTGAAGAACGTCGCCGAGCAAGGAGACTACATCAACCTGCCGGCTTATGTAGCTGGCCCGCCGGCTGGGAGGCAGCCCTCGTGGAGTTTCCGGGCCCGGTCACTGTCTCCGGCCGGGAACGCCGCCGTCTCCCGGCTTCGGGTGATGATCCAGTCGGAAGGCCTGCGCGGGGCCGACTTGGTGGCCGCCTTCGTGGAGCGCCGGATTCTTCCTCTCCAAAGCCGGCCCCATATAATGTGTCAGATGAGCGGCCGCTTCGACCCAAGCCGGCTGAGCACATGGGAAATGCCCCACGCGGAGGTGGCGCTCATGGTTAATTATATCGCCAACTGCAAGCTCGCCGGGGATTGGCAATACGGCAAGGCGTCGTATTCTCGCGCCAATCCTCCGCCCGTGGTAAGCTTCTCTCTCTATCTTCTTTTTGTCGTCAGCCGGCTTCATGACGGCCGGCTTCTGACCAGTCGGTTCTTTTGAGCAGAACCCTCTTCTTCCGCCGCCGGCCGGGGCGGCAGGGATTGAACGCCAGTATGTCCCCGACCGCACTGTGGACGACGTTGATGACCCGGACTTGGGGGCGGCCGCCATGGAAGACATCGTCGTGGGGGACAATGCCGAGCCCGGAGGCTCAAGGTTCACCGCGAGCTTCGAGGACTGGCCGGACGATGCTGAAGCCGAAGTCGCCCCGCGTCGCCAGCCGGCGGCCGACTATCAGGGCGCGGGCTCGTCCATCGCACCGGCCGTCGGCGGTGCGCAGAAGCGCCCGGCCGCTTCAGACCTCTTTGGCAGTCGGCCGAAGAAGTCCAAGCCCTCCACCGCGGCGACAAAACGAGACGAGGCGGCCGCTAAGGCGGCCCACTTTCGCAAGGCGGTGAAGCAGCCTCAGGCGGTTTCAGCGTAAGCCGCCAATTGCCTGGTCGCATGCCCTTCACTATTCTCTTTCTCTTCGAATATTCTTCTTAACTTTTTCTCGCTTGCTGGACAGGGCGCCGCTTTCCCTTGAGCAGGGTCCGGGCGGCTCCGTCGTGGGGCCGGCTGGAGGGTCTTCGATCTCCCGCCGCGTGGACCCCCGCGCCGATCTCAGGGAGGCCACAGAGCGGAACGCCCGCGAAGCGCAGGAGGAGCACGAGGCGGCGGAGAAGGCGGCCGCCCAGGCGGTGAGGGAGCAGGCCGACGCGGCAGCCAAGGCCCAGACGGAGGCGGCTACCGCGGAGACGGAGGCAGAAAGCTCGCGCAACCAGTCTCTGCTGCTTGCCATTCCTCTCCGAGCCGTAGCCCCCGACACCCCATTGCCCTTGGCGGAGGAGATCGTCCAAGACCCGCCGCTGATGGAGAGGGGGGAGGACCCCGTTGCCTTCGCGAGGAGAGCGCCGCCAGCAGCGCCAACCGGAGCGGGCCAAGGCGGCCAATCATTAGCGGCGCCAGAGGGGCCGACCGGAGGTGAGCCGGAGAACAGAGCCGGCCTCGAGGTGCAGCCGGCGACGAGCCGACGCGCAGGGGGAGGTGCCGCTCCGCCGGAGTTGCGCCGAGTCGCGGGCGCAGGCCAGTCAGCAGAAGATCTGGAGGCGGCCAGCACTGCCACGTCCGAGTGGACTCCCAGCGGGGGGACTGGCGAGCTGAATATGGCGGCTCAAGGGGTCCGGAGCCGGCTGCAAGCTCAGGCCGCCCTACTGCAACAGTTCACCCAAGAGTTCTTGTCGACGCGAGCCACCATCCGGGTGAGTCCTTCGCTCTTGGCTGCTTTGCTTTCTTAATTTCTTCCGTGGGGGCGCGTCAGCGCACCCACTAGGTGTAGTCCCCGAGATTCGGGCCGACTGCTGCGCAGTCGGGTCGGATCTTTCTCGACGGCTACCTTACTTTGCTTTTTTTCTGAACTTTCAGGAATACCACAACCTTTGTGCTGCCGCCTTCAACTCCCAGGCTCGGGAGTTGAGCCGGAGGACCAACGACCTGGCCGACAGCCGAAGTAAGTACTCGATCTTGTCTGTCTCCTGTGGGGGCGCGTCAGCGCACCCACTGGGTGTAGTCCCCGAGATTCGGGCCGACTGCTGCGCAGTCGGTTCGGATCTTTCTTGATGACTCTTTCCTTATTGGTTTTTCTTTTTCTTTGTCTTCAGGGGCCAACGCCGACTTGAGGAAGGAGCTCGGCGAAGCGAAGGCCGCCCTTCATACCAAGGAGGCCGAGTACGCCGCCTTGGTCCAGGAACGGGATCGCCTAGCCAAGAAGCTGGCCGACCAAGAGGAGAGCCACAAAGCGGCCCTGCAGGCGGCACAGGATAGCGAAGCCGCCTTGATGGCGGAGTATGAGACCGAGGCGGCGAGCTGGGCTGAAACCCGGCAAGCCCTGGATGAAGGCTTCGGCCGGATCGAGGATTTGATCGATGGTAAGCCGCCTCCCTCGGCCCTCCCCTGCCCCTTACCGCCTGGGTTTTTGGCTTATCTTGAGCTGCTGCTTGTTGTTTTTTGCAGATTACTTCCCGGGCTACTCCGCCTTCGCCGCCCAAAGCATTGAGGCCCATCGCGAGGCGCGTCGTCAGGCAGGGGCCAACATCGCGCCGGTTGCGAACCGGACGCTTGAGGAGCAGCTCTTGGCTGTCCAGGCGCGGTTGCAGCCGGCTCATCGGATGCTTCACCGGCTCCAACGTGCCGAGGCGCAAGTGTTGGCCGCCCTCTGGCCCGGCGAGACGATCCCCCGCACCCCAAGCCGGACTGCCGACTGGTTGGAAGTCGCCATCGGTCGCTTTGAGGCTTGGAAGGCGTCGGCGGCCCGCCATGGAGCCGGGCGGGCGTTGGAGTTCGTTCGGGCTTGGTACCCAGGGCTGAGCCTGGACCAGCTGCGCACTTGGCGGATGGAGGCCGACGCGGAGCTGGAGGAGGTGAGGCCGGCTATCGCCCAGCGAGCTTCGACGATCGCCGAGTGCATCGACATCAGCGTTTTCGCACCCAAAATCGATGATGACGGTGTTGCTCAGCCGGAGGAGTGGTTCGGGCTGAACCCGGCGGTGGGCAAGGACTCGGCGGAGGAGATTGCCTCCAGCGACGAAGGCGAGGATGATGAAGAGGAGGACGGCGAAGATGTCGAGCCGGCTGGTGGAACAACCGGCCGACCTCAGGCCGACCGTGCCTCCAGCAACAAGGTGCGTGGAAGCGCGCCCTCTGCGGGAGGCGGCGACCAAGCCGAAGTTCGCCAGCTGGCCGCTCCTTCAGCCGGCACGACCGTCTCCGCCAACCAGTCCGGCTCGTCGGCCGCTCCGCCAGCTTGACCTGCCGTCTTTATCTTTCCTGCTTGTTGTCTTTTGAACAATCTTTGTTAAGTTTCGCAGTTCCACCCACTGGGGGTGTATCCAAATTATGTTGAATGCTGGCCTCTCGGAGGTCTTTTTATGTAAATATTATTATGTGCATGTTTGGTTTCCATTCGCGTATGCTTTTTATCCTTAGGCTTTTTCCTTTGCCGCCTTCCCTTTTTGGGGAGGCAAGTACTTGAGCTTTCTTGGATTGAAGTGAAGTGAATGGAAACCGGCCGGCCGGCTACTCTGGTAGCCAGTCGGCGGTGTGAGAAAAACCGGCTTTTGTTATATTAGTCTGTTAGTCCCTAGCCGTTTTTCGTGTGGGTGCCCGTTCCTGCCTTTAACTCTTGCCAGCCGGACAGCCGGTTCTTCGAACTGCGACTTTTGGCAAGAGAAGGCTTGGGAGCCGGCACACTACTTGTCTGACTGCGGGTAGGACTTCTAATATAACTCCAGTCGGCCAGTCCCCGAGCCGACTAGTCGAACCCGGTGCCGGACGGAACAAGTAAATGAAATGACAAGGTCATAAGCATGATACTTTTCATTCATAAATAAGGGATGGCAGTCCCCGAGCCCTCCTCGGGGGGCCTATTGTCTTGTACTTAATACAAAAGTTAACGTGATACATACTGCCTTTCAACTGTAAAACCTTCGAAGGAGGTTGGCATTCCATGGTCGTTCCGACTCCTTGCCGGAGTCGTCTCTCTTGCGTGCCTTCGGCTTCTGTGCATCGATCAGGTAGTAGGAGTCGTTGCCTAGAGCTCTACTGATGACGAAGGGGCCTTCCCAAGGGGCTGAGAGCTTGTGTTGGCCGGCTGTTCGCTGGATCAGCCGGAGCACAAGATCACCCTCTTGGAAAGATCTTGGCCTGACCTTCCAGCTGTGGCAGCGGTGCAAACCCTGCTGGTAGATGGCAGACCGGCTGAGGGCTAACAGCCGGCTTTCTTCCAGCAGGTCGACGCCGTCTTCTCGTGCTTCCTTGGCCTCCGCTTCCGTGTACATGGTTACCCAAGGCGAGTCGAACTCGATGTCAGTTGGGATGACCGCCTCGGCACCATACACGAGGAAGAAAGGGGTGAAGCCGGTTGACTTGTTTGGTGTAGTGCGCAGACTCCAGAGGATAGCCGGCAGCTCATCGAGCCAATAGCCGGCTGAGAGCTCCAGAGGTACGACCAGTCGGGGCTTGATGCCGGAGAGGATGAGGCCGTTGGCTCGCTCGACCTGGCCGTTTGACTGCGGGTGGGCGACGGATGCTAAGTCCAGCCGGATACCTTGGGCTGCGCAGAAACGTGCCAAGGCTCCTTTGGCAAAATTCGTGCCTTTGTCGGTGATGATGCTGTGTGGCACGCCGTACCGTGCTATTATGTCTGCGATGAATGTCACAGCAGTCGGCCCATTCAGCTTCTTGATCGGCTTTGCCTCAATCCACTTGGTGAATTTGTCCACGGCGACGAGCAAATGCGTCATGCCACCGCGCGCCGTCTTGAATGGGCCCACCATGTCCAGTCCCCAAACGGCAAAGGGCCAAGTGAGGGGAATGGTCTTGAGTGCCGAGGCCGGCATGTGTTGCTTGGAGCTGAAGAGTTGGCACCCCTTGCAATGTTTAACTAATTCTTTGGCATCATCCAAAGCAGTCGGCCAAAAGAAACCATGGCGGAAGGCTTTGGCGACAAGTGATCTTGAGGCCGCATGGTGGCCGCATTCTCCTTGGTGAATGTCTCTGAGGATTGCAATGCCTTTCTCTTGCTTGACGCACCGTTGGAGGACTCCAGTGACACTGCACTTGACGAGCTCTCTGTTGACGATTGTGTATGCTCCGGCTCGACGTGGACTTGTCTTGCTTCTATTTCATTAGCCGGCAGGTCTTGGTTTACTAGGAAGTTAAGGATGGACTGAGCCCATGATGGAGCCGCGACTTCTTCTACTGCCAATGTGGCTACTGCCACCAGGGTGGGTGGGCTGGGTGGTGAGGTGCTGGAGTCGGCCCCCGGCTGTTGTGCTGGTGCAGTCTCTGGGCCGGCTACCGCAGTCCCTGAGCCGGCTGTCGAAGTCCCCGAGCCAGCTGCCGAAGTCGCCGGGCCGGCTACAGGAGTCTTGGGGTCGCCTACTTGGTTCTTCGAGCCGGACCCGGCCGCATCGGGGTCAGGCGGCATGAAGATGGAATCGGACTCTGGAGACGGCTTGATAGATGGCTTGATGAGGCGTTGTAGAGCGACGCCGGTTGGAATTCCTTGCCGGGTGGAGCCTATTCGAGCCAGGGCATCGGCTGGCTCGTTGTCGGCTCGCGGTACGTGGAGGAACTCGCATCCTTCAAAGTATCTGCTGAGTTGTTGGACCAGGAAGCGGTAGCTCGCCATATTCACGTCCTTGGCGTCCCAGTCGCCGGATGATTGCTGGACCACCAGGTCCGAGTCGCCATAACATAGGATCCGGCGAATGCCAAGTTCTTTGGCAAGCCGGAGCCCGTGTATGAGCGCCTCGTACTCAGCCACGTTGTTGGAGGCGGCAAAGTGGATCTGTAGCGTGTATCTGAGCTTGTCGCCTTTCGTAGAGGTAAAGACGACATCGGCTCCCAAGCCGGTGCGCATCTTGGACCCGTCGAAGTGCATGCGCCAATGGGTGGAGTCGGGAGCCGGCGGCAGGTACTGGGTCTCGGCCCAGTCGACGAGGAAGTCGGCCAGTGCTTGGGACTTGATGGTAGTGCGGGGCTGGTAGAAGATCGTGTACGGGGCCAGCTCGATGGCCCATTTCGCCACCCGTCCGGATGCGTCCCGGCTGCCTATGATCTCGGCTAGCGGGGCGGTGCATACAGCCGTGACGGGATGCTCTTGAAAGTAGGGCTTCAGCTTCTTGGCGGTGAAGTACACGCCATAACACATCTTCTGGTAGTGCGGGTAGTTCTGCTTTGAGGCGGACAGCACCTTTCTCAAATAATACACCAGCCTCTGGACCGGCTGGGCTCGGCCTTCTTCCGGGCGCTGGACTACGATGACGGTGCTGACCACCCGGCTGGTTGCGGCGATGTAGAGGAGCATGGGCTCTTTCTCAGTCGGCGCCGCCAGAACGGACAACGTGGCCAGCATCTTCTTCAGCTCGTGAAAAGCTTGGTCGGCCTGGTCGTTCCACTCGAAGCAAGTGCTCTTCTTCATGAGGCGGTAGAGGGGGAGAGCTTTCTCTCCGAGCCGGCTGATGAAGCGGTTCAAGGAGGCCAAGCACCCGGTGAACTTCTGAATGTCTCGAAGCTTGGTGGGGATCGCCATTCTCTCGATGGCCTTGATCTTCACCGGGTTGCATTCGATGCCGCGTTCGGAGACCAGGAAGCCTAGGAGCTGGCCGGCTGGCACTCCGAACACGCATTTCTCGGGGTTAAGCTTGATTTGGAACCAGCATAGGTTCTCAAACGTTTCCTTGAGGTCTCCCAGCAAGGTGCCGCGCTTCTCCGTCTTCACCATGATGTCGTCCATGTAAACGTGAGCGTTCCTGTCGAGCTGCTTGAGGAGGCACTTCTGCATGCAACGCTGAAAAGTGGCACCGGCATTTCTCAAGCCGAATGTCATAGTCAGGTAGCAGAAGGCTCCAAATGGCGTGATGAAGGCGGTCTTCAGGCAGTCGTCCAGATCCAGCTTTATCTGGTGATATCCGAAGTAAGCATCCAAGAAACTCAACAGCTCGCATCCGGCTATGGAGTCTATCACTTGGTCAATCCTTGGCAGAGCAAAGGGATCTTTGGGGCAGGCCTTGTTGAGGCTCGTGTAGTCTATACACATGCCCCACTTGTTATTCTTCTTCAGTACGAGGACCGGGTTGGCGAGCCACTCTGGAAAGAAAACTTCCATGATGAAGCCGGTCGCCAAGAGCCGGGCTATCTCCTCCCCTACAATTCTGCGTTTCTCCTCCGACAGTCGGCGAAGGGGTTGTTTGACTGGCTTTGCGTCTTCTCGAACGTGTAGTTTGTGCTCGGTGAATTTCCTCGGAACACCCGGCATGTCCTTGGGGGACCATGCGAAGATGTCCCGATTCTCACGGAGGAAATCGGCGAGCTCGCCTTCCTATTTGCTGTTCAGGTTTTCCCCGATGACGGCAAACCTCTTTGGATGCTCGGGGTCAAGAGGTATCTTCTTCGTCTCCTTGGCCGGCTGGAAAGATCCTTGAGCGTCATGCTCCTTGGGGTCGGGGGACACGGCCGGCTGCTTGCCGGCTATGGCCACGACTTGGTCCAACATCTTCTTTTCTTCAGCAATCACAAGGGACTCAGCCAGCCGGCTGCTGGCTGCTGCGCACCCGGAGGACTTCTTGTAATCACTGGCTATGGTGATGACGCCTTTGGTGCTTGGTATTTTTATCTTGAGGTATGCATAGTGGGGAACTGCCATGAATTTGGCCAAGGCGGGTCGGCCAAGCAACGCATGGTAAGGGCTTTCCAGGTCCACCACTTCAAACCAGATCGCTTCCCGGCGGAAATGCTCCTTGTCCCCAAAGAGTACATCAATCTTGATCTTGCCAATGGGGGCGCAGGACAGGCCGGGTACGATGACATGAAACACTGTCCGAGTAGGCATGAGCTGCTTCGTCTTGACGTTTAGCTTCTCCAGGGTGTCACGGTACAGGATGTTGATGCTGCTCCCGCCGTCTATCAACACACGGGAGAAGCGGGCGGCGCGTCTGTCCGTTGCAAGGGTGGCTTCCAGGACCAAAGCATAAGAGCCGGGAGACGGCATCACCTCCGGATGGTCGGCCCGGCTCCAGCTGATGGGCTTTTCTGACCAATGCATGTGTCCGGCAGGGTTGGCAGTGACCACGCTAACTTCTTGGCGCTCTTGGCGTTTGCTGCGCCGGTCTTCGGGCTGGCTTGTAAAGACGATGTAGGTTGCTTGCTCGTCAGGGAACTCGTCATGCACGGCTCCGACTGTGGGCCAAGCGGCCGGAGGCGGTGGAGGCGGGCCGGCAGGCGGAGGCGGTGCGAGCCCTTCGCCTTTAGAGATTCGGGTGAGCCAATGGCACTTCCGGGTCGTGTGCTTGGACGGCTTCGCGCCACTGTGGAACTTGCAAGGGGCGTCAAGAGTTTGCTCGTAGGAGAAGGCGGGCTGCCAAGCCGGCCTGCCGCCCTTGGGCTTCTTGGGCGTCGGTCGCTCTTCAGGCGGCGCGTCTTCGACTGTGGCCACCTGCCGACTGGCGGGAGGCGGCGCGGGGCCCTTGCGCTTGTGGTTGTTCGAGTGGGGGAGTCGGCTGGAATCCCCAGCCGGCATCTTGGGCGCCGGGTTGTGTACCTTTCCGGACGCGTCTACTCGAAGCTCGGTCTTCATCGAGGAGTCGGCGGTGGCGTACTTGTCCGCTATGTCCAGAAGCTCGTCGAGGGTAGCCGGCTCGTCGCAGAGGAGCTTGTGCTTGAGGAGGGTGCCTTCTCGGCATTCGGCTGTGAAGTATTCTATGGCTTGCACCTCGTGCACCCCTTCACAGGAGTTGCGGAGCTCGGCCCAACACGTGAGGTAATCGCGAGTGGACTCGGCGGGGCCTTGTACGCACAAGGAGAGCTGTCTGGGCTTGGGAGCCCGCTTGTAGGTGCTGGTGAAGTTGCGGATGAAGGCTTCTGTGAAGTCCAGCCAGCTGTTGATGCTGCGCGGCTTGAGGCTGTTGAGCCAGGTCCGCGCCGTGCCTTGCAGCATGAGGGGCACGTACTTCACGGCAACACGCCGGTTACCGTTGGCTATGCTAACCGCCGTGGAGTAGTCAATCAACCAGTCTTCCGGCTTCACGGAGCCGTTGTACTTGGGCGTGTCTCTTGGGAGCGAGAACCCTTTGGGGAAGGGCTCGTCACGGATGCGGGGGCTGAAACAAGGCGGGCCGACATCGTCTTCTTCTTCCAACACCAGGGATCGCGCCAGGCGGTCGATCCGATGGCGGGCGTCGTTCTCGCCGATTCCTTCGCGGCGGCCTAGCCGGCCGCTGAGAGTCGGGTGCGCCACTCGCGGCGGGGCGGGATATCTCTCTCCACGGGGCAGAGGCGGAGGCGGGTCGCCCCGCCATTCCATGGCTCGGGGGTGACCGTCCGCGTCTCGCTCGATGGAGATCCGGGTCCGGCTGCGGCTGGCAGCCGGCTCCTTCTCGCGTCGCGCGTGGGTGTTGCTCGTAGTCGGCGTCCGGGACGTTGCACCATGATCTCGGCGCGGGGGAGGGCTTTCCACGCCGCGTCGGCTTCGTGCCGCTACGCGGCTGCGTCGATCAATTGCTGGATGCGCCGGGTCATGTGGGGGAGGTCTTCGGCCTCCAGGCCGTCCAGCTCGTCTACGGCCGGCTGGGCGGCACGCAAGTTCTCGAGCGGAGTGGCATAGACTGGGCGGTCGACTCCCAGCGTGTCGGCGATGACGGCGCCGCGTTGCTTGACAAGGCCGGCCCGGCTTGGTCTGCCTGGGGCCGGCGTGCCGAAGGCGGCGCGGTCAGCTTCGCGCTGATAGGCCTTAGTGAGGCGTCTTACGGAGGCCAGCCTCCGGCCCTCTGCGAGGAGGGCGAGGCGGCGTGCCTCCAGTGCTTTGTCGTCAGCATTAGCCGGGAGGGGCGCGGACAAGTCGTGGGCCGCCGCGTGCGAGGCGTCGTGGGCGCTCTCGTCGACCGGGCCGCCGTGGCCGACAACCATCACTTCGGTGGTGACAGCATCGCAGCCGTCGGCTCGAGGAAGCGGGTCGTTGTAGATCGTGATGTTAGTGGGGAAGGTGTCGGAGTCGACAGGCATCGGGTCGGTGGATCCAACCGACTCCAGGTCCGCAGCGGGCTCGCTGGAGACATGGAGCTGGCCGAGAAGGTTGGCAAGGTGGTCGGTGCCCGCATCGGAGGCGAGCTCGTCGGAGATGAGAGTTTCGTCGAGGAGATCGGCGAGGCTGCTCGCCGCGCAGATGCTAGTGACGCCTTGCAGCGCGTCGTGGCAAGCGCCATCGGGCGTGCCGGGCTGGCTACGCTCGCTGGGGAGGGAGAGGGTTCCCGTCCAGAACAGGTCTCCGGACGACGATGCACCTGGCCCCATGGTGGGCGCCAAATGTCGGGTGGTAGGTGCGACATATGCCAACGGGTGGCTTATCATTGTGGGAGCCAGTAAGACATCGCCGGTGCCTGGAAACGGGGTAAGGCGAAGACATGCACGCCGGCGAATCTTACCCAGCTTCGGGGCTCTCCGTGGAGATAACACCCCTACTGCTGCTCTGCGGGGTCTCCACATGATCACTAGATGAACAAGTAGCTACACAATGCTCCTCGAGCTGTTTTGGTGGGAGGAGGAAGAAGGGCACGGCTAGCCTGCTTCTTCTCCTTGCGGGGTGTCTAGAACTAGCAGGGGATTGAACCCTTTGCATGGGTGCCCCGAGGGGTTTATATAGGCCTACCCCCCGGGGGTACAATGGTAATCCGACTGGGCGTGGGGCCCAGCCGTCTGTGACGGCACTCGCCGGCTGCTGGGGCCCGCCAACTGGTGGGTCCCGCTGTCCAGGGCCTGGTCGGCGGCTGGTTACTGTGGCTTCATCTTGGTGACATAGGCTTCGTCGTGGTAGGCGTGGCTACAGTGCCGCCGCTCGTCTGGCGATCGCTGTAGCCTCACCGTGTCTTGTCTCCTTAATAGGGTGTCTCCTTCGAGGGAGGCGGCTAGCCGACTGCGGGGAGCCAGCTCCGTCTCGAGCCGACTGGTTGGGGGCGTGGCCGCCTTCGGGCGTCTCTCTGCCCGAAGGGGCCCACCGTCCGTGGGCCACGCTGGCGGCCCGTCGTGGGTGACGCCAAGGTCAACATGGCAACAGTGCCGCGCCGGACGGGTCATGCCTACCCCGTACGGCGCACTGCGCCAGGCGTGCTCCGGGATTCGGGGGTGGCAGGCTTCACTGTAGCCACGCCCCGTCGCACCGCCGTTAGGTGGGTGCAAACTTTGAGGGTACGGTCTCGACCGCTTTATAGGAGCCGGCTTCTTGGAGTCGGCCTTCTCATGGCCGGCTTCTTGGAGTCGGCCATCTCATGGCCGGCTTCTTGGAGTCGGCCTTCTCATGAGGGCTAAAGTCGGACCGCCTTCCGAAAGCCGGCCTGGGTGGCAGCCAGCAAGGGGAAGGCGGCCCCATGTCTTGGATTCTTGAGAGCCGGGCGGGCTCGTAATTTTTTCAGAAGGGCCCGTCGAAGCCGGCTAGGCTACCCATGGTTACTTACTCCGACAGTTACTAATATCCTAAAGGAACTAGCAAACACTATCAACATGAAGTAAGTAGGGTGAATCTCGGGTTCAAGAACCCAGGAATAGAATGCCTACTAACTAAATGGCATCACGGGATGGTTTCGAGAATGATGGCCAGAATCATCACACTGGGAATATAAAGCATTGCTAGATTACTGGTGGTTCTCTAAGAAGCCTAGGGTCATGATAATGGCTTCAACATATCCACCGAGGCAACGGAGTACCTCAACTCGACAATTAGTGTGGTTAATATGGCCCAAGGAACATCGAGAGCGGAAAGAAGGGATTTGCAAATGCATCAGACTATTTAGAAACCTGGGATGACTCGGACATCATAACGGTTGTAAATGCTCAAAAATATTTGAGACATCATGCAAAATGGTGGCAAAACCACTCAACATCACAATATCAAGGTTCCGAAATCAATTATCAGCATACGGAAGTAGTAAGAACTGAACTGAGGCTTGAAACCATCAACCCTATAAGTCTACGGATTAGTAACACGTGATCCTAATAGAAAGACAAGAAGCCTAGTTCTTAATCCCCGTAGAAAAGAAGAGGTTGACTTAGATCAGAAGGGCATAAGGCAAAGGAGTAAAAAGAGCCTTATGTTCCCTTCCACAATCAATTCCCTTATATAACTAAAGCATTTCTAGACTCGACTTCGACCAGTTTGGCTTCGTAATCCTACAGGCAGTCAGGTTCTGGTACCAAAGCTGTCAGGACCCCAATCCTAAGTCACACCGATCTAGCATGTAACACATCATATCACTTTGTGGCCTCACGCACGATATCTCCACGGGCGCCACCTTACCTGGCCCGGGACCGTTTGTGCCTTTTGGCTCACATATATGATAGTGTCGCTAGCATCCATATGACAGAGAATCCGGACCGACATGACTAGTCGTGAACCCAAAGTGGCACTAACTTATAGGGACATGCATCCATGACCCAGCAATGAACGTGTCGGTCATCAGCGAGTGAATCCGGGTTGTAGCAAGCTAACAGGACTCCGGTAGACACTGCGTGACATTTCCCCGTAGGGACAGACACATGAACGAAGGACACATGCCAGCTAGCCTTAGTGTTCTGGAGAAGTAGCAAGCTACCATGGCTCAGTGGAAGCGCTAGGAGACATTTCCCGGTAAGAGAGGCTACCAAGGATAGACAACTAGGTTGTCGGATCCCACACATACCAAGCATTCCAAATCATACACACAATATGCTCGATATGTGCAAATACAACATGGCACCACAACAAAACTCTACAACTCAAAGTATTTATTCATTAGGCTTCGAAGATCCAGGTACTACAAACATGGGTCTGATGACCCAGCATTCAAGTTTCATGGATTTCAGACGAGTTTTGGATTTACTAGAATTTAAAAATAAAGTATCTGAATGTTTTTCCGGCAATCAACGGTACCTTGGTGTTTGAAATTCAATCCCATTTCTTGCATGGGACCTAAGCATGCACCTAAGGACACATATTTGATTTTCAACCAATTTATATGCACTGGAGCATGTGTATGTAGTTCAAATTTGAATTATGCACATAAATGCATTGAAAACTCAGTTAATGCATAAAAATGTCCAAACGAACCCCGAAAAATCACAAAAATTGACACAACACTCCTGTTGTTCTATGTTGACATGAGGAAATTTTTGGAAGCAATAAGAGGCAATGGATATCGTTTCGTCCCCAAAGGTGGGACGTTCCCTACCGAAACCATCATGCTTGTTGTGAGAAGCTCTGGTTTGTGAGAAGCATATACCCAAACTTGCCCCAAATGGGACAAAAAAATTACCACGGCATTTTGATGCCGCTCCATGATAGCATGCCAAGTTTCATGAATTTCAGACGAGTTTTGGATTTACTAGAATTTAAAAACCAGGCATCTCAATGTTTTGCCGGCAATCAACGGTGCCCTGTTGTTTGAAATTCATTTCCATTTCTTGCATGGGACCTAAGCATGCACCCAATGACACATATTTGATTTTTCAACCAATTTATATGCACTGGAGCATGTACATGTAGTTGAAATTTGAATTATGCACATTAATGCATTGAGAACTCAGTTAATGCATAAAAATGTCCAAACGAACCCCGAAAAATCACAAAAGTTCACACAACACTCCTTTTGTTCCATGTTGACATGAGAAAAAATTTGGAAGCAATAAGAGGCAATGGATATCGTTTCGTCCCCAAAGGTGGGACGTTCCCTACCGAAGCCATCATGCTTTTTGTGAGAAGCTCTGGTTTGTGAGAAGCATATACCCAAACCTGCCCCAAATGGGACAAAAATTTTACCACAACATGTTGATGCCTCTCCATGATAGCATGCCTTTCATGAATTTCAGACGAGTTTTGGATTTACTAGAATTTAAAAACCAGGTATCTCAATGTTTGCGGCCAAGTGACGGTGGCAGGGTGTTTGACATTCATTCACATTTCTTGCATGGGACCTAAGCAGGCAACCAAGGACACATATTTGAATTTTCAACTAATTTATATGCATTAGAGCATGTGCCTGTAGTTCAAATTTGAATTATGCACATGAATGCACAGAAAACTAAGTTAATGTATAAAAATGTCCAAGTGAACCCCGAAATATCCTAAAATTGACACAACACTCTTGTTATTCTATGTTGACACTAGGAAAAAAATTGAAATCGAGAAGAGGCAATAGATATCATTTCGTCCAGAAAGGTGAAATGTCCCCTACTAAAACCATCACACTTGTTGTGTGAGAAGCTCTGGTTTATGAGAAGCTTATACCCAAACCTGCCCCAAATGGGATAAAAATTTTACCACGACATGTTGATGCCGCTCCATGATAGCATGCCAAGTTTCATGAATTTCAGACAAATTTTGGATTTACTAGAATTACAAAAGCAAGTACGTCAATGTTTGCCAGAGAGCCACGGTGCCGTGGTGTTCGAATTTCATCCCCATTTCTTGCATGGGAGATAAGCATAAACCCATGGACACATATACAATTTTACAACCCATGTTGGTGCACCGGAGCATGTGCGTGTAGTTTAATTTTGAATTGTGCACCTGAAATGGCTAGAAAACCAATTTAATGTATAAAATGTTCAAACGAACCCTGAATAATTCCAATTCTTTTACGACACACATATAGTTTCATGTTCACTCCAGATAAAAGGTCTAGCAATTCAAACACCGTCCATTGCCGATGTGACCCCATTATGCAATTCAAATCAAGATGAAAAATTAAGTAGATCGCACACAGTTTATTATCACCAACCGTGTGAGATGCGGCACAAAATATCCTGGAGCACCGTCGGTGTATAGTACGCCTATGGCTTACGCGATAAGGTGCGTCGGCTACAGTCCACAGCCGGCGTCTCAAGCACACTAGCTCGCTCCCCAAATATCATTTCATTGTTCAATTGTCATCGGTAAAAGATGGGCACGTGGACCCGCGTCGTGAGGGAAACTTCGGTGGCCCACTCCGGCGAGAGCGCGGCCACAACCACCATGCGCGTGCTAACAAGGTGCATGAGCACGGCCACAATCTGCGACCGGGCGGCCATGGCAGCCCAAACGGCCGATGTTGCTTCTCAGGTGGCGGCAGCAACATCTGGCTCGGGGATAACAACTGGTGAGAGCGGCACAGGAGATGTCTGTTCCATAGCGGTGGCCTTACCCTTGATGGAGGCCGCCCACGACCATGTCGAGGCCGCCCACGCCCAGCTCCTGGCGGTCACCGCACAAATCGAACGAAGCTTCTTCGACAACGGTCGGCTACCCATGGCCGAAGAGCTGGCAATCGCCGAGAGCATTCGAGCAGCCGTCCATTCCTCCGCCGCATACCTTGTGCCGACGGAGCCCGTCCAAGCCCAGATCGCGTCCGCCCACGCCCAGCTCGTGGCAGCCTTTTCCAAAGAGATGGCAGACACGGATGGCAAGATGCTTGCCGAGTATGGTGTGATGGATGCCATGGAGCCCTTACCCAGGAGACCGTCGAGCGCGAGCTGGACATGGAGGCGGCGGCGAAGATCGACGAGCACCGGCCGCAGTAGTACTCTTTGTTTTGTTTAATTAAGAGCGTCGATCTTTAATTTGTTAGAGTAATGTTTAGGTCAGCCAGTTCTGTTTAATTGTTGAACTTGCTTGATTAAGAAGTTAGTCTCCTTTGTGTACCCAAATTATGCAATGACGTGGATGACCACTGTAACCATGGAAATTCAAACCAAAATTTTTGACGTTCAAACTCATCACACACGGGTTAAGCTATCTGAATCGTTTGTGATGTTCACATATCATACACAGTTCTGAATAAGGGACCATGTCTGATGACACTTTGCGTGCCAGTTTTTTCGCTAAACTGACCACCCCGCCCCCTCCCCCTTACCAAAAGCCATATTTCCCATGTTTCCGCCTTCCTTTCCAAGTTGAAACCTTCACTCCTTGCTTGCAGCGCCGCCTCCTCATCGGCGACCCTCCTTTATGCTGCTCGACCTCATCTATCCAGGAAGGTAATCCACACCCGACCCCCATCCTCCTCCTCCTTCCACATCCCACATGGCCTGACCGCCGACGTGAGCGCGACACCTTCCACCCAAATCACCGACCCCTCCACAAAATAAGCGTGGCCCTAGGCCATGGTGCACGCAGTATAGCCAGGATCTCAAGGAGCATTTGGCAGCGGAGAAGCAAATCGCAGCCGCACGCGCGGATGAGGTCGCGATGGCTGACATTCGTGCCGACCTCCAGATCTTGGAGGAGCACCTTGCCATTTGCTAGCTACGCCGGTTAAGCATGCTCGGTTTACCCGTTGCATGTGCTGCTCCTGCCTTTCCTTCACAAATTCTAGTGAATTATGCTATCTAATTTTACCATGCAATATGTTGCTCTAGTGTATATGTTCTATATGTCGTGCAGTGTGGTGCTCACTTATTAACTGTTTTGCTATTTAGTTGTCGTGTTCAGTTAATTGTTTGGTTCAATTCTGCAAATGTGATGTTCAATTCTTTAGGCTGCAATTTTGTATTGTCTTCCATGTGAGAAATAAATCAAATTTATCTTTATAAAATACATGAGAAACGAATACAATTGCTATATTTCCAAGTTGTCAAGCATGCTTGGTTTGATTATACATTATGCAATGTGGTGCTCAGTTAACATTTGGTTCATTTGTGTTGTGGTATTTAGTTAACTGTTTGGTTCAATTCTGCAATGAGATGTTCAATAGTTGTGGGTGCATTCTGTTATTGTATACCATGTGAGGAATAAATTGGATTTGGCTGTAGTAAATACATGACAAACAAATACAATTGCTACAATTGGTTGTAGTTAACTGTTTGGTTAACTGTCTGATCTTCTATTTGGAGTATGTTATATTGTGCAATGTGGTGCTCAGTTAATGTTGGTTCATTTGTTGTGGTGTTTAGTTAACTTCTTGGTTCAATTCTGCAATGCGATGTCCAATTGTCATGGGTAGAATTTTGTATTGTTGTGCATGTGAGGAATAAATCGAATTTGGCTGCACTTAATACATGAGAAACATATACAAGTGCTATATTTCCTAGTTCTTAATCATGTTTGTTTTGGATAAATGGGTTTTCCATGTGACTTGAATTAATCTGATGAATCTGCAATGTGCTTATTTTTCATCAACATATATTACTGATAGCATGTGAACCCTTACTTAACCTGATGACTAACTACCTTATATGTGTTGCAGGGAAACAATGGGAAGCACTGAGGTTTACAATCGAGGTTAGCACGTGCATGGTCCATTGTCTAATAGCACATTATTGTGCCATTGCAGGAACCATTCTAATATTTTGGTTTTTAACAATTTAGTCTTGCACATGTAGGTCCTGCTGTCTGAGGTTTTGACCCACTGTTCGGCCCTTTTTGCATATGAGGAAATGGGCTGTCCATGAATATCAATCAAATCAAGAAACTCAGAAAGATTGTTAGGATAAAGAAATTAGCGACAAAAAACAATAAGATTTTTGTCTGCACAATGAAGAAGACATCAGTTCACTACAAGATGGTACTAACTATTATACCCTGCCTTTTTTTATTCCTTTGCCCCATTTCCAATATAGAGAAGATATTTATGTACATCATTGTTTTCAGGGCTTTCCAAAGCAGTTCACTGATGATTACCTCTCAACCCACCTCTACGATCAGGAGGCGAGGAAGGTTTTCATACAACACCCACGGTTCAATATTGAAGTGTTCCTTTAGAGAACGAAGGACAGATGGTCAATCATCCACAGGCACTGGCCTAAAGATGCAAAGACCTTAACATGAATGAAGGCTCAATATTCGCCTTCTGCTTCAGCAGTTTTCCAGATGAGATGCATCTGTCTATATACCGTCTATGATGCTAATTTCAAAAGGTTCTGCATGTTGCATGTGAAACTTGGTGCTGGTGTAGTTGTGTAATGGGGTAGCTGAGTGCTGAAGCTATATCATTTTGTACTCTGATGCATTTCAATTATGAAATTCTGCTTCCTTAATATGGAAATGAAATATATTATGTGCTTAATATGAATGTCAATTAGATTAATAAATGAATTATTAATAATAGGGCAATTAGCCTGCTAATGGCGAATTAGCCTGCTAATTGGGTTTTGCTATTGCAAACGGTTGTTGAAAAAATACCGTGGGCGATAACCTCATGCAACGCACATAGTTTCTAGGAATAAACCGTGTTGGATCAATGAACAATCACACACGACTTTCTCTTAAAAACTATTTTTGTTAGACCACATTGCGCAAAGGTTTACCACATAAAAACTGTGTGTGATGGACAGTCTTTACCACACAGTTTCTTCTACAGACCGTGTGTGATACATTCAATAACGCAAATGATTCAACGGGAAAAATTGTGTGTGATGTACCTGTGAACGGAAACGTTTTCCTTGGAGCAACTGTGTGGGATGTACATACGAACGGAAAAGTTTAGTGGGGACTGACTGTGTGGGATGTTGTGACGCCCCTGATTCAATCGTACACTAATCATACACGCAAACGTGTACGATCAAGATCAGGGACTCACGGGAAGATATCACAACACAACTCTACAAATAAAAATAAGTCATACAAGCATCATATTACAAGCCAAGGGCCTCGAAGGTTCGAATACAGGAGCTCGATCATAGACGAGTCAGCGGAAGGAACAAATATCTGAGTACAGGTTAAACAAGTTTGCCTTAAGAAGGCTAGCACAAACTTGGATACAGATCTAAAGAGGCGCATGCCTCCTGCCTGGGATCCTCCTAAACTACTCCTGGTCGTCGTCAGCGGGCTGCACGTAGTAGTAGGCACCTCCCGAATAGTAGTAGTCGTCGACGGTGGCGTCTGGCTCCTGGCCTCCATCGTCTGGTCGCAGCAATCGGGTATCGGAAGGGGTAAAAGGGGGAACAAAGCAACCGTGAGTACTCATCCAAAGTACTCGCAAGCAAGGAGCTACACTACATATGTATGCATTGGTATCAAATGGAATAAGGGTGTCATATGTGGACTGAACTGCAGAATGCCGGAATAAGAGGGGGATAGATAGTCCTATCGAAGACTACGCTTCTGGCCACCTCCATATTGCAGCATGTAGAAGAGAGTAGATGGTAAGTTCACCAAGTAGCATCGTGTAGCATAATCCTAATCGATGATCCTCCCCTCGTCGCCCTGTGAGAGAGCGATCACTGGTTGTATCTGGCACTTGGAAGGATGTGTTTTATTAAGTATCCGGTGCTAGTTGTCATAAGGTCAAGGTACAACTCCAAGTCGTCCTGTTACCGAAGATCACGGCCATTCGAATAGATTAACTTCCCTGCAGGGGTGCACCACATTTCCCGACACGCTCGATCCCCTTTGTCCGGACACACTTTCCTAGGTCATGCCCGGCCTCGAAAGATCAACACGTCACAGCCCTACCTAGGCACAACAGAGAGGTCAGCACGCCGGTCTAAATCCTATGGCGCAGGGGTCTGGGCCCATCGCCCATTGCACACCTGCACGTTGCGTACGCGGCCGGAGAGCAGACCTAGCCTCCCTTATACAAGAGCAGGTGTTCCAGTCCAACCCGGCGCGCGCCGCTCAGTCGCTGACGTCACGAAGGCTTCGGCTGATACCACGACGTCGAGTGCCCATAACTATCCCCATGTAGATGGTTAGTGCGTAATGGCCAGTGGCCGGACTCAGATCAAATACCAAGATCTCGTTAAACATGTTAAGTGTCCGCGAATGCCGACCAGGGCCAGGCCCACCTCTCTCCTAGGTGGTTTCTACCAGCCCTGTCGCTCCGCCACAAGACAACAGTCGGGGGCCGTCGGGAACCCAGGCCCACCCTTACCGGGATGGAGCCACCTGCCCCTTCAGCCCCCATCTCCGAACAATATCATAAGTAACGTATCAGTATAAAGTATATAGCATATGCCCGTGATCACCTCCCGAAGTGATCACGGCCCAATAGTATAGCATGGCAGACGGACAAGAGTATAGGGCCACTGATGGAACACTAGCATCGTATACTAAGCATTAGGATAGCAGGTAAAGGTAACAACAGTTGTAGCAAGGACAGGCTATGCATCAGAATAGGATTAACGAAAAGCAGTAACATGCTACACTACTCTAACGCAAGCAGTAGAGAGAAGAATAGGCGATATCTGGTGATCAAGGGGGGGCTTGCATGTTTGCTCTGGCAAGAAGGAGGGGTCGTCAACACCGTAGTCGAACTGGGGGTCGCCGGCAGTCTCGAGGTCTACCGGAAAGAAGTAATGAAAGGGGAATACAATAAATAAAAGAGCAATCAAGGTATCACAAAGCATAACAAGACAATACGCGGTGCTAGAGATGACCTAACGCGGTACTAAGTGACACCGGCAAAGGGGGGAAACATCCGGGAAAGTATCCGCGGCGTTTCAAGTTTTCGGACAGATGAACTGGAGGGGAAAGTTGCGTGTTCACTAAGCTAGGGATGTGTGGCGGACGAATGGGCTGCGTATCCGGAATCGTCTCGTCATTCTGAGCAACTTTCATATATAAAGTATTTTCATCCGATCTACGGATTATTTTATATGAATTTTCAAAGATTTTAAAACATTTTTGGTATTAACAGATATAATTAAATGGAAAACAGGGTTATGACATCACCATGACATCAGCATGATGACAGTAGTCAACAGGGCTATTGATTGGGTCAAACTTACAGGTGGGTCCTGCTGTCATTGACACAACTTAGTTAATAGTTTTAATTAACTATTTATAAAAACATTTTGTTAGAGTGGGGCCACATGTCATAGTGAGTAATTTTAACTAGTGGTTTATTTCAACAGGGGGTTGATTAAGTGGTGGGGGACCCACTTGCCATAGACTAGCAACTAACCTAACAAAGAACACCTAAGCAATCTAAATTAGCCTAAACTAATTATGCCTACTAATTAAACCGGCCACACACAACACATACGCACACACGGCTACAGCCATAGAGCAGCAACAATGATAGCTAGCAAGGCAGTGTAGCATTAGAGTATGAGAAGCAGTAGCAAAGCAACGCAGCGCCGCAGCAAGCAGAGCAATGCAGTAGCAGGCACGCAAAGCAGCAAACGAAGTAGCAAGGAGCGGTTAAGCAGCGGCAAGCATCGAGCAGCAGCAATAGCTAGTAGCAGGAAACAACAACACATAAGGCCGCCACGGAAGCAGAAGCAGCAAGCAGAGGAGCAGCGACAGTCGGTGGCGGTGGCTTGCACGAGCAAGCGTGAGCGGGCCAGCGGACGCCGCAGGGCAGCGGCGGCGGCAACATGTGGGGCTGCGTGTGCGCGTGGACGGCAGGGGAGGTCGGCAACGGGCAGCGCGGCCAAGCACGCAGGGAGAGCAGTGGGCGAAGCGCGGGGCATGGCCAGGGGCACGTGCGGACGGGGCCTTACGCAGGCGAGCATGCATGGATGCGAAACTTCGACCATGGCGGCTGGGCTCGCGGGGAGAACAAAACGGTGACGGATCGACAGAAATGAGATGGGGATTGGGGATAGGAGCTCACCGCGAGCACGTAGGCGAGGTCGGGGAGGCCGGAGGTTGCCTGGATGGTGCAGATCGAACGGCGTCGTCCGGCGACTGTGGCGGAGGAAGAAGACATGTGTGTTGTCGATGCAGCGCCTACGCCCCGATCTGCTGGTGTAGTCGATGAAGGTGATGACGGCGCGCTTCCTGGACATGGTGGTTCGGCGCGGGGAGGCACGTGGCCGCGGGATCGACGCGATGACGATGATGTTGCGCTCGGTTGTGTTGCGAGGAGAGGAAAACGAGCGAGGGAGAGGGGATTTTGAGGCTAGGGTTCGTCAGGTGGGTCGGAGGGCTCGGCCTTATACTCCAAGGGGACCGGGGGATGGCCGGCACGCGCCATGGCGCGGCCATGGCCGGTCAGATGCACGCCACGATCCCCTGCCTCCCTGTAGTAGGAGCTTGGGGATGAGAGAGGTGTGGGCTGGGCCTAATTCACTAATGCACTAGGGTCCAGTACTAATAGTCCTTCTTTGTTTTTCTTTCTTTATTGTTTTATTTACTTCACCTGTTTTCTATTTTTTTTAAAGCTGCTAAAAGAATTTTGGTATTTATGAAAAATTGATACATAAATACTGTGTATTATTAGGAGCTAGCACACAAAGTTTGGAGGCAGTTTGTAGTTAAATAAATAATTGTTTATTTTGAAAAGTCTATTTTATTCGCCGTTGGACCACTTATTAATTTCCTAGGAATTTATTTGTGAGTCAAACGAAGTTTGTTTCAACATGACATTGATCAGGGATATTTTATAGAACACTGCGAAAATTTTAGTTTTCAAGATTGAAGAAATATTTTATTTGACTTCGTTATAAATTTGAAATTGGCTTTGATTTTTATCAAGTGGCAATTTGGTTTAGATAAATTTGATGACATGTCACCATTAGTGGGAGATTACTGTAGCATGATTCTCGGGGTGTTACGAATCTCCTCCACTACAAGAAATCTCGCCCTGAGATTTAAGGGGTGATTTGAGGGGTGGAGTAAGGGGGAAAGACACGGGAAGGACGGAGCTCAACACAAGATAGGTAACTGGGGGCTCTCTCAGTGAACGTGGCATAGAGGCATCTCTCGAGTTTAAATTCAAAAAATTCATCGAGAGCAAGGTAATGAGGTGCAATAAGAAGCTTCAACCAGGTAGGCAATCGTTCGTTGCCGAAAACAGAGAGCGAAAGGGGTTCAGAGCAATGGGAATAAGTATTGCGTCTGATACCAGAATAGACTACTAGGAAGGTGGCTCGTGATTTACATACGAAGCCAAGTGTGAGGAGCAATTTTGGAAAATAGGGATGTACAAGAGAGTCAGGTTTCGATCCCGTGGAACTGTGGGTTATGGACCCACCATGTGGGTTAAAGCGGGAAGGGTGCTAACATTTGCACGGTCATGATTGCAAGGCAGGTCAGAGGATAACTTGTCAGTTATGTTGGCAACAACGTTGGTACCAAGGGCGAGGGACGAAGAGAACCATCTTCCTACTCGTTGAACGAGGCAGACCAATAGGCAAAGTTCTCGTCCATCGGTGGTTACCGGAATGTCATCAACAATAGTAACATGGTCTTATGGACACGATTGTACACCTAGGTGTTTACATAAGCAGAAGAATATTACTGCTTAGATCATATAGATCACAAGAAAAGTTAAACCAAACAATGGAAAGGAAAATATGATTATCAGATTAAACAGAACAATGGAAAAGAAAATGTGTTTAAACACATATTTCAGGGGTATACCCTTCCCAAGGGCAATCAGAGCATGATATCCATGACAAGATAGAAAATAGAAAACCATTTAGGTAAGTGGAGAGGAATTTCATGACATTACCCATACAACGGTGTTAGGATAATTGATAAAGAGAATTTAGCATTGTGCTTCAAATGTTCTTATCGAAGATCGGAGTACCACAGATATGTTTCGAGATAGCATTGACATGGTCTTCAAGCAAGGTCGGACCTTGGATACTCAAAGGATTCACCCGGAACAACTTATAGAATAAGTCCTACAATTTCCTCATGGAAGAATGGTTAACCTTACTAAAAAGGAAGAACTATAACAATAGGTCCTCCGACTAGGTGTGCTAGGTATGACATCATCTTACCGGGTCATATAAAGACCAATGTTATAACTCTTGGATATATGTTCCAACCATCATATATGACCGAGATTCAGATCTGATTGGTGTTAGGATACCTCAACTTAGGATGTCCGGGGAGAAAAGGTGTGGCACAAATTGTCGAGATGACATTGTAAGATTCTCGGTAATTGAACTATGGAAGCGGGTTCCGAAACAAGAGTTCATCATCAAACCCAGAAGAGGATGAGGAGGTAGCTGTTGACTTAGCGAAAATTCATCGACATTTCCAAGAAGATGGATTTCCACGATTATATGAACAAGGATATAACATTTGTCAGATCAAAAGATATAATGATGTATGTTTGAGGAACACATACACAATTAAACATTGGTTGAAAGGGGCACCCGAGATATGGGCTTAGGTAGTAAGATCAGTGTTAGAATGGTGATTTAGCAACCAGAACACTAAATTGGAATTATTGTCCATTAACTCCGAAGCAATAGGGTTGCTAGAAGTACGGAATCCAAACATCACCGTTCACTTGTTGGTATCTCGGTTAGAAACAACATGGGGACTAAGAAAAGAATGGTGATGGTGATAAGTATCGTTTGCATCAAGAATTTTCGAGAGGTGGTGAAATTCCCATGACATTCTTGACATAAAAGGTGGTAATATTCCAAGGTAAAGAAGAACAAATGTTGGATAGCAAGGAACTCAAGGTATAGCACAAAACGCGATCAAGTTTGTGTTGGAGGGAAGGCAATAAAGTAGTCAATGACAACACAAATCATCGAGGGAAAGGATGGTATTTCTCATCAAGAATTCAATTGATATCCTGGAACAGTCAAAATGTTGATGATGATCACGACAAATTTTGTCGAGATATTTCATGAAGATGTAATCGATCAGTGATGACATCAAGTCAAAGGAATGATGAAGCAAGAGGTTATTGGAACCACAGCTACGACACAAACTCGAAATCAAGTTTGCTATTCAAGGAGAAATGATATGACAAGGAAGATCGACGTAAGATTAGCTCACTGTCGAAATTTGGGCTCCGTGAAGGACCAGGTAGCATAGTTAAAAATTAGCCCAAATATGGTATAGCCGATTAGGCTAGGAATGACTTGAAGGGTTATTAAACTCATAAGCAACGAAAATTAATTAGGGTTATCGAACCGGAATGCGGAATCGATTGACATATCAGTGTTCTCGGTTGACGACAACCCAGAACCCAAAAAAATTGGAATCGGTGAGAAATAACAGTTAATGAAGAACCCATAAAAAGTTATGCAGTCCCATGACATTATCAAGATATCATAGTGTAATACTCGACAGTATATTAAAGTAAAGGTTGGACAGGTGCAATGATCTGCACAAGACAAGTAGTCCAACTTGTCCGAGAAATGGTATTAAGGAGAAAATATGGTCGGAACCTTGATTGCAAAGGACCAAACATAGATACATGACGAACTTATAACAAGGGGATTATTATCATTCACAAGAAGCTTTGATGATAAGTTTCACATCAGATCCATGGGCATGAACGCAAGGGCTCAAGGTCGACTCCCACTTCTTACATGCATAACTTTTCATTTTACTTCTCGCTTTTGATGAAGCTGTAGTGTAGAAATTTAATCTAACAAAATACCAGAAGAGTATGACTCGTGAAAACTTTCAAGTTCACACTTAATAAGGAAGGCATAGGTTCAACCCGTCAGGGTATCGTGGAAACATATACCACAAGCTTCAATAGTAAATACCACCAGCTCGAAAACAGAGCATGGTTGTGAAAGCAGAGGATACAATTTACCAAAGGCTTTATATATCCGTGGAAAGGCTCACAAGGTTACTTGAATATGAAGGACATTGTTGGATATTAATCCAACAAGAGGTCCGGTGGTGTACAACGGAGCTGATGTGAGTATCGGTACTCTATCAAAGGAAGAAGGGATGCATGTGCATCGGATTATAGAAACAACTGACTAACTCAAAGCTCAAATGCAAAGGAATTATGAATTTCAAGACAAGGGATCAGAAGCAATGCTCTGATTAGGGATGGATAAGTTGAATAGCCTTAGGGGTACAATCAATGGCAATTTGAGTGGTCGAGATCCAGCTCATGTCCGGAATGACGTCTGAATCGGAAGGATAAATTCCAGGGAACAACTGATGATTGTGTGCATTCACACGCATGTTGAATCGAAAAGGATCACAATTACAATCACAAAGGTTTTTAAAGGAAATTTCTAAACCAAAGGAATTAACCGGAATGCAAGTATGCAAGAATTCCAAGAACCACATGCTGTTGAGGATTTTCGACAGATCAAATAGTATTTCGAAGTCTTCTGCGGAACACAAGAACAACTAGGAATGAGTGGATTCTCGATGAGTGTGAGGAATTATTCGTAGGGGTATTTCTGCGGTAAGGAGCTACAAGGCAGTGGTACAAGGGATTCTTATAAGTTGGAGAGCAATTCGATGCATCTTGCAACAAGAAGAGAAACTCAGAGTCATTGTATGAACAACAAGTGTATGTAGTTATCCATATGGATATATCGGTAGTAGGGAATTGAAAAGCAAAGGCCACAAGGGTCTCGGGAATGATCGAAGACTATTTTCAAAATCTTCTGGTGCAATAGGCGATCAACTGTGATAAGGGGTTCCCTGGAAGAAGTAGTTACGAGAACCTAGAGTCAGATTTAATAAAATCATTTAACCCGAATAGAAGAGAGATCAGAGTCCCATGGTAAGGATCAAGGAGTAAAAGATTCTAATACCACCCAAATGGCAACGTGGGCCCGTAAGACACATAGCCATGTTAGTAAAAAGTTTTGTAATGTCTAGACTCAACTTCGGCCAAGGAGTGTGGAAGGGGGATTCCTACAGGCAGTCGGCTCTGATACCAACTTGTGACGCCCCCGATTCAATCATACACTAATTATACACGCAAACGTGTACGATCAAGATCAGGGACTCACGAGAAGATATCACAACACAACTCTACAAATAAAAATAAGTCATACAAGCATCATATTACAAGCCAGGGGCCTCAAAGACTCGAATACAAGAGCTCGATCATAGATGAGTCAGCGGAAGCAACAAATATCTAAGTACAGACATAGGTTAAACAAGTTTGGCTTAAGAAGGCTACCACAAACCGGGATACAGATCAAAAGAGGCGCAGGCCTCCTGCCTGGATCCTCCTAAACTACTCCTGGTCGCCGTCAGCGGGCTGCATGTAGTAGTAGGCACCTCCCGAGTAGTAGTAGTCGTCGTCAACGATGGCGTCTGGCTCCTGGGCTCCATCGTATGGTCGCAGCAATCGGGTATCGGAAGGGGGAAAAGGGGAGCAAAGCAACCATGAGTACTCATCCAAAGTACTCGCAAGCAAGGAGCTACACTACGTATGTATCCATTAGTATCAAATGGAATAAGGGTATCATATGTGCACTGAACTGCAGAATGCTGGAATAAGAGGGGATTGCTAGTCCTATCGAAGACTACGCTTCTGGCCACCTCCATCTTGCAGCATGTAGAAGAGAGTAGATGGTAAGTTCACCAAGTAGCATCGTGTAGCATAATCC
Organism: Triticum dicoccoides; assembly: GCF_002162155.2. NCBI lineage: Eukaryota > Viridiplantae > Streptophyta > Magnoliopsida > Poales > Poaceae > Triticum > Triticum dicoccoides. The sequence goes on from NC_041392.1 coordinate 296,997,293, forward strand.
TAACCGATGATCCTCCCCTCGTCGCGCTGTGAGAGAGCGATCACCGGTTGTATCTAGCACTTGGAAGGGTGTGTTTTATTAAGTATCCGGTGCTAGTTGTCATAAGGTCAAGGTACAACTCCAAGTCGTCCTGTTACCGAAGATCACGGCCATTCGAATAGATTAACTTCCCTGCAAGGGTGCACCACATTTCCCAACACGCTCGATCCCCTTTGTCTGGACACACTTTCCTGGGTCATGCCCGACCTCGGAAGATCAACACGTCGCAACCCTACCTAGGCACAACAGAGAGGTCAGCACGCCGGTCTAAATCCTATGGCGCAGGGGTCTGGGCCCATCGCCCATTGCACACCTGCACGTTGCGTACGCGGCCGGCGAGCAGACCTAGCCTCCCTTATACAAGGGCAGGCCTTCCAGTCCAACCCGGCGCGCGCCGCTCAGTCGCTGACGTCACGAAGGCTTCGGCTGATACCACGACGTCGAGTGCCCATAACTGTCCCCGCGTAGATGGTTAGTGCGTAATGGCCAGTGGCCAGACTCAAATCAAATACCAAGATCTCGTTAAACGTGTTAAGTGTCCGCGAACGCCGACCAGGGCCAGGCCCACCTCTCTCCTAGGTGGTCTCAACTTGCCCGGTCGCTTCGCCACAAGATAACAGTCGGGGGTCGTCGGGAACCCAGGCCCACCTCTACCGGGATGGAGCCACCTGCCCTTCAACCCCCATCTCCGAACAGTATCATAAGTAATGTATCAGTATAAAGTATATAGCATATGCCCATGATCACCTCCCGGAGTGATCACGACCCAGTAGTATAGCATGGCAGACGGATAAGAGTGTAGGGCCACTGATGGAACACTAGCATCCTATACTAAGCATTAGGATAGCATGTAAAGATAACAACAGTTGTAGCAAGGACAGGCTATGCATCAGAATAGGATTAACGAAAAGCAGTAACATGCTACACTACTCTAATGCAAGCAGTAGAGAGAAGAATAGGCGATATCTGGTGATCAAGGGGGGGGCTTGCCTATTTGCTTTGGCAAGGAGGGGTCGTCAACACCGTAGTCGAACTGGGGGTCGCAAACAGTCTCGGGGTCTACCGGAAAGAAGTAACGGAAGGGGAATACAATAAATAAAAGAGCAATCAAGGTATCACAAAGCATAACAAGACAATACGCGGTGCTAGAGGTGACCTAACGTGGTATTAAGTGACACCGGCAAAGGGGGGGGGGGGAAACCGGAAAAGTATCCCGACGTTTCGCGTTTTCGGACAAATGAACCGGAGGGAAAAGTTGTGTGTTCACTAATCTAGGGATGTGTGGCGGACGAAGGGCTGCGTATCCGGAATCGTCTCATCGTTCTGAGCAACTTTCATATATAAAGTATTTTCATCCGATCTATGAATTATTTAATATAAATTTTCAAAGAGTTTAAAACATTTTTGGAATTAACAGATTTAATTAAATGGAAAACAGGGTTATGACATCACCATGACATCAGCATGATGTCAGTAGTCAACAGGGCTGTTGACTGGGTCAAACTTACAGGTGGGTCCTGCTGTCATTGACAGCACTTAGTTAACAGTTTTAATTAACAGATTAACTATTTATAAAAACATTTTGTTAGAGTGGGGCCATATGTCATAGTCAGTAATTTTAACTAGTGGTTTATTTCAACAGGGGGTTGATTAAGTGGTGAGGGGCCCACTTGCCATAGACTAGCAACTAACCTAACAAAGAACACCTAAGCAATCTAAATTAGCCTAAACTAATTACGCCTACTAATTAAACCGGCCACACACAACATATACGCACACACGGGACACGGCTACAGCCATAGAGCAGCATCAACGATAGCTAGCAAGGCAGTGTAGCACTAGAGTATGAGAAGCAGTAGCAAGCAACGCAGCGCCGCAGCAAGCAGAGCAATGCAGTAGCAGGCACGCAAAGCAGCAAACGAAGCAGCAAGGAGCGGTCAAGCAGCGGCAAGCATCGAGCAGCAGCAATAGCTAGTAGCAGGAAACAACAACGCATTAGGCCGCCACGGAAGCAGAAGCAGCAAGCAGAGGAGCAGCGACAGGCGGTGGCGGTGGCTTGCACGAGCAAGCGTGAGCGGGCCAGCGGACACCGCAGGGCAGCGGCGCCGGCGGCGACACGTGGGGCTGCGCGTGCGCGTGGACGGCAGGGGAGGTCGGCAACGGGCAGCGCGGCCAAGCACGCAGGGAGAGCAGTGGGCGAAGCGCGGGGCATGGCCAGGGGCGCGTGCGGACGGGGCCTTACGCAGGCGAGCGCGCACGGATGCGAAACTTCGACCATGGTGGCTGGGCTCGCGGGGAGAACAAAACGGCGACGGATCGACACAAATGAGATGGGGATCCGGGATAGGAGCTCACCGCGAGCACGTAGGCGGGGTCGGGGAGGCCGGATGTTGCCTGGATGGTGCGGATCGAACGGCGTCGTCCGGCGACCGTGGCGGAGGAAGAAGACGTGTGTGTTGTCGATGCAGCGCCTACGCCCCGATCTGCTGGTCTAGTCGACGAAAGTGATGACGGCGCGCTTGCTGGACATGGAGGTTCGGCGCGGGGAGGCACGTGGCCGCGGGATCGACGCGATGACGGCGACGTTGCGCTCGGTTGTGTTGCGAGGAGAGGAAAACGAGCGAGGGAGAGGGGATTTTGAGGCTAGGGTTCGTCAGGTGGGTCGGAGGGCTCGGCCTTATACTCCAAGGGGACCGGGGGATGGCCGGCACGCGCCATGGCGCGGCCATGGGCGGTCAGATGCACGTCGCGATCCCATGCCTCCCTGTAGTAGAGGTTGGGGATCAGAGAGGTGTGGGCTGGGCCTAATTCACTAATGCACTAGGGCCCAGTACTAATAGTCCTTCTCTGTTTTTCTTTCTTTATTGTTTTATTTACTTCACCTGTTTTCTATTTTTTTAAGCTGCTAAAATAGTTTTAGTATTTATGAAAAACTGATACATACATACTGTTATTATTAGGAGCTATCACACAAAGTTGGGAGGCAATTTGTAGTTAAATAAATAATTGTTTATTTTGAAAAGGCTATTTTATTGGCCGTTGGACCACTTATTAATTTCCTAGGAATTTATTTGTGAGTCAAACGAAGTTTTTTTCAACATGACATTGATCAGGGAAATTTTATAGAACACTGCGAACACTTTAGTTTTCAAGATTGAAGAAATATTTTATTTGACTTTATTATAAATTTCAAATTGGCTTTGATTTTTATCAAGTGGCAATTTGGTTTAGATAAATATGATGACATGTCACCATTAGTGGGAGATTACTGTAGCATGATTCTCGGGGTGTTACAGATGTACTTGCGACCGGAAACAATTTTGCCGTATAATTGTATTTTTTAGCTCTACTCTACGTATTTTCGTATTTGAACGCTCGCCGGTTGCACACGACCTTATTTTGCCGAGCGTGTGTGCCAGGAGGGCATATCCCCGACAGTTTCTGGTCGTATGAGAAGGACCCCCCTATCGCCCATACTCACTTGGCGACGGTTCCAAATGCCGTCACGGAAAGGGGTTAAAAACCGTTTGTATAGCACCGACGCGTACCAGTGTACTTACATGTTGGGCATCAAGATCTATAGGGATAGATCGAGACGCTTAATAGGACTTTCACAAAGTATATACCTTGGCAAAATTTTGAAGAAGTTCATCAGTCAAAGAAAGGGTTCTTGCTTGTGTTACAAGGTGTGAAGTTGAATAAGACTCAAGACCCGACCACGGCAGAATGTATAAGGAGAGAATGAAAGTCATTCCCGATGCCTCAGTCATAGGTTCTATATAGTATGCCATGTTGTGTACCAGACCTGTTGTGTGCCTTGCCATGAGTTTGGCTAGGGGGTACAATAGTGATCCAGGAGTAGATCACTGGACAACGGTCAAAATTATCCTTAGGTACCTAAAGAGGGCTAAGGAAATGTTTCTCGGTTATGGAGGTGATAAAGAGTTAGTCGTAAAGAGTTACGTCGATGCAATCTTTGACACCAATCCAGATGACTCTGAGTCTTGATCTGGATACATATTGAAAGTGGGAGCAATTAGCTAGAGTAGCTCCATGCAGAGCATTATAGACATAGAAATTTGCAAAATACATACGGATCTGAATGTGACAGACTCGTTGACTAAACCTCTCTCACAAGCAAAACATGATCACACCTTAGTACTCTTCGAGTATTAATCACTTGGAAATGTGAACTAGATTATTGACTCTAGTAAACTCTTTAGGTGTTAGTCACATGGCGATGTGTGAACTATGGGTGTTGTAAGTGCATCTAGTGTCCCTTAGTGATTTTGGTGTATTGAAGACTTATAGGTTAAGGGACTAATGTGTTTTTGAGTGTACACAGGTCTATAAGTCTATGAGGAGTTTGATATTTATAGAGAAAGTCGACCCCTAAAAATGAAGTTCTTCAACTAAAGACTTTGGATTTCTGAAGACTTTGGAAGTGAAGAAATTGGTGCAATCCTGAAGACCTGGTATTCATTCGAGGAACATGAAGCATGAAGACTTTTGTTTTTGTAGTTTCATTTTCTCTTTTCTTGAGTCACAAGAAACACCGTACTGTTAAAGGAGGTCGAGGAAATACTAAGGAAAAATTTCCATGTGATGCTCAACTCAAAATCCTACACCTACCAATCCCTTCGAGTGAAGCCATTGGAAATCTCATACAGTTTAGTCATATTCTTCAGTGACAGAGACGAAGTTCTTCTGGTCTCTGAGGAATTTGTTCTGACTGAGGAGTTAGGAATTCGCTAGTGCGGATTGCCTACACAGTGAGGAACATGATAGCCCTGAGGAATTTGATACTCAAATTTCCAACCGTTGTTGTGCCTTGTGCCAGCTGTCCCAAAATATCTACCCACCTAACGGTCATATCATTGAAGGGCATTTATGTCTTATCATGTCGGGCTGCTCCCTAGGCTATAAATAGCCGCCCCCTACAACCACTAGCTGGTTGGCTGCTCTGAGAGAAACTAACACTTGTCATTTGAGAGCATCCCATCCTCCGAGGATTTTGAGCGAAAATCATCAAGTGAGGAAAACCAAACCCAAACACCTACAAACCCCAAGTGATTGAGCATCACTGAAGAGATTGATCATGCGTGGATCCGACGCTTGTTACCTTTGAAGACTGTGCTTCTTCCAGATGGTTAGGCGTCAAGGTCTAGAGCATCCAAGAGGAATTGTGGATCACCGAGTGACCAAGTCTGTGAAGGTTCGGAAGTCACTTGAAGACTTACCACGAGTGATTAGGCGAGGTCTGTGTGACCTTAGCTCAAGGAGAATACGATGAGGAATTTGTGTCCTCAGGTTTAAATACCTAGCCGCTCCAACCAGATATACAACTGAGACAGCAGTTGAAACTGGTCTACAAAATCATTGTCTTCACCAAGCTCACTGGTTCTATTTCCTCAACTCTTTCATTTCCTCATAACTGTGTTGAGTGCTTGTTCGTATATGTGTTTGAAGACTTTGACTGAAGACTTTCTCAATTTCCTCAGTTCAATTTCTTCACTCTGTTTGCCTTCATCCTGTGTTATCCTATGTCAACGCTATCTGTAATCTGTGCTTGTTTTCATTTCATCATGATGACTATGATTGTGCTCTGATATGTTTACTTTTGAGTACTTATTCCGCTGCTAGTAGTTCTTCACTAAGGAATTTCCTCACCTGCAAATTCCTCGGTGAAGAATTCATGAAAATCGCCTATTCACCCCCCCTCTAGTCGATATAACGCACTTTCAGGTGTTAATCACATGGTGATGTGAACTAGATTATTGACTCTAGTGCAAGTGGGAGACTGAAGGAAATATGCCCTAGAGGCAATAATAAAGTTGTTATTTTATATTTCCTTATTCATGATAAAGATTTATTATTCATTCTAGAATTGTATTGATCGGAAACCTTAATACATGTGTGAATACATAAACAAACAACGTGTCCCTAGTGAGCCTCTACTAGACTAGCTCGTTGATCAAAGATGGTTAAGGTTTCCTAACCATAGACATGAGTTTCCATTTGATAATGGGATCACATAATTAGGAGAATGATGTGATGGACAAGACCCACCCGTTAGCTTAGCATAATGATTGTTCAGTTTTATTGCTATTGCTTTCTTCATGTCAAATACATATTCCTTCGACTATGAGATTGTGCAACTCCCGGATACCGGAGGAATGCGTTGTGTGCTATCAAACATCACAACGTAACTAGGTGATTATAAAGATGCTCTACAGGTATCTCCGAAGGTGTTTGTTAAGTTGGCATAGATCGAGATTAAGATTTGTCACTGTGAGTTTCGGAGAGGTAACTTTGGGCCCTCTCAGTAATACACATCATAAGAAGCCTTGCAAGCAAAGTGACTAATGAGTTAGTTATAGGATGATGTATGTAACACCCTCGATGCAGCTATATCTCCCACGTGTCGAAGCACGACTTAGAGGCATAACCGCATTGAAAGCAATGTCGCAAGTGAGGTAATCTTCACACAACCCATGTAATACATAAGGGAAAGAGATACATAGTTGGCTTACAATCACCACTTCACACAATTACATGAATATAGCATTACATCAACCAGATACAATCAAGGTCCGACTATGGAACCAAAATAAAAGAAGAACCTCAAATGCGACAAGGTCCCCGATCGACCCCAACTGGGCTCCACTACTGATCAACTAGAACGAAACAACACAAAGGACAAGATCTTCATCAAGCTCCTCCTTGAGCTTGGTTGCGTCATCTGCACGGTTCAACGGCACCTGCAAGCTGGTTTTGGAAGTATCTGTGAGTCACGGGGACTCAGCAATCTCGCACCCTCGCGATCAAGACTATTTAAGCTTATGGGTAAGGTAAAGGTATGAGATGGAGCTGCAGCAAGCGGCTAGCATATATAGTGGCTAACATACGCAAAAGAGAGCGAGAAGAGAAGGCAAAGCACGGTCGAGAAACTATGATCAAGAAGTGATCCTAGAACAACCTACGTCATGCATAACTCCAACACCGTGTTCACTTCCCGGACTCCGCCGGAAAGAGACCATCACGGTAACACACGCAATTGACTCATTTTAATTAAGTTAAGGTTCAAGTTAACTACAACCGGACATTAACAAATTCCCATCTGCCCATAACCGCAGGCACGACTTTCGAAAGTTCAAATCCCTGCAAGGGTGTCCCAACTTAGCCCACGACAAGCTCTCACGGTCAACGAAGGATATTCCTTCTAGCGGGAAGACCCGATCAGGCTCGGAATCCTGGTTACAAGACATTTCGACAAGGTAAAACTAAACCAGCGACACTGCCCGAATGTGCCGACAAATCCCGATAGGAGCTGCACATATCTCTTTCTCAGGGCACACCGGATTGTCCAAACTTCCGGTAGGCCAGCCCAGAGTTGCCCTGGTGGCCACAGGCGGTTGACAAGTTGGACCAACACTCACAGGAGCACTGGCCCGGGGGTTTAAAATAATGATGACCCTTGGGCGCGCGACGCCCAAGGGAATAGAAAAGGCTAGGTGGTGAATGGTAAAACCAATGTTGGGCATTGCTGGAAGAGTTTTACTCAAGGCGAACTGTCAAGGGGTTCCCATTATTACCCAACCGCGTAAGGAACGCAAAATCCGGGAACATAACACCGATTTGACGGAAACTAGGGCGGCAAGAGTGGAACAAAACACCAGACATAAGGCCGAGCCTTCCACCCTTTACCAAGTATATAGATGCATTAATTAAATAAGATATATTGTGATATCCCAACAAGTAAACATGTTCCAACAAAGAACAACATCTCCATGTTCCAACAAGGAACGAACTTCAATCTTCAACTGCAACTAACAACGCTATAAGAGGGGCTGAGCAAGGCGGTAACATAGCCAAACACCGGTTTGCTAGGGCAAGGTGGGTTAGAGGCTTGGTTCAACAATATGGGAGGCATGATAAGCAAGTGGTAGGTATCGCAGCATAGGCATAGCAAAAGAGCGAGCAACTAGCAAGCAAAGATAGAAGTGATTTCGAGGGTATGGTCATCTTGCCTGAAATCCCGCAAGGAAGAAGAACGAGTCCATGAAGAAGACAAGCGAACGTAGACGAACGGGTCCTCAAAAACGCGACGTTACCGGAACCAACCCGAAGAAGCAACACCAGAAATAAGCACACAACATAGTAAAGAAACCACACATGAACATGGTATGATATGCGGGATGCGGAATGCGATGCATATGCAAGATTTGACAGGAGATGAATGAACCTGGCCTCAACATGGAAATCCAAGTGTGCCACTGGAAAGGTGAGATAAAATCGCTTGAAAACTATATAAAGAACGCCGGAATCGGAGTTACGATTTGTGAATGGCAAGCAATTCAAATATGGCACCGGTCTGCGATTTACAGCAAGTAGCCAACTAGATGCAACAAGATGAACATGCTACAACACTCAAACATGACAGCAAAATACATGGCAGGGATCCATTCAAGATGCTTAAGAAAATATGAACACTGAGATACGGCCAATTCACCTATTAACAAGTTCAAACAAGCATGGCAAAAGTGCATTTGGTAAACAGATCTTAGACTTAGTGAAATTAACACTTGTCGGGAATTTCAGATCAGGTAGCACACTTTGGAGTGTCAAAACTATATGCTACAGGGCCTGAACATGGCAAAGTAAAGCATGGCATGGAGCTACTCAAAGAGCTTAACAAAAGTCCCTTAGTGACCTTGAGCCAAAAGGGATCGGAAAATACATTTGCAAGCATGTGAACATGGCAAAAACATAATCAGACTCCCAGACTTAGTGCAAAACTGGAACATGCAAATCAGATATCAAGTAGGCATGTTTACGAGCTTGATGCACTCACTACAGAGCATGTCATGACAATCTAAGCATACACCCATCAAGAATACACATTATACAAGCCAGACATGGCAAGAACAATAACATTGCATGCATGGATCAACTACAACATCCTCGGCAAAATCGCTAACAAGTAAACAATCTGCCCAGATACACGAAATGACAAAAGTAGAGCTCGATTGACTCAAGCTAGGGTGCTCCATAATTTCAAACAAAGACATGGATGGATATAGCTCTACAAGATTAACAAATCATCCTTACTGATCATCCTCAAAAGAGGAACGAATCACTAGGAAACTACATGAACATATGGCATATTGAGATAAATAGTCCAAGGACTTAGTGGAATTGCGAAGTCCTTGAAATCAGCATTAACGAATGCACCACTTTGCAAGCTTGTGCTAGTCACCACACATATCACAAAAATACATGGATAGCACCTCTGGAAAGATGGCAAAGCACATACCAAAACACATGTAGAGCTCAGGGGCATATCATGCCCACAATAATCATGGCAAAAATGACAAATATCTAATTGGAGCAGCAGATCTGACAATTATCTCAAATAGCACTCTTCCAACAGCATTTCGGGCATCGAGATGAACTCAAATGAAAATTATGCAATGAGATGAAATGATGTACTCTCTGAGACGAACATTTTGATATGCTATATGCATGAATCGGAGCTACGGATGATGAGATACAATGCGATGAAGATGCTCAAAATTTACTGGGACTTAGGGAAAATCAACCTCGAAAGAAAGTGAACGGGATCTCGATCTAGATCGTGCGCGGAAATCGAGGTCGTCGGAGACTTCGCCGGAACAGTGCTTGGGGCGCCGGAGTTGAGGGGGGAAACCGGATCCGGTGCGGGGACAGCTCGCCGGAGCTGTTGAGGTGGCCGGAGAGGAAGTACGCCGGCGACGAGCGGCGCGATGAGGCGTGACTGCCGGCGGCATGGGGCGGCGGCGCAGCGAGGAGGGCGCTAGGCGGCGGAGCTCGGCCGGCGAGGGAGACGCCGGCGCGGCCGGGTCTGGCGAGTTGCTCGGCCGCGCGGGGATGCGGGCGGCGCGTGGAGCCGCGGTGGAGCGGGCGGTGCACAGCGACCCGCGGGCGGCGGCGGCGGCGACCGGGCCCGTGCGGGCCGGATCTGGGCCCCGCGGGCCGCGAAGTGAGAGGGCGCGGGGAGGCCAGCGCCGGTTGGTCTGGAGCGGCGGCGGAGATGATGTGGCGCGATGCTATTGGGCAGAGTGAGGTGGCGGCAGCGCGGCGGACATGTCCGGCGCGGCGAGGATTTTTGTCCGGTGGCGCAAGGTAGGGGAAGGCTAGGGTTAGACCGCAAATTTCGGAGGGGATCACTTATTTATAGGTAGAGGGAGCTAGGAGAGTCCAAATGAGGTGCGATTTTCGGCCACGCGATTGTGATCGAACGCTCTAGATGATGGAGAGGGTTTAGGTGGGTTTTGGGCCAAAATGGAAGGCTGTTGGGATGCAACACACACGAGGCCTTTTCGGTCCCTCGGTTAACCGTTGGAGCATCAAACAAAGTCCAAATGGCACGAAACTTGACAGGCAGTCTACCGGTAGTAAACCAAGGCCGCATGGCAAGTCTCGGTCCAATCCGGAAATATTTAACACCCGCACATGAAAGAAAGGTAGAAATGACCACCGGAGGAGATAGGAGCGCCGGAATGCAAAACGGACAACGGGAAAAATGCTCGGATGCATGAGATGAACATGTATGCAAATGAAATGCACATGATGACATGATATGCAATGCATGACACGCAAGAAATGACAACGCAACAACAGCGAATAAACTGGAGGACACCTGGCACATCGGTCTCGGGGCGTTACAACACTCCACCACTACGAGAGGATCTCGTCCCGAGATCTAGAATTGCACCGGAGGGACAACGAAAGAGAAATTGAAGAGGTAAAACTAAGTTGCTCCTTTGACAAATGAGTGAAGCCAAAGAACCTTGAAAAGGTTAAGCCATATCGAGAAAAGAATACAACGGAGATAAATGAAGTTGAAAGCACTCCGGTAGGAAAGAGGAAACAAGGAATTACAAATTCGGACAGCACTCTGGTTAAATGGATAGGCATGAAAAGAACATGATTTTTTGACAACATGAGATGATGGGTGAAAAGAACAACATCGCGATGCCTCCGGAACGAAAGGATAGAAGATAGGTAATTGAAATAGGAGAAAGGAGAAGAAAAAGTCAACTTCTGCCAAAAAGAGCTTGAGAAGGCATCCTTAGGAGAAGGGTCGAACAGAGTTGTTGGAAAACCAACAACGAAAAGAATAAGCTTGATATGGTCTTATGGAATACATCTCGAATTATGAGGTGACAACCTGCCACTCACGAGAAAAGAATTGGATTGATAAGAACAAGGCGACGAGAAAGCTATATGACCAGGAGGATAAAAGAAGAACTTGGGTCATTTATGAGCACCATAATAGCAACAAACCTTAGAGAAGGCTTTAGGTGAAATATAACCCAAGATAATTCCAATGACGAGATTAATGGATTTAAAATATCTCATTCTTAACAACATGTGAATCATGAAACCTGAACTCAAATTATCAAGAATGACATAATACCATCTTCAAAGATATGCGTGAAAGAATTGCACTCCGGATTACACGAAGAAGAATACTTGAGTTCCTTAGAAAAGAATGTTGATGAACACTTTGAGAAGGAATTAACTCCTTGATGAACCATCATGTTGAGCCTCCATGAAGAACTCCGGAAAACAAAAGGAAGATCAAACGAAAAGAAAGAGAAGTTGAAAACACAAGGTGAATCCTTGTAACGATTTAGATGAATCTTTGGAATGATATAATTAAATAACTTTGAGCTCCGGAAAGAAAGATTAAACAAGTGAAACCGAGAGTTTTGATGAGGCTCCGGAATAAGGAATTGAATTTACTCGATGAAACAAGAATAAGAATTACATTATGCTTATCCTTCATCAATTAAATTGATGACAATCAACGTATTTGACATATTACTTATTCTCGTGGAAAAGATTAAGAGAGATATAACATAAACTTGAGAACGTCTTCGACGAATCCACCGGTAGGATTGAAAACAACAAATGAATTGATATGATAACAAGGTAAGAAGAATCTTGAACGAACCACCGTAAGAATTAAAAATGAACGAAGAAGAAAAATAAAGAAGCACCGGGAAGAATTAGAGAACAAATGAAGATACTTGAGGGGAATTTAGATAAAAGAGAACGAAGAGATCACGAGCCGATTAAAGATCACTTGAGCGAAACACCGGTAAAATTGGAGAATGATAGCTGAAAGCTGAGAATGAATAATCCCGAAATGATGGCATCCGGATAATCAAACTTAACAGAATCTTGAATTGCTCCGGATAGGTGAAAAGAATTCTCATGATCAAGACAATTACAAGAGGATGGCAACAAGCTAGAATCACGAATCTTGAAGAGAATGGAGCAAGATTAAAGAGAAACTCTTCTTCGGTCTTCAAAATCCGAGAATGACGACGAGTAACACCACCAAGAATTATTGAGGCACACCGGAATGAAGAATGGAAAAGTTGAGCCAACGATGAAAAGAATTTGGAAGATCTAGGAGAAAGGCATTTGACTGATGATAACTCATTCTTACATCAAACTTTAGAAGATTTGAGAATAACTCCGGGAGAATAAGAAGAGTCAGGTAAGATCCTGGAAAAGACCTGTGGGTTAGGGCCCACTCGAAAGAAACATTGTTGAACGATTTAAAAGAGATAAAGCACCGGTTGAATTAAATGGCTTGAATGAGATAACATCCTCGAAATAGGTTGAACTGATCTTGAATGAAAAGACGAGCCTTCTGAGATATTTTGAGCACTCCGGGACAATAGAATAGCGAGAGGTGAACGATTAAGAATTGCACCGGCATGAGAAAACATTGAAACGAGGAAAAGATATGTTCAACAAAGTTTGACTTGAAACCACCGGAGAAGAAAGAAAACCGAGAATGATGAGCTTGAAGCTCCATTAGAATCTTCCCGAGAATCGTCGGATAAGAACATTGACGGAAAAGGAATGAAGAGGCCTCGCATTAATAAGATGGATACTCGATTAAGAAATCTGAATCCTTGGAGAAAAAACAAAGGGAAGGAGGGTGGGAAAAACAAAGGCAACTTGGAGACGAATGAAACAAACACCGTTGAGCAGAACTGATACTTGATCTTGCGGTTGTTGAAATGATCGCATCCACTTGAAGGGAAGCTCACCGATTGAAAAGAAATTGAAATGACAACTCGATTATCAAGAAAGATAAGTATTTGCATAGGAGTGTGAGAATACCGCTTAGGAAAAGTATGGAATCAACTCTTGACATTGAAGCAACTCGAATACCACAACTCAAAACAAAAACAAAGGATTGGCTTGCAGAATAAGCCAGAACAAACATATGATAGAGATTTCGTCTGAAGTTTTCATGGTGGGGCCTACACGGGCTCGATCATACAGCACCATCATGTACAAGGCAGTGCACATGACATACGAAGCGTCCCCGAGTCGGCATAGCCAAGGACTCTTTAAGACACAACGAGACCACTGTAAAACCAACCGTGAATAGGCGGACCACTAGACGTCGAACCCCAATTTCATATCATACATCTGTCGGAAAGATATCCTAAGAGCTACTTGAATTCCCACCTATGAAACTCCCGAACTTTTCCGGTTATGCAATCAGGTGTTGGGGATACAGGGGAAGCATAATATCTCACCCAAATCTAGCAAATCCTACATCCAGCTGTATCCATCCTTCAACACATAACCGAGAAAAACTTCGGAAACCATCTACCTCAACCTTCGAAAAGCATCCGTTATACAAGTTATGGCAATACTCCCGAACTCCCGCCCCAGTACTGGGTGCCGTAGAGGTTATCTCACCAACGAACTGCATACAAGAGATTTTCGATGTCGGCGTACTAAACTTAGGTATTCCAGAACTACAACGATAAAATTGTGACGACAACACCTCGGAGCTCAACTCCCCGGGACACTGCCACAACCCCTAAATGTCAGGAGGCACCAAGAACAATGTTCTCATCACAAAACCATCAGAACGATTCCAAGATACCCGCGTGATCCTAATTTTTTTTTGTGAAATTTGAGAAGAGAAGAGTCAAAACTCTACGTCAGGATGCCTTACCAGAGCGATGAGGAGACTGGGAAGTAAAAAGAATTCCTAAACTCTCCGATATATAATTCCTAAATGACTCAAAACATTTTTCTAGACTCAACAACGACTGCTAAAAACGATCAAGCAATGGGGGCTCCTAAGGTCGGGGAAGGCTCTGATACCAACTTGTAACACCCTCGATGCAGCTATATCTCTCACGTGTCGAAGCACGACTTAGACGCATAACCGCATTGAAAGCAATGTCGCAAGTGAGGTAATCTTCACACAACCCATGTAATACATAAGGGAAAGAGATACATAGTTGGCTTACAATCGCCACTTCACACAATTACATGAATATAGCATTACATCAACGAGATACAATCAAGGTCTGACTACGGAACCAAAATAAAAGAAGAACCCCAAATGCGACAAGGTCCTCGATCGACCCCAACTGGGCTCCACTACTGATCAACTAGAACGAAACAACACAAAGGACAAGATCTTCATCGAGCTCCTCCTTGAGCTTGGTTGCGTCATCTGCACGGTTCAACGGCACCTGCAAGCTGGTTTTGGAAGTATATGTGAGTCACGGGGACTCAGCAATCTCGCACCCTCGCGATCAAGACTATTTAAGCTTATGGGTAAGGTAAAGGTATGAGGTGGAGCTGCAGCATGCGGCTAGCATATATAGTGGCTAACATACGCAAAAGAGAGCGAGAAGAGAAGGCAAATCACGGTCGAGAAACTATGATCAAGAAGTGATCCTAGAACAACCTACGTCAAGCATAACTCCAACACCATGTTCACTTCCCGGACTCCGCCGGAAAGAGACCATCACGGTAACACACGCGGTTGACTCATTTTAATTAAGTTAAGGTTCAAGTTAACTACAACCGGACATTAACAAATTCCCATCTGCCCATAACCGCGGGCACGGCTTTCGAAAGTTCAAATCCCTGCAGGGGTGTCCCAACTTAGCCCATGACAAGCTCTCACGGTCAACGAAGGATATTCCTTCTAGCGGGAAGACCCGATCAGACTCGGAATCCCGGTTACAAGACATTTTGACAAGGTAAAACTAAACCAGCAACACCGCCCGAATGTGCCGACAAATCCCGATAGGAGCTGCACATATCTCTTTCTCAGGGCACACCGGATTATCCAAACTTCAGGTAGGCCAGCCCAGAGTTGCCCCTGGTGGCCACCGGTAGCTGACAAGTTGGACCAACACTCAGAGGAGCACTGGCCCGGGGGTTTAAAATAATGATGACCCTTGGGCGCGCGACCCCCAAGGGAATAGAAAAGGCTAGGTGGCAAATGGTAAAACCAATGTTGGGCATTGCTGGAAGAGTTTTACTCAAGGCGAACTGTCAAGGGGTTCCCATTATTACCCAACCGCGTAAGGAACGCAAAATCCGGGAACATAACACCGATTTGACGGAAACTAGGGCGGCAAGAGGGGAACAAAACACCAGGCATAAGGCCAAGCCTTCCACCCTTTACCAAGTATATAGATGCATTAATTAAATAAGATATATTGTGATATCCCAACAAGTAAACATGTTCCAACAAGGAACAACATCTCCATGTTCCAACAAGGAACAAACTTTAATCTTCACCTGCAACTAACAACGCTATAAGAGGGGCTGAGCAAGGCGGTAACATAGCCAAACAATGGTTTGCTAGGGCAAGGTGGGTTAGAGGCTTGGTTCAACAATATGGGAGGCATGATAAGCAAGTGGTAGGTATCGCAGCATAGGCATAGCAAAAGAGCGAGCAACTAGCAAGCAAAGATAGAAGTGATTTCGAGGGTATGGTTATCTTGCCTGAAATCCCACAAGGAAGAAGAACGAGTCCAGAAAGTAGACGAACGGGTCCTCACAAACGCGACGTTACCGGAACCAACCCGAAGAAGCAACACTGGAAATAAGCACACACCATAGTAAACAAACCACACATGAACATGGTATGATATGCGGGATGCGGAATGCGATGCATATGCAAGATTTGACAAGATATGAATGAACCTGGACTCAACTTGGAAATCCAAGTATGCCACTGGAAAGGTGAGATGAAATCGCTTGAAAACGATATAAAGAACGCCGGAATCGGAGTTACGATTTGGGAATGGCAAGCAATTCAAATATGGCACCGGTCTGCGATTTACAGCAAGTAGCCAACTAGATGCAACAAGATGAACATGCTACAGCACTCAAACATGACAACAAAATACATGACAGGGATCCATTCAAGATGCTTAACAAAAGATGAACACTGAGATACGGCCAATTCACCCATTAACAAGTTCAAACAAGCACGGCAAAAGTGCATTTGGTAAACAGATCTCAGACTTGGTGAAATTAACACTTGTCTGGAATTTCAGATCAGGTAGCACACTTTGGAGCATCAAAACTATATGCTACAGGGCCTGAACATGGCAAAGTAAAGCATGGCATGGAGCTACTCAAAGATCTTAACAAAAGTCCCTTAGTGACCTTGAGCCAAAAGGGACCAGAAAATACATTTGCAAGCATGTGAACATGGCAAAAACATAATCAGACTCCCAGACTTAGTGCAAAATTGGAACATGCAAATCAGATATCAAGTAGGCATGTTTACGAGCTCGATGCACTCACTCCAGAGCATGTCATGACAATCTAAGCATACACCCATCAAGAATACACATTATACAAGCTAGACATGGTAAGAATAATAACATAACATGCACGGATTAACTACAACATCCTCCGCAAAATCGCTAACAAGTAGACAATCTGCCCAGATACACGAAATGACAAAAGTAGAGCTCGATTGACTCAAGCTAGGGTGCTCCATAATTGCAAACAAAGACATGGATGGATAGAGCACTACAAGATTAACAAATCATCCTTACTGATCATCCTCAAAAGAGGCACGGATCACTAGGAAACAACATGAACATATGGCATATTAAGATAAACAGTCCAAGGACTTGGTGGAATTGCTAAGTCCCTGAAATCAGCATTAACGAATGCACCACTTTGCAAGCTTGTGCTAGTCACCACACATATCACAAAAATACATGGATAGCACCTCTGAAAAGATGGCAAAGCACATAACAAAACACATGTAGAGCTCAGGGGCATATCATGCCCACAATAATCATGGCAAAAATGACAAATATCTAATTGGAGCAGCAGATCTGACAATTATCTCAAATAGCACTCTTCCAGCAGCATTTCGGGCATCGAGATGAACTCAAATGAAAATTATGCAATGAGATGAAATGATGTACTCTCTGAGGCGAACATTTTGATATGCTATATGCATGAATCGGAGCTACGGATGATGAGATACAATGCGATGAAGATGCTCAAAATTTACTGGGACTTAGGGAAAATCAACCTTGAAAGAAAGTCAACGGGATCTCGATCCAGATCGTGCGCGGAAACCGAGGTCGTCGGAGACTTCGCCGGAACAGTGCTTGGGGCACCGGAGTTGAGGGGGGAAACCGGATCCGGTGCGGGGGCAGCTCGCCGGAGCTGTTGAGGTGGCCGGAGAGGAAGTACGCCGGCGAGGAGCGGCGCGATGAGGCGCGACTGCCGGTGGCATGGGGCGGCGGCGCAGCGAGGAGGGCGCTAGGCGGCGGAGCTCGGCGGGCGAGGGAGACGCTGGCGCGGCC
>NC_041392.1:297015435-297096361 GCF_002162155.2 Triticum dicoccoides
CAGCGACCCGCGGGCGGTGGCGGCGACCGGGCCCGCGGGGGCCGGTTCTGGGCCCCGCGGGCCGCGCAGTGAGAGGGCGCGGGGAGGCCAGGTGGCGGGCGCCGGTTGGTCTGGAGCGGCGGCGGAGATGATGTGGCGCGACGTTATTGGGCAGAGTGAGGTGGCGGCGGCTCCGGCGCGGCGAGGATTTTTGTCCGGTGGCGCGAGGTAGGGGAAGGCTAGGGTTAGACCGCAAATTTCGGAGGGGATCACTTATTTATAGGTAGAGGGAGCTAGAAGAGTCCAAATGAGGTGCGGTTTTTGGCCACGCGATCGTGATCGAACGCTCTAGATGATGGAGAGGGTTTAGGTGGGTTTTGGACCAAAATGGAAGGGTGTTGGGCTGCAACACACACGAGGCCTTTTCGGTCCCTCGGTTAACCGTTGGAGCATCAAACGAAGTCCAAATGGCACGGAACTTGACAGGCGGTCTACCAGTAGTAAACCAAGGCCACATGGCAAGTCTTGGTCCAATCCGGAAATGTTTAACACCCGCACACGAAAGAAAGGTAGAAATGACCACCGGAGGAGATAGGAGCGCCGGAATGCAAAACGGACAACGGGGAAAATGCTCGGATGCATGAGATGAACATGTATGCAAATGAAATGCACATGATGACATGATATGCAGTGCATGACACGCAAGCAATGACAAGGCAACAACAGCGAATAAACTGGAGGACACCTGGCACATCGGTCTCGGGGCGTTACAATGTATTACGGAACGAGTAAAGAGACTTGCCGGTAACGAGATTGAACTAGGTATGAAGATACCAATGATCGAATCTCGGGCAAGTAACATACCGATGGACAAAGGGAATTACATATGTTGTCATAATGGTTCGACGGATAAAGATCTTCATATAATATGTAGGAGCCAATATGAGCATCCAGGTTCCGCTATTGGTTATTGACTGGAGAGGTGTCTCTGTCATGTCTACATAGTTCTGGAACCCGTAGGGTCCGCACGCTTAACGTTCCTTGAAGATATAGTGTTATATGAGTTATCTGATTTGGTGATGGAATGCTGTTAGGAGTCCCGGATGTGATCACGGACATGACGAGGTGTCTCGAAATGGTCGAGAGGTAAAGATTGATATATATGACGATAGTATTCAGACACCAGAAGTGTTCCGGAGTGTATCGGGTATTTATCGGAGTATCGGAGGGGTTACTGGAACACCCGGGGGAACATATGGGCTACATGGGCCATGGGAGGAGAGCAGACCAGCCCAAAAGGGGTGGCACGCCCCCTTATGGCAGGAGGCCAAATTGGAGAAGGAGAATAGGCGGTTCGCCCCCTTCCTTCTCTTCTTCCCTCTTCCCTTTTTCTTTCCGGCAGTTATGGCAGGGGGGAAGCCGAATTGGGGAAGATCCCAAGTAGTATTCGGCATACTTAGGGCGCACCCCTTGGCTTCTCCTCCCTCCACAGTTCACATCCTCGGTCATATTTTCATAGTGCTTAGGCGAAGCGCTGCGAGGATCACTTGACCATCATCGTCACCGCGCCGTCATGCTGACGGAACTCATCTACTGCCTCTACGTCTTGCTGGATCAATAAGGCGAGGGACGTCACCGAGCTGAACGTGTGCAGAACTTGGAGGTGTCGTACATTCGGTACTTGATCAGTCGGAGCTAGAAGAAGTTCGACTACATCAACCGCGTTGTCAAACGCTTCCGCTTATGGTCTACGAGGGTATGTAGACACACTCTCCCCCTCGTTGCTATGCATCTTCATGGATAGATCATTGCATGTGCGTAGAATTTTTTTTGTTTTTCCATGCATCGTTTCCCAACAGCACCATCTCCCACGTTCTTGCACAACAGACAAATTCCATCTCCGGGATGCGCTTGAGTACCTCCACCCCTGAAGGTACCCCGCCATGGATCGATTGCCATAGAAATATCTTAATCTTAAGCGGGAGCCTAATGGACCAAATTTGTGCAAGGGCTTCAGACCTGGAGAGGCGGCAATAAGCTGGTAGAGTGACTTAGTGGAGAAGCGGCCAGACGAGTCAAGGCACCAAGTCATACAGTCATGAGCCTGACTGATGTTCCGAGTGTGGAGAGCGACGCACTCAAGAAGCGCCAACCAAGTGTCATGCTCCAGTGGACTAAAAGATTGTCTGAAGGCAAGGCGCCGTAAGTCAATAAGGGCCGCCTCGACGAAAATCTAAGGGTCCATCAAGATGGATAATAGCTCCAGAAATCTAGCGGTGAAGGGGGTATCACCCGCCCAACAAGCAAACTTGAAAAGGGTTGAAATTCTAGACCCCACCAAGATCGAGGACCCCATGCATAGGATAGGGAGTGGCTGAATGATCGATTGCTAGAACTAGGAACTGCCCACACTTCAGCAAAAAGCAAAAGGCTGGCTGCGCAAGTATTTAGCCCTGATGATGTCAAGCCACAGACCATCCAGCGTTTGGACAACATTATCCCTAACCCCCCCTTGTCTTTGGATTTGCAAATGTTGGTCCAGTACACCATATGGTATTTTTGCTTGTCTACATCGTCAGCGCAGAACAATTTGGATTGATCTACGCGATCTAATGGTGCGGGGTTTCATGTTGACTATAGGAGCTCATGATGAACATGAGCAGACTCGACAGGGATGGATTAATCAACATCTTCCTAGCCGCCTTAGAGAGCTACCTACCCTGCCAAGTGTTGGGTTTCGTAGTAATTTCAAAAAATTTCCTACGCACACGCAAGATCATGGTGATGCATAGCAACGAGAGGGGGAGAGTGTGATCTACGTACCCTTGTAGATCGACAACGGAAGCGTTAACTTGGTTGATGTAGTCGTACGTCTTCACGGCCCGACCGATCAAGCACCAAAACTACGGCACCTCCAAGTTCTAGCACATGTTCAGCTCGATGATGATCCCCGGACTCCGATCCAGCAAAGTGTCGGGGAAGAGTTCCGTCAGCACGACGGCGTGGTGATGATCTTGATGTACTACTGTCGCAGGACTATGGTGGAAGGGGGCACCGCACACGGCTAAGAATATGATCACGTGGATCAACTTGTGTCTCAAGGGGTGCCCTCTGCCCCCGTGTATAAAGGATCAAGGGGAGGAGGCCGGCCGGCCCTCTATGGCGCGCCAAGGAGGAGTCCTCCTCCTAGTAGGAGTAGGACTCCTACTAGGAGGGGGAAAGAAGTGGGGAGGGAGAGGGAAAGGGGGGCGCCGCCCCCCCCCCTCTCCTAGTCCAATTCGGACCAAGGGGGAAGGAGGCGCGCGGCCCACCTATGGCTGCCCCCCTCTCTCTCCACTAAGGCCCATATGGCCCATTACTTCTCCCGGGGGGTTTCCGGTAACCCTCCGGCTCTCCGGTTTTCTCTGAAATCACCCGGAACACTTCCAGTGTCCAAATATAGCCGTCCAATATATCAATCTTTATGTCTCGACCATTTTGAGACTCCTCGTCATGTCCATGATCACATCCGGGACTCCGAACTAACTTTGGTACATCAAAACTCATAAACTCATAATATAACTGTCATCGAAACCTTAAGCGTGCGGACCCTACGGGTTCGAGAACAATGTAGACATGACCGAGACACGTCTCCGGTCAATAACCAATAGCGGAACCTGGATGCTCATGTTGGCTCCTACATATTCTACGAAGATCTTTATCGGTCAGACCGCATAACAACATACGTTGTTCCCTTTGTCATCGGTATGTTACTTACCCGAGATTCGATCGTCGGTATCTCAATACCTAGTTCAATCTCGTTACCGGCAAGTCTCTTTACTCGTTCCGTAATACATCATCTCGCAATTAACTCATTAGTTGCAATGCTTGCAAGGCTTATGTGATGTGCATTACCGAGATGGCCCAGAGATACCTCTCCGACAATCGGAGTGACAAATCCTAATCTCGAAATACGCCAACCCAACATGTACCTTTGGAGACACCTGTAGAGCACCTTTATAATCACCCATTTACGTTGTGACGTTTGGTAGCACACAAAGTGTTCCTCCGGCAAACGGGAGTTGCATAATCTCATAGTCATAGGAACATGTATAAGTCATGAAGAAAGCAATAGCAACATACTAAACGATCGGGTGCTAAGCTAATGGAATGGGTCATGTCAATCAGATCATTCAACTAATGATGTGATCCCGTTAATCAAATAACAACTCTTTGTCCATGGTTAGGAAACATAACCATCTTTGATTAACGAGCTAGTCAAGTAGAGGCATACTAGTGACACTCTGTTTGTCTATGTATTCACACATGTATTATGTTTCCGGTTAATACAATTCTAGCATGAATAATAAACATTTATCATGATATAAGGAAATAAATAATAACTTTATTATTGCCTCTAGGGCATATTTCCTTTAGTCTCCCACTTGCACTAGAGTCAATAATCTAGTTCACATCACCATGTGATTTAACACTAATAGTTCACATCTTTATGTGATTAGTTCACATCTTCATGTGACCAACACCCAAAGGGTTTACTAGATTCAGTAATCTAGTTCACATCGCTATGCGATTAACACCCAAAGAGTACTAAGGTGTGATCATGTTTTGCTTGTGAGAGAAGTTTAGTCAACGGGTCTGCCACATTCAGATCCGTATGTATTTTGCAAATTTCTATGTCAACAATGCTCTGCACAGAGCTACTCTAGCTAATTGCTCCCACTTTCAATATGTATCCAGATTGAGACTTAGAGTCGTCTAGATTAGTGTCAAAACTTGCATCGACGTAACCCTTTACGACGAACCTTTTTGTCACCTCCATAATCGAGAAACATATCCTTATTCCACTAAGGATAATTTTGACCGCTGTCCAGTGATCTACTCCTAGATCACTATTGTACTACCTTGCCAAAATCAGTGTAGGGTATACAATAGATCTGGTACATAGCATGGCATACTTTATAGAACCTATGGCCGAGGCATAGGGAATGACTTTCATTCTCTTTCTATCTTCTGTCGTGGTCGGGTTTTGAGTCTTACTCAATTTCACACCTTGTAACACAGACAAGAACTCTTTCTTTGACTGTTCTATTTTGAACTACTTCAAAATCTTGTCAAGGTATGTACTCATTGAAAAAACTTATCAAGCATCTTGATCTATCTCTATAGATCTTGATGTTCAATATGTCAGCAGTTTCACCGAGGTCTTTCTTTGGAAAATTCCTTTCAAACACTCCTTTATGCTTTGCAGAATAATTCTACATTATTTCCGATCAACAATATGTCATTCACATATACTTATCAGAAATGTTGTAGTGCTCCCACTCACTTTCTTGTAAATACAGGCTTCACCGCAAGTCTGTATAAAACTATATGCTTTGATCATACTATCAAAGAGTTTATTCCAACTCCGAGAGGCTTGCACCAGTCCATAAATGGATCGCTGGAGTTTGCACACTTTGTTAGCTCCTTTTGGATTGACAAAACCTTCCGGCTACATCATATACAACTCTTCTTCCAGAAATCCATTCAGGAATGCAGTTTTGACATCCATTTGCTGGATTTCATAAAATGCGGCAATTGCTAACATGATTCGGACAGACTTAAGCATAGATACGAGTGAGAAACTCTCATCATAGTCAACACCTTGAACTTGTCAAAAACCTTTTTGCGACAATTCTAGCTTTGTAGATAGTAACACTACTATCAGCGTCCGTCTTCCTCTTGAAGATCCATTTAATCTCAATGGCTCACCGATCATTGGGCAAGTCAATCAAAGTCCATACTTTGTTCTCATACATGGATCTCATCTCAGATTTCATGGCCTCAAGCCATTTCGCGGAATCTAGGCTCATCATCGCTTCCTCATAGTTCGCAAGTTCGTCATGGTCTAGTAACATGACTTCCAGAACAGGATTACCGTACCACTTTGGTACGGATCTCACTCTGGTTTACCTACGAGATTCGGTATTAACTTGATTTGAAGTTACATGATCATCATCATTAGTCTTCCTCACTAATTGGTGTAGTAGTCACAGGAACAGATTTCTTGTGATGAACTACTTTTCAATAAGGGAGAAGGTACAATTACCTTATCAAGTTCTACTTTCCTCCCACTCACTTCTTTCAAGAGAAACTCCTTCTCTAGAAAGGATCCATTCTTAGCAACGAATGTCTTGCCTTCGGATCTGTGATAGAAGGTGTACCCAATAGTCTCCTTTGGGTATCCTATGAAGACATATTTCTCCGATTTGGGTTTGAGCTTATCAGGATTAAACTTTTTCATATAAGCATCACAATCCCAAACTTTAAGAAACGACAACTTTGGTTTCTTGCCAAACCACAGTTCAGATTGTGTCATCTCAACGGACTTAGATGGTGCCCTTTTAAATGTGAATGCAGCTGTCTTTAATGCATAACCCCAAAACGATAGTGGTAGATCGGTAAGAGACATCATAGATCGCACCATATCTAATAAAGTACGGTTATGATGTTCGGACACACCATTATGCTATGGTGTTCCAGGTGGCGTGAGTAGTGAAACTATTTCACATTGTTTTAACTGAAGGCCAGACTCGTAACTCAAATATTTTACCTCTGCGATCATATCGTAGAAACTTTTATTTTCTTGTTACGATGATTCTCCACTTCACTCTGAAATTCTTTGAACTTTTCAAATATTTCAGACTTGTGTTTCATTAAGTAGATATACCCATATCTGCTCAAATCATCTGTGAAGGTCAGAAAATAATGATACCCGCCACGAGCCTTAACACTCATCAGATCTCATACATCAGTATGTATTATTTCCAATAAGTCAGTTGCTCGCTCCATAGTTCCGGAGAACGGCGTTTTAGTCATCTTGCCCATGAGGCATGGTTCGCAAGCATCAACTGATTCATAATCAAGTGATTCCAAAAACCCATTAGCATGGAGTTTCTTCATGCGCTTTACACCAATATGACCTAAACAGCAGTGCCACAAATAAGTTGCACTATCATTATTAACTTTGCATCTTTTGGTTTCAATATTATGATTATGTGTATCACTACGATCGAGATCCAACGAACTATTTTCATTGGGTGTGTAACCATATAAGGTTTTATTCATGTAAACAGAACAACAATTTATTCTCTTACTTAAATGAATAACCGTATTACAATAAACATGATCAAATCATATTCATGCTCAACGCAAACACCAAATAACACTTATTCAGGTTCAACACTAATCCCGAAAGTATAGGGAGTGTGCGATGATGATCATATGAATCTTGGAACCACTTCCAACACACATCGTCACTTCACCCTTAACTAGTCTCTGTTTATTCTGTAACTCCCGTTTCGAGTTACTGATCTTAGCAACTGAACTAGTATCAAATACTGAGGGGTTGCTATAAACACTAGTAAAGTACACATCAATAACATGTATATCAAATATACTTATGTTCACTTTGCCATCCTTCTTATCTGCCAATCACTTGGGGTAGTTCTGCTTCCAGTGACCAGTCCCTTTGCAGTAGAAACACTTAGTCTCAGGCTTAGGACCAGACTTGGGCTTCTTCACTTGAGCAGCAACTTGCTTGCTGTTCTTCTTGAAGTTCCCCTTCTTCCCTCTGCCCTTTTCTTGAAACTAGTGGTCTTGTCTACCATCAACACTTGATGTTTTTTCTCGATTTCTACCTTCGTCAATTTCCGCATTATGAAGATCTTGCGAATCGTTTCCGTTATCCCTTGCATATCATAGTTCATCACGAAGTTCTACTAACTTGGTGATGGTGACTAGAGAATTCTGTCAATCACTATCTTATCTGGAAGATTAACTCCCACTTGATTCAAGCGATTGTAGTACTCAGACAATCTGAGCACATGCTCACTAGTTGAGCGATTCTCCTCCATCTTTTAGCTATAGAACTTGTTGGAGACTTCATATCTCTCAACTCGGGTATTTGCTTGAAATATTAACTTCAATTCCTGGAACATCTCATATGCTCCATGACGTTCAAAACGTCTTTGAAGTCCCGATTCTAAGCCATTAAGCATGGTGCACTAAACTATCAAGTAGTCATCATATTGAGCTAGCCAAACGTTCATAACGTCTGCATCTGCTCCTGTAATAGGTCCGTCACCTAGCGGTGCATCAAGGACATAATTCTTCCGTGCAGCAATGAGGATAAACCTCAGATCACGGATCCAATCCGCATCATTGCTACTAACATCTTTCAACACAATTTTCTCTAGGATCATATCAAAATAAACACAGGGAAGCAACAATGCAAGCTATTGATCCACAACATAATTTGCAAAATACTACCAGGACTAAGTTCATGATAAATTTAAGTTCAATTAATCATATTACTTAAGAACTCCCACTTAGATAGACATCCCTCTAATCCTCTAAGTGATTACGTGATCAAAATCAACTAAACCATGTCCGATCATCATGTGAGATGGAGTAGTTTCATTGGTGAACATCGCTATGTTGATCATATCTGCTATATGATTCACGCTCGACCTTTCGGTCTCCGTGTTCCGAGGCCATATCTGTATATGCTTGGCTCGTCAAGTATAACCTGAGTATTCTGCGTGTGCAACTATTTTGCACCCGTTGTATTTGAACATAGAGCCTATCACACCTGATCATCACGTGGTGTCTCAGCACGAAGAACTTTCGCAATGGTGCATACTCAGGGAGAACACTTCTTGATAATTAGTGAGAGATCATCTTATAATGCTACCGTCAATCAAAGCAAGATAAGATGCATAAAAGATAAACATCACATGCAATCAATATAAGTGATATGATATGGCCACCATCATCTTGTGCTTGTGATCTCCATCTTCGAAGCACCATCATGATCACCATCGTCACCGGAGCGACACCTTGATCTCCATCGTAGCATCGTTATTGTCTCGCCAATCTTATGCTTCCACGACTATCGCTACCGCTTAGTGATAAAGTAAAGCATTACAGCGCGATTGCATTTGTTGGGTTTCGTAGTAATTTCAAAAATTTCCTACGCACACGCAAGATCATGTGATGCATAGCAACGAGGGGAGAGTATTGTCTACGTACCCAACGCAGACCGACTGCGGAAGCGATGACACGACGTAGAGGAAGTAGTTGTACGTCTTCTCGATCCAACCGATCAAGCACCGAAACTACGGCACCTCCGAGTTCGAGCACACGTTCAGCTCGATGACGATCCCCGGACTCCGATCCAGCAAAGTGTCGGAGAAGAGTTTCGTCAGCACGACGGCGTGGTGACGATCTTGATGAACTACAGCAGCAGGGCTTCGCCTAAACTCCGCTACAGTATTATCGAGGAATATGGTGGCAGGGGGCACCGCACACGGCTAAGGAATCGATCACGTGGATCAACTTGTGTCAACTTGTGTGTTTAGAGGTGCCCCTGCCTCCATATATAAAGGAGGAGAGGAGGGGAGGCTGGCCGGCCAAGGGGGGGAGGCGCAGGAGAGTCCTACTCCCTCTGGGAGTAGGATTCCCCCTCCAATCCTAGTCCAACTAGGATTCCTCGGAGGGGAAAAGAGGAGGAGGGGGCCAGCCACCTCTCCTAGTCCTAATAGGACTAGGGGAAGGGGGGGCGCGCAGCCCAACTAGGGCAGCCCCTTCTCTTTTCCACTAAGGCCCACTATGGCCCAAATAGCTCCCGGGGGGTTCAGGTAACCCTCCCGGTATTCCGGTAAAATCCCGATTTCACCCGGAACATTTCCGATATCCAAATATAGGCTTCCAATATATCAATCTTTACGTCTCGACCATTTCGAGACTCCTCGTCATGTCCGTGATCACATCCGGGACTCCGAACAACCTTCGGTACATCAAAATGCATAAACTCATAATATAACTGTCATCGTAACCTTAAGCGTGCGGACCCTACGGGTTCGAGAACAATGTAGACATGACCGAGACACGTCTCCGGTCAATAACCAATAGCGGGACCTGGATGCCCATATTGGCTCCTACATATTCTACGAAGATCTTTATCGGTCAGACCGCATAACAACATACGTTGTTCCCTTTGTCATCGGTATGTTACTTGCCCGAGATTCGATCGTCGGTATCCAATACCTAGTTCAATCTCGTTACTGGCAAGTCTCTTTACTCGTTCCGTAATATATCATCTCACAACTAACATATTAGTTGTAATGCTTGCAAGGCTTATGTGATGTGTATTACCGAGAGGGCCCAGAGATACCTCTCCGACAATCGGAGTGACAAATCCTAATCTCGAAATACGCCAACCCAACATCGACCATTGGAGACACCTGTAGTACTCCTTTATAATCACCCAGTTATGTTGTGACGTTTGGTAGTACCCAAAGTGTTCCTCCGGTAAACGGGAGTTGCATAATCTCATAGTCATAGGAACATGTATAAGTCATGAAGAAAACAATAGCAACATACTAAACGATCGGGTGCTAAGCTAATGGAATGGGTCATGTCAATCAGATCATTCTACTAATGATGTGACCTCGTTAATCCAATAACAACTCATTGTTCATGGTTAGGAAACATAACCATCTTTGATTAACGAGCTAGTCAAGTAGAGGCATACTAGTGACACTTTGTTTGTCTATGTATTCACACATGTATTATGTTTCCGGTAAATACAATTCTAGCATGAATAATAAACATTTATCATGATTATAAGGAAATAAATAATAACTTTATTATTGCCTCTAGGGCATATTTCCTTCAGTCTCCCACTTGCACTAGAGTCAATAATCTAGATTACACTGTAATGATTCTAACACCCATGGAGCTTTGGTGCTGATCATGTTTTGCTCGTGGAAGAGGCTTAGTCAACGGGTCTGCAACATTCAGATCCGTATGTATCTTGCAAATCTCTATGTCTCCCACCTGGACTAGATCCCGGATGGAGTTGAAGCGTCTCTTGATGTGTTTGGTCCTTTTGTGAAATCTGGATTCCTTTGCCAAGGCAATTGCACCAGTATTGTCACAAAAGATTTTCATTGGACCCGATGCACTAGGTATGACACCTAGATCGGATATGAACTCCTTCATCCAGACTCCTTCATTTGCTGCTTCTGAAGCAGCTATGTATTCCGCTTCACATGTAGATCCCGCTACGACGCTTTGTTTAGAACTGCACCAACTGACAGCTCCACCATTTAATGTAAACACGTATCCGGTTTGCGATTTAGAATCGTCCGGATCAGTGTCAAAGCTTGCATCAACGTAACCTTTTACGATGAGCTCTTTGTCACCTCCATATACGAGAAACATATCCTTAGTCCTTTTCAGGTATTTCAGGATGTTCTTGACCGCTGTCCAGTGATCCACTCCTGGATTACTTTGGTACCTCCCTGCTAAACTTATAGCAAGGCACACATCAGGTCTGGTACACAGCATTGCATACATGATAGAGCCTATTGCTGATGCATAGGGAACATCTTTCATATTCTCTCTATCTACTGCAGTGGTCGGGCATTGAGTCTTACTCAATTTCACACCTTGTAACACAGGCAAGAACCCTTTCTTTGCTTGATCCATTTTGAACTTCTTCAAAATTTTGTCAAGGTATGTGCTTTGTGAAAGTCCAATTAAGCGTTTTGATCTATCTCTATAGATCTTAATGCCTAATATGTAAGCAGCTTCACCGAGGTCTTTCATTGAAAAACTTTTATTCAAGTATCCCTTTATGCTATCCAGAAATTCTATATCATTTCCAATCAGTAATATGTCATCCACATATAATATCAGAAATGCTACAGAGCTCCCACTCACTTTCTTGTAAATACAGGCTTCTCCGAAAGTCTGTATAAAACCAAATGCTTTGATCACACTACCAAAACGTTTATTCCAACTCCGAGAGGCTTGCACCAGTCCATAAATGGATCGCTGGAGCTTGCACACTTTGTTAGCTCCCTTTGGATCGACAAAACCTTCTGGTTGCATCATATACAACTCTTCTTCCAGAAATCCATTCAGGAATGCAGTTTTGACGTCCATTTGCCAAATTTCATAATCATAAAATGCGGCAATTGCTAACATGATTCGGACGGACTTAAGCATCGCTACGGGTGAGAAGGTCTCATCGTAGTCAATTCCTTGAACTTGCCGAAAACCTTTTGCGACAAGTCGAGCTTTGTAGACAGTAACATTACCATCAGCGTCAGTCTTCTTCTTAAAGATCCATTTATTCTCAATTGCTTGCCGATCATCGGGCAAGTCAACCAAAGTCCATACTTTGTTCTCATACATGGATCCCATCTCAGATTTCATGGCTTCAAGCCACTTTGCGGAATCTGGGCTCACCATCGCTTATTCATAGTTCGTAGGTTCATCATGATCTAGTAGCATGAACTCCAGAACAGGATTACCGTACCACTCTGGTGCGGATCTTACTCTGGTTGATCTACGAGGTTCAGCAGTATCTTGATCTGAAGTTTCATGATTATTATCATTGGCTTCCTCACTAACTGGTG
The DNA here is from genome assembly GCF_002162155.2 of Triticum dicoccoides. Taxonomy (NCBI): domain Eukaryota; kingdom Viridiplantae; phylum Streptophyta; class Magnoliopsida; order Poales; family Poaceae; genus Triticum; species Triticum dicoccoides. The sequence goes on from NC_041392.1 coordinate 297,027,885, forward strand.
TAGGTGTCACTGAAACAGTTTTCTGTGATGAACTACTTTCCAGTAAGGGAGCAGGTACAGTTACCTCGTCAAGTTCTACTTTCCTCCCACTCACTTCTTTCGAGAGAAACTCCTTCTCTAGAAATGATCCATTCTTAGCAACGAATGTCTTGCCTTCGGATCTGTGATAGAAGGTGTACCCAACAGTTTCCTTTGGGTATCCTATGAAGACACATTTCTCCGATTTGGGTTCGAGCTTATCAGTTTGAAGCTTTTTCACATAAGCATCGCAGCCCCAAACTTTAAGAAACGACAACTTTTGGTTTCTTGCCAAACCACAGTTCATAAGGCGTCGTCTCAACGGATTTTGATGGTGCCCTATTTAACGTGAATGCGGCCGTCTCTAAAGCATATCCCCAAAAAGATAGCGGTAAATCAGTAAGAGACATCATAGATCGCACCATATCTAGTAAAGTACGATTACGACGTTTAGACACACCATTACGCTGTGGTGTTCCGGGTGGCGTGAGTTGCGAAACTATTCCACAGTTTTTCAAATGTATACCAAACTCGTAACTCAAATATTCTCCTCCACGATCAGATCGTAGAAACTTTATTTTCTTGTTACGATGATTTTCAACTTCACTCTGAAATTCTTTGAACTTTTCAAATGTTTCAGACTTATGTTTCATTAAGTAGATATACCCATATCTGCTTAAATCATCTGTGAAGGTGAGAAAATAACGATATCCGCCATGAGCCTCAATATTCATCGGGCCACATACATCGGTATGTATGATTTCCAACAAATCTGTTGCTCTCTCCATAGTACCGGAGAACGGTGTTTTAGTCATCTTGCCCATAAGGCACGGTTCGCAAGTACCAAGTGATTCATAATCAAGTGGTTCCAAAAGTCCATCAGCATGGAGTTTCTTCATGCGCTTTATACCGATATGACCTAAACGACAGTGCCACAAATAAGTTGCACTTTCGTTATCAACTCTGCATCTTTTGGCTTCAACATTATGAATATGTGTATTACTACTATCGAGATTCAATAAGAATAGACCACTCTTCAAGGGTGCATGACCATAAAAGATATTACTCATATAAATAGAACAACCATTATTCTCTGATTTAAATGAATAACCGTCTCGCATTTAAACAAGATCCAGATATAATGTTCATGCTCAACGCTGGCACCAAATAACAATTATTTAGGTCTAATATTAATCCCGAAGGTAGATGTAGAGGTAGCGTGCCGACTGCGATCACATCGACTTTGGAACCGTTTCCCACGCGCATCGTCACCTCGTCCTTTGCCAGTGCCCGCTTATTCTGTAGTCCCTGTTTCGAGTTGCAAATATTAGCAACAGATCCAGTATCAAATACCCAGGTGCTACTGCGAGCTCTAGTAAGGTACACATCAATAACATGTATATCACATATACCTTTGTTCACCTTGCCATCCTTCTTATCCGCCAAATACTTGGGGCAGTTCCGCTTCCAGTGACCAGTCTGCTTGCAGTAGAAGCACTCAGTTTCAGGCTTATGTCCAGACTTGGGTTTCTTCTCTTGAGCAGCAACTTGCTTGCCGTTCTTCTTGAAGTTCCCCTTTTTCTTCCCTTTGCCCTTTTTCTTGAAACTAGTGGTCTTGTTAACCATCAACACTTGATGCTCCTTCTTGATTTCTACCTCCGCAGCTTTCAGCATTGCGAAGAGCTCGGGAATAGTCTTGTTCATCCCTTGCATATTATAGTTCATCACGAAGCTCTTGTAGCTTGGTGGCAGTGATTGGAGAATTCTGTCAATGACGCAATCATCCGGAAGATTAACTCCCAATTGAATCAAGTGATTATTATACCCAGACATTTTGAGTATATGCTCACTGACAGAACTGTTCTCCTCCATCTTGCAGCTATAGAAATTATTGGAGACTTCATATCTCTCAATTCAGGCATTTGCTTGAAATATTAACTTCAACTCCTGGAACATCTCATATGCTCCATGACGTTCAAAACGTCGTTGAAGTCCCGATTCTAAGCCGTAAAGCATGGCACACTGAACTATCGAGTAGTCATCAGCTTTGCTCTACCAGATGTTCATAACATCTGGTGTTGCTCCAGCAGCAGGCCTGGCACCCAGCGGTGCTTCTAGGACGTAATTTTTCTGTGCAGCAATGAGGATAATCCTCAAGTTACGGACCCAGTCCGTGTAATTGCTACCATCATCTTTCAACTTTGCTTTCTCAAGGAACGCATTAAAATTCAACGGAACAACAGCACGAGCCATCTATCTACAATCAACATAAACAAGCAAGATACTATCAGGTACTAAGTTCATGATAAATTTAAGTTCAATTAATCATATTATTTAAGAACTCCCACTTAGATAGACATCCCTCTAATCCTCTAAGTGATTACGTGATCCAAATCAACTAAACCATGACCGATCATCACGTGAGATGGAGTAGTTTTCAATGGTGAACATCGTTATGTTGATCATATCTACTATATGATTCACGCTCGACCTTTCGGTCTCCGTGTTCCGAGGCCATATCTGCATATGCTAGGCTCGTCAAGTTTAACCTGAGTATTCTGCGTGTGCAAAACTGGCTTGCACCCGTTGTAGATGGACGTAGAGCTTATCACACCCGATCATCACGTGGTGTCTGGGCACGACGAACTTTGGCAACGGTGCATACTCAGGGAGAACACTCCTTGATAATTTAGTGAGAGATCATCTTATAATTCTACCGTCAATCAAAGCAAGATAAGATGCATAAAAAGATAAACATCACATGCAATCAATATAAGTGATATGATATGGTCATCATCATCTTGTGCTTGTGATCTCCATCTCCGAAGCACCTTCATGATCACCATCGTCACCGGCGCGACACCTTGATCTCCATCGTAGCATCGTTGTCGTCTCGCCAATCTTATGCTTCCACGACTATCACTACCGTTTAGTAATAAAGTAAAGCATTACATCGCGATTGCATTGCATACAATAAAGCGACAACCATATGGCTCCTGCCAGTTGCTGATAACTCGGTTACAAAACATGATCATCTCATACAATAAAATTCAGCATCATGCTTTGACCATATCACATCACAACATGCCCTGCAAAAACAAGTTAGACGTCCTCTACTTTGTTGTTGCTTGTTTTACGTGGCTGCTACGGGCTTAAGTAAGAACCAATCTCACCTACGCATCAAAACCACAACGATAGTTTGTCAAATAGACTCCGTTTTAACCTTCGCAAGGACCAGGCGTAGCCATACTTGGTTCAACTAAAGTTGGAGAGACAGTCGCCCGCAAGCCATCTCTGTGCAAAGCACGTCGAGGGAACCGGTCTCGCGTAAGCGTACGGGTAAGGTTGGTCTGGGTCGTCTCGTCCAACAATACCGCCGAACCAAAATATGACATGCTGGTAGGCAGTATGACTTGTATCGTCCACAACTCACTTGTGTTCTACTCGTGCAAATAACATCAACATCAATAACCTAGGCTCGGATGCCACTGTTGGGTTTCGTAGTAATTTCAAAAATTTCCTACGCACACGCAAGATCATGTGATGCATAGCAACGAGGGGAGAGTATTGTCTACGTACCCAACGCAGACCGACTGCGGAAGCGATGACACGACGTAGAGGAAGTAGTTGTACGTCTTCTCGATCCAACCGATCAAGCACCGAAACTACGGCACCTCCGAGTTCGAGCACACATTCAGCTCGATGACGATCCCCGGACTCCGATCCAGCAAAGTGTCGGAGAAGAGTTTCGTCAGCACGGCGGCGTGGTGACGATCTTGATGAACTACAGCAGCAGGGCTTCGCCTAAACTCCGCTACAGTATTATCGAGGAATATGGTGGCAGGGGGCACCGCACACGACTAAGGAATCGATCACGTGGATCAACTTGTGTCAACTTGTGTGTTTAGAGGTGCCCCTGCCTCCGTATATAAAGGAGGAGAGGAGGGGAGGCTGGCCGGCCAAGGGGGGGAGGCGCAGGAGAGTCCTACTCCCTCTGGGAGTAGGATTCCCCCTCCAATCCTAGTCCAACTAGGATTCCTCGGAGGGGAAAAGAGGAGGAGGGGGCCGGCCACCTCTCCTAGTCCTAATAGGACTAGGGGAAGGGGGAGCGCGCAGCCGAACTAGGGCAGCCCCTTCTCTTTTCCACTAAGGCCCACTATGGCCCAAATAGCTCCCGGGGGGTTCAGGTAACCCTCCCGGTATTCCGGTAAAATCCCGATTTCACCCGGAACATTTCCGATATCCAAATATAGGCTTCCAATATATCAATCTTTACGTCTCGACCATTTCGAGACTCCTCGTCATGTCCGTGATCACATCCGGGACTCCGAACAACCTTCGGTACATCAAAATGCATAAACTCATAATATAACTGTCATCGTAACCTTAAGCGTGCGGACCCTACGGGTTCGAGAACAATGTAGACATGACCGAGACACGTCTCCGGTCAATAACCAATAGCGGGACCTGGATGCCCATATTGGCTCCTACATATTCTACGAAGATCTTTATCGGTCAGACCGCATAACAACATACGTTGTTCCCTTTGTCATCGGTATGTTACTTGCCCGAGATTCGATCGTCGGTATCCAATACCTAGTTCAATCTCGTTACTGGCAAGTCTCTTTACTCGTTCCGTAATATATCATCTCACAACTAACATATTAGTTGTAATGCTTGCAAGGCTTATGTGATGTGTATTACCGAGAGGGCCCAGAGATACCTCTCCAACAATCGGAGTGACAAATCCTAATCTCGAAATACGCCAACCCAACATCGACCATTGGAGACACCTGTAGTACTCCTTTATAATCACCCAGTTACGTTGTGACATTTGGTAGTACCCAAAGTGTTCCTCCGGTAAACGGGAGTTGCATAATCTCATAGTCATAGGAACATGTATAAGTCATGAAGAAAGCAATAGCAACATACTAAACGATCGGGTGCTAAGCTAATGGAATGGGTCATGTCAATCAGATCATTCTACCAAATAGTGACCTCGTTAATCAAATAACAACTCATTGTTCATGGTTAGGAAACATAACCATCTTTGATTAACGAGTTAGTCAAGTAGAGGCATACTAGTGACACTTTGTTTGTCTATGTATTCACACATGTATTATGTTTCCGGTAAATACAATTCTAGCATGAATAATAAACATTTATCATGATTATAAGGAAATAAATAATAACTTTATTATTGCCTCTAGGGCATATTTCCTTCAGCATTGCATACAATAAAGCGACAACCATATGGCTCCTGCCAGTTGCCGATAACTCGGTTACAAAACATGATCATCTCATACAATAAAATTTAGCATCATGTCTTGACCATATCACATCACAACATGCCCTGGAAAAACAAGTTAGACGTCCTCTACTTTGTTGTTGCAAGTTTTACGTGGCTGCTACGGGCTTAAGCAAGAACCAATCTTACCTATGCATCAAAACCACAACGATAGTTTGTCAAGTTGGTGCTGTTTTAACCTTCGCAAGGACCGGGCGTAGCCACACTCGGTTCAACTAAAGTTGGAGAAACTATCATCCGCAAGCCACCTATGTGCAAAGCACGTCGGGAGAACCGGTCTCGCGTAAGCGTACGCGTAATGTCGGTCCGGGCCGCTTCGTCCAACTATACCGCCGAACCAAAGTATGACATGCTGGTAAGCAGTATGACTTATATCGCCCACAACTCACTTGTGTTCTACTCGTGCATATAATCATCAACATATAAAACCTAGGCTCGGATGCCACTGTTGGGTTTCGTAGTAATTTCAAAAAATTTCCGACGCACACGCAAGACCATGGTGATGCATAGCAACGAGAGGGGGAGAGTGTGATCTACGTACCCTTGTAGATCGACAACGGAAGCGTTAACTTGGTTGATGTAGTCGTACGTCTTCACGGCCCGACCGATCAAGCACCGAAACTACGGCACCTCCGAGTTCTACCACACGTTCAGCTCGATGACGATCCCTGGACTCTGATCCAGCAAAGTGTCAGGGAAGAGTTCCGTCAGCACGACGGCGTGGTGACGATCTTGATGTACTACTGTCGCAGGGCTTCGCCTAAGCACCGCTACAATATTATCGAGGACTATGGTGGAAGGGGGCACCGCACACGGCTAAGAATATGATCACGTGGATCAACTTGTGTCTCAAGGGGTGCCCTCTGCCCCCGTATATAAAGGATCAAGGGGAGGAGGCCGGCCGGCCCTCTATGGCGCGCCAAGGAGCAGTCCTCCTCCTAGTAGGAGTAGGACTCCTACTAGGAGGGGGAAAGAAGTGGGGAGGGAGAGGGAAAGGGGGGCGCCGGCCCCCCTCTCCTAGTCCAATTCGGACCAAGGGGGGAGGAGGCGCGCGGCCCACCTATGGCTGCCCCTCTCTCTCCACTAAGGCCCATATGTCCCATTACTTCTCCCAGGGGGGGTTCCGGTAACCCTCCGGCTCTCCGGTTTTCTCCGAAATCACCCGGAACACTTCCGGTGTCCGAATATAGCCGTCCAATATATCAATCTTTATGTCTCGACCATTTCGAGACTCCTCGTCATGTCCGTGATCACATCCGGGACTCCGAACTAACTTCGGTACATCAAAACTCATAAACTCATAATATAACTATCATCGAAACCTTAAGCGTGCGGACCCTACGGGTTCGAGAACAATGTAGACATGACCGAGACACGTCTCCGGTCAATAACCAATAGCGGAACCTGGATGCTCATATTGGCTCCTACATATTCTACGAAGATCTTTATCGGTCAGACCGCATAACAACATACGTTGTTCCCTTTGTCATCGGTATGTTACTTGCCCGAGATTCGATCATCGGTATCTCAATACCTAGTTCAATCTCGTTACCGGCAAGTCTCTTTACTCGTTCCGTAATACATCATCTCGCAATTAACTCATTAGTTGCAATGCTTGCAAGGCTTATGTGATGTGCATTACCGAGAGGGCCCAGAGATACCTCTCCAACAATCGGAGTGACAAATCCTAATCTCGAAATACGCCAACCCAACATGTACCTTTGGAGACACCTGTAGAGCACCTTTATAATCACCCATTTACGTTGTGACATTTGGTAGCACACAAAGTGTTCCTCCGGCAAACGGGAGTTGCATAATCTCATAGTCATAGGAACATGTATAAGTCATGAAGAAAGCAATAGCAACATACTAAACGATCGGGTGCTAAGCTAATGGAATGGGTCATGTCAATCAGATCATTCAACTAATGATGTGATCCCGTTAATCAAATAACAACTCTTTGTACATGGTTAGGAAACATAACCATCTTTGATTAACGAGCTAGTCAAGTAGAGGCATACTAGTGACACTCTGTTTGTCTATGTATTCACACATGTATTATGTTTCCGGTTAATACAATTCTAGCATGAATAATAAACATTTATCATGATATAAGGAAATAAATAATAACTTTATTATTGCCTCTAGGGCATATTTCCTTCACCAAGGCTCAACCTTGTATTGGAGCTTGGCGACGGTCGGTCCAAGCTCCGCCATAGTAAGTCAAGGGTCGCTAATGGGGATCATGTTAGGACCGAGAGTATATCGATGAGAGGGGGTGAATGGGAGATTCAAATTTTCTTTTGAAAGCTTTGAAACTTAACACAAACACTACAATGTAATAGAGTATCGAGAGAAATGCACTGAATCAGGTTTCTTTGTTAGAGGCGTATTCATCGAGGAAAGCATTAACAACTGAACAAGCTTGATAGATTATAGGTTTAACTATAATGAGGGTTATGCGGCAAGCAAATGAATGTAACAGAATGAGACATAGCATAGCTGTACTGATAGAAAAACAACTAAAAGGTTACACAAGTAAGACAAAGCAGGTACAGACTGGCAACGAATGATAAGAGAAAGCACAGATACACAGGATGAGGGTAAAACAACAAGACAAACGATCAGGTAAACTATCATCACAGAGCAAGAATGAAAGCTACTGAATGAAATGCAATAGAGTAGATTTAACCAGTGGTGCTCGATGGCCTCAGGAGATTTGGTAGACCAGTTCACCCTTATACCAAAGGGCTACGTTTGGTTGGAGGGGCTGTGACTTAACACGGAAGATAAACTCTCTTCATCCTATTCTCCTTCAACGCAGAGCTAATCAGACTCAGGTTGATTTCATTTGTGGTCGATCCTTGTCGGCAATCTCCAAACCTTCGGTCGACCTTCGCGAACCACAATCACTCTTGGTTGCTGAAGATCAGGCTCAGTGAAGACAACAACTCTTCAACACTCGAAGCCAAAACCTATCCATCTAGAGAGTGCGCAGCTCTCACGAGTAATATGTACAAGAACTCTCACTCAGAACTACTGTGATGCTAAACCACTGTCTAGGTTTGGGATCTTGGTTTTTCTCTTGGTGGATCTTAAACCCAAATCACTCAGAGAGGGGTTGCTCAAATCAATCTTCTCAAAAATCTCAAATGGAGCAGCCAACAGACGGTGTTGGAGTGGGGTGGCTATTTATAGCCGTAGCCTTCGCTGATGGGAAATGACCAAATTAGATATCAGGCTCAGCCAATGGCCAAACGACATGATTCCAACGATCGGATTTGAGCACAACGGTAACATTTCTTGCGGAGCAATAAATGCTAACTCCTCGGTCCAAGGAAAATCTCTCGATGCGAAGATCATAGTCTCTTGCTGGCAAGTATTTGCTCGGAGCTCAAAGAGATTTCTCTTGCAACTTTCATAGGTTTTGGCCAAGCATCACAGTGGATCTAAGCATCGAGAACTTATACCCCTCTTAATAGTACGGAGGTCCTATGACTCAAAAGAATGAAAGAATAACAACTAAGCGAATGCTCGTCTTCACATAGTCTTCGACTTCCATCGCTACAGTCAATTTCTTTGGACGACGGTACCGAATCAAAAGAAACTTTGCTTCAGCGGTAAAATTTCGAGGGGTCAATTTCTTCTCATTAAGCTTCTCGACTCTATCAAGTATAGCTCATTCTTCTCTGCAACGCAGATGTACTTCGGTGAAGTTCCTCGAAATCAGCATCGGAGACAGCATATTCTTCGGTTATGTATGGATTTTTTCTCTCTGTATGCACTAGCAAACAAATTAGTCCATACCTGTTTCTATCAACAATCTCCAAAACACAAGGTAGGCAGATACTGCACCAACAATCTCCAAAACACAAGGTAGGCAGATATTGCACCAACAATCTTCCCCTTTTTGGACGAGTGTTGACAAAATAGATCACATCGAATAATAGACAAGGAATGAAATGCATGCGAAGAGTAATGAAAACGGCGAGAGATAATTACGAAGATAAAATATTCTCCCCTAAAGATATGCTTCGGTTTGGGAAACAATATTTCTCTTTGAATGAGTGTCATTGACATCATATCACACACTGAGGTCTTTCAATGCACTCGATAGTGTCTGAGGTAGTTCCTATCACAAAAACTTTGACAAGGGTTAGATGTGAGAAGTGCTGAGAGATTTGTGACAAGGATAAGTCATGAAGGTATTACTCAGAACACAATTATAATCCACACAATATATAGTCTTCCTGCATGTTAGATACATGAAATAATCAGAACAAGATTGAGTAATAATTCATCGCTTGGAGTGGATATGCTTTGAAGGTGATTTTCCTACAACATAGATGATGCAAAAGATATCTGTGAGGAAAAACACTTTGTCAGTCATAAAGATAGCCTTCAATAAGGTACTTTGTGCATAGGCTGACTTTAACTCCCTACAAGGTTTGATAATGAGAGATAATAAGAGCATATCCAACCACAACGATTGTGCATCTTTTAGTACTTGATGTACTTCTTCAAAAGAATATAATCATTTGATGATTCTCTGTTCTTCTGCAAGGAGTTGTTATGTGTCCCTGAAAGATAAATGATCCGATGATAATCAATCATAGGACAAACATTCGATGGCACCAGCAAACAAATAGTGCAAAGAAAATGATATTGCAGGCGGGGGTTATTAACGTTACATGACGATCGAGTTTTTCAGCATCACATGCGGTGCGATAAATTTCTTTGAAGCAAATTGTTCGAGGTAAAACCAAATGGCAAATGAAAACAAACACGTGCCCTGCAAACCTCGATAAACTATCACTCGATGTAATTCCCCCTTTTTGTCAACAAGTGTCAAAAAGGAAAGAGAGGACACGTACATAAGGAATTAGAGAATCTTCTGAAATAGAATTGAAACCACTCGTAGAATTAGAATCAGAATCAGAAGAATGCGGAATGGTCGAGGCAGAAGCAGGAGTGGCAGCCTTGGCCTTGGAAGGTCTTGAGGGATGGACATCAAGCTTGTAGATGCGAGTACTAGTTGTATCTGCAATCTCATCATCATGATTAACAAACAGCAGATCTGTTGAAGCAGAATGTTGTAGGAGTATTGTAGTTTGTCTTCGGATATGTTGTATTTCAAGCAAGTCCAGATGATCATATTCCTTGAATAGGCCCTTCTTGGGTAGATCCTTGCGAGAGTAATTCTCCCGCAGCAAAGTCCATGGTCGTTTTCTTGCATCCTTCTCATGCAGAAGAATTTGGCGAGTGTGATTATGAATCAGGTTCAACTCAGCCATCAATTCCACTTTTTATTTTTTGTCCATCTTGATGTGTCTTTCCAAAGTCTACTGTGTGCGAATGCATATCTCATAGATTGACGGATTTTCTTTGCGAGGGATTTCAAAACTAGCTTCCTTGACCTTTGGTGCATTCTCATATACAAATGCATTTGCAGCAGCATCGGCCGGTTCCTTCCCCTTTCTGTTATCCTTCACAAGACGCAGGGTGTCACGAACATGTGGCATGAAAACTTTCGGATCATAAGCCCAGAAGAACTTCTCATTTGTGAGCTGCTCAATGGCGAACATTATCCATTGAGCATATGGCTTGAGCGATTGAGGGTATCTGCAGCACATGCCAAGTTCCTAATGAAGAGATCAGGAATATTAAACTTGATTCCCTGAGATATTGTGACAGGAGCATTTCCTACGATGCCTTTGATGGAGTTGGGCCAGTTTGTTGGCATGATGGTATTGCACATAATGTGGAATAGCACTTTGCTGTCATAGGCCAACTTCTTTGGATCAACCTGAATGCATTCATTTCCCACCATAGTGGCATCCATTAGAACATGGAGTTGAGCTTCAGATACTTCCTAGAAATGCAATCCGTGTTCTCTGTCATTCTCAAACTCACATTGAGGCAAATTGATCAGGGCCAAAAAATGATCTGTTGAGCATTTTATTCTCTTCCTGCCAGTCATCCATTCGAGTGTCCATGTTGAAGCATCTCCCAATTCTCTTGTGATGTACAACATTGCATAAAACTAAAGAATAATTTCCTTGTTCCAGCCATGGTTAAAATGCATGAAACCCTTTAGGAGAGCGTGTTCCATGTGATCAATTGCATTATGGAAGCAATGCATTCTTTCAAGCTTGGCAAAGTTTAATATCTTATGATTGAAGTGCTTGCCAAACAAGATTCGAGCATAATAGATCGCCTGCTCTTCTGTCTAGAACCTGGGTGACAATGAAGTCCTTTCTCCTTCATATGTGCTGACCCCAAAGAAAGCAAGCTTCGCAGAGTGAAGTTGTTCATTAAATGCGGGGCCATTGGGGACATATTCAGCTAAAAACAACGAGAACAATTCTTGAGGATTTTTCTTGAGTTCTTCCATGCTAATTTCCATCGACTGTACTCCTTCAGTGGCTAGAGCATTTTCATCGATGGGCTTCAATGGCGCAAGAGGCCTTGACACTATATCTGAAGCAGATGGCATGGGATCACTGGACTGACCGACATTTTTCTTCGCTAGAAGCTCTTTAGCGGCATTCTCAGATTCAGGCACTAGGGCCTTTTCTTTTGGTGAGGATTCAACTATGGGTGGTACAACAACTTTCTCAGACTCTTGAGTCACAACATGATCTCCTTCGGTCTGATGAGGTACTATTGGTGGTTCAACTTGGTGGGACATAGCTGGTGGTGCAGCTTCTTCATCTTTCTCTTTGGGAGCCATGGGCTCTTCAGATTTCTTCTCTTCCTGCTCTGGCTGTGAAGCCAAAGAGCCAGGAGCAGGATCAACCTCCATCATAGCAGGAGCACCAGATGAGGAGACCGTAGGGATATTACCTTGGGAAGCGATTAGCTCCCCCTCATCTTTCTCACCCTCCTTGGTGAATCCAGAGGATTCAGCTTGAACTTCCTTCAAAGGCGATGGGACTGCCTTTTCAATCTCAATTTCTTCGTCAATATTTTCTTCAGGAGCATTTTGCTCGGGCACCACATTCACTTGATCAGGATTGACAAGATATATGTCCACAATATCAGCTTCTTGTTCAACTAGTGTAGGGATGATAACTGTCGCAGGCTCAGCTTGTTGCTCAGAAACTTCCTCGTGACGAGGGGATGGAGGAATCTGTTGTAGTGCGACACTATCATCGACTGTAGCATCATAAGAAACAGTTTGGATACAACGATCCTTAGTCTCTTTTGGCTTACTGGCTCTAGCCAGAGTCCTCTGATGTTTTTCTTCTCTTTCTCCACGTCGAGTGAGATATGCTTGACAGTTCAGCTCATCATTCCTATGACTGCAAAGCTGGGAGACATCCATTTTCATGTTGGAGTGCCAGTCAATCTTATTATTTCTCATGGTAGTGAGGGCTTTGGTGATCTCGAGTATTGCCTTGTTCATGTCTTTCCTTTCAGAATCCGATTTAGCTTCCCTTCTCATTTTTTCAAGAAGTTTCTTACCATCAATAGCTTGATTGAGTTCTTTGGTGATCTCTTTCAGATGTGTGAAGTGCTTTGCTGCCATTTTGGTAACATCTTCTGGCAAACCCAAATTACCCAAATCAGCTGGATTGCCATCATAGGAGGCACCTTCAATGATGTCAGATATAAGATCAAAATCATATTCCTCTGTGGGAGCAGGAATGATTTTCTTTGCCTTCTTGGCAGAAATAGCAGCTTTTTCATCCGTGATCAGCTTTCTTTTCGCCACTGGGGCAGCAGAACCCAAAGGTTTTTTTGAGGGGATTGGAGCAAGTCTTGGTGAAGATCTCACTGGAGGCGAGATCTTTGCTGGAGATGGGGTTTGGTACGGCTTATCAAGCAATGCCTTTTGGTCATACATCGGAATTTCTTCGCCAGCATTGCCATCAGACGAGGCAGATGCAATTTTTCAAGATTTACTAGCAACGGACTTCTTCTTCAGAGCTCGAGGAGAAACAGACTTCCTCTTCTTCTTCTTCTCTTTTCGGGTAGATGCCCTTTCCTTCTTTTCCAGCACATCCTATTGTGTCAACTCAACATTTCACTGTCCCACTTGATTTTTCTTTGCAAGTCTTGCCTCACGCTTGGCCTTGGCCTTTCCCCTTTTTGCAACTTCTTCGAGAAAATCAGCTACGGTTTTGAGGGAATCAGCATGAGCATTGGCAGGCGGTGCTGGTGTTACTTTTTCATCGTCCTGCACAAGGTAGCCCTCTGCAATGCAATCATTCCAGGGTGGAGTGAATGCAAACATGATTTGGTATTTCCTTCGGACGTTCTCATAATTGAACCATTTCTTCGCGCAATGTCGGCGAATCTTTTGCAATTTGTTGTTCCTTTCCGGAGCAGTTTCCACTCCAGGTGGAGTCCTGTATGTTTCCTGATCAGACATCTCAGCCACGGTATTTCTTTCTCTTCCGCATCCACCATTTTTGGGATTTCCATCAGAGAACATGGTTTTGGAGCTTGTGAATAGCTCATCCTCTGGCTGACTTTGAGCTGAGGGAACATCTCATCTTCTTTAGCAGATTCTGATTCAGACTTTTTCTTCGGCGTTCTTGGTGGCTTTGCTGATTTTCTTTCGACCACTTTTGCCTTGTTAGCCACCCTTGGCTGCTGCGGGATTTCTTCCTCTGAACCAGAATGCTCATCCAAACTATTTGCCATGACCACTCCTGAGAGAGAAACACAAATTCAAAATAAAGCACAGAAGAAGTCACAAGCATGCACAAAGAAATTTTAACTCAAAACAGATGGTTTTTCAGGAACAGACATGGATCCATGGCATTCACTTTCAAGATATCATCGAGTGGATTGCAGTATGCCTAGGGTTGACATAACCAATCCTCTAATCTTTCGATGCATACACAGTGAACCTTAGATCCAGATGGCTTGTATGAGAAACAACTACAAACCGTACAAGTCATAGCTTATTGAACCCTAAAGATCTACCGCAAGGAAATAACATTGGATAAATGGCGTCGAGATGAACTACTCTAGAACAGGAAGGGAGTAGAGAAAGTTCTAGATCTGAATGCCCTAACTTGGCGAGACAAATCAACTACAGCAACACATATGTGGAGAGTTACCGTACTGGCTTAACCAACGGTGACGGAGCTTCGTCGGAGTTGCACGGCGAGGCTTGACGGCGATGCTGCTTCGAGCTCAGGCTCGGATGGAGTGCGAGAGGAGAGGTCGAACAAAGAGGAACCAAAGGAAGAAGAGACCTCGAGAGGGGGTATAAATAGCCTGAGGGAGAAACCGCCCACTCTGAAATCTACGGACGAAAAACTCGGGTTGTTCCATGACGTCTACTATGCAACTTTATTCTTATAGACTCGTGTTGGGCCTCCAAGCGCAGAGTTTTGTAGGAAAGTAGCAATTTTCCCTCAAGTGGATGACCTAAGGTTTATCAATCTGTGGGAGGCGTAGGATTAAGATGGTCTCTCTCAAACAACCCTGCAATCAAATACAAGAAATCTCTTGTGTCCCCAACACACCCAATACAATGGCAATTGTATAGGTGCACTAGTTCGTCGAAGAGATGGTGATAAAAGTGTAATATGGATGGGAGAAATATATTTTTATAATCTGAATAAATAAAAACAGAAAGGTAGTGAACAATAAGAGTGAGCACAAACGGTATTGCAATGCTTGATAACAAGGCCTAGGGTACGTACTTTCGCTAGTGCAATCTCTCAACAATGATAATATAATTGGATCATATAACCATCCCTCAAAGTGCAACGAAGAATCACTCCAAAGTTCCTATCTAGCGGAGAACATAAGAAGAAATCTTAGGGTACGAAACCACCTCGAAGCTATTCTTTCCGATCGATCTATCCAATAGTTCGTACTAAAATAATCACCAAATAATTTCAGATTCATAATACTCAATCCGACACAAAGAACCTCAAAGAGTGCCCCAAGATTTCTATCGAAGAAACAAAGGCAAGAACGTGCATCAACCCCTATGCATAGATTACCCCAATGTCACCTTGGGAATCCGCGAGTTGAGTGCCAAAATATATATCAAGTGAATCAAAATAATACCCCAATGTTACCATGGGTAGTCATATGCAAGACATATATCAAGTGCTCTCAAATCCATAAAAGCATTCAATCCTATAAAAAGAAATCTCAAAGGGAAAACTCAATTCATCACAACAAGATAGAGAGGGGAAAACACCATATGACCCGACTATATTAACAAAGCCGCCGATACATCAAGATCATGCCATCAAGAACACGAGAGAGAGAGAGAGAGAGAGAGAGATTAAACACATAGCTACTGATACAAACCTTCGGCCCTGAGGGTGGACTACTCCCTCCTCATCATGGTGGCCGCCAGGATGATGAAGATGGCAACCGGTGATGATTTCCCCCTCCGGCAGGGTGCCAGAACGTGGTCTAGGTTGGTTTCTCGTGTCTATAGAGCCTTGCGGCGACGACACTTCTGATCCATAAAAAATACACAAAAAGTTTCGCGGTGTTTGGACTCCGTTTGATATTGATTTCCTGCGATGTAAAAAACAAGCAAAAAACAACAACTAGAACTGGGCACTGGGTCAATAGGTTAGTCCCAAAAATGATATAAATTTGCTATAAAATGATTGTAAAACATCCAAGAATGATAATATAACAGCATGAATACTTCATAAATTATAGATACGTTGAAGACGTATCATCATCCCAAGCTTAATTCCTACTCGTCCTCGAGTAGGTAAATGATAAAAGAAATAATTTATGAAGTGTGAATGCTAGGAAAGTGCACAAGTTTGATCAATAACAATTTCAATCACTTTTCCTAGCATCATAACAACAATTCTTTCCTATAAAACTTCTCATGTTAAAGTAGCAACCAATTCACATGTTAAGGTTCAAACAATGGATTCTCTTGAAACTCAACAACCTATGTTCTCAGTCACCAAGCAATTGTAATTCAACTTATTCAACAGAGTTTAAGTAAGAGCTCCAATACTCAACCATCATATAGTCTTCTATGATTGCTAACACTCACCGCATACACATGAGCAAAACATTTCAACCGGACACATAGAAAGATAGGGGCTTATAATTTTGCCTCCCAACGTATTCACCTCAAGGGTGATGTTAACAATAATAACTCATGCTACCCATATACAACTGGATATATGTGCCTAGAACTTTCCTCACCACATGATGCTTGCCAAAAGAGAAAAATCAAAAGGAATAGAGAGAAAAACTTTGACTCTTGCATGAAAATAAATACATAAAAGTAAAAGGTAGGCCCTTCGCAGAGGGAAGCAGATGATGTAGGGTGGAACCCTAATCGCTCGATCTTTCACGAAAGGAGCAGATCCCACGAAGAACGCGAAGAACACGAGGAGGGAAACGAGGGAAACACAAGGGGAAACACAAGAGGAACACTCAAACTAACAAGAACAAGTCACACATGTGCTAGATCCTCGGGTACATAGAATGATACACGAATCCACGGACAACAAAGGACGATACAAAGGTAGCCGGTCTTCTCCGTGAGGAGGTCTTGAATCCACAGGGGGTCTTCCCTTTGAAAGGGGGCTTGAATCCAAAGGGATCTTATCTGAAGAGGTCATGGTCTCTCACGAGGAGTAGATCCGATGTTGATGAGCGAAGCTCTATCTCTCAGTATGAGCTAAACCAACGCTAACCCTAGAAAGTCGTACGGGATAGAGTATATATAGTCTAGGTGACGAAAGGGTACACGGGCCTCGGCCCAAGTGGTTGCGCGCAGGCAGGGCCGGATGTTCCGGGCGCCGGAGGTTCCGGGGAGGGTCCGGCCTAACCAGAGAGTTGGCGCGGTGGAGATGTGCTGGCATCCGGGGGCCGGAAGGTCCGGGACGGGATCCGGGCTAACCCGAGAGTTGGCACGCCTGGGCTGGTTGAAGTCATCGACGGCCAGAAGCTCCGGGTCGGCCGGAAGGTCCCAGGGGCGGAAGTTCCGGGCTCTCCAGAGTGTTGACGCCTGTCTCTTCTTCTACAGTCCTCGGCTCCGAGTCTTGAGCGTTGTACCTGATGACACATAGTATCTCGGACTTAGGCAGTAGCCATGTCTCACTTGAAGAGGGGGAAAACTCAAGTAGGAGTGATGTCACCTCGGATTGAATAGCACGTGCCCTAGCCCTTGTCATTGGTCCACTTGGAGCTTGGATAGTTGAGGTGGCGTCCATGGGGATGGTCGTGGGATGCTCCGTATCATCTCCCCTCCCTTGGGGAAGATCCGTCCTCGGATCAAGTTCTTCATCACCATGGAAGGGAGAGAGATCTTTGATGTTGAAGATGTCGCTCACGTTGTACTTGTCGCACAGGAGGTCGATCTTGTAAATGTTGTCGTTGTAGCGTGCGAGCACCTTGAAGGGTCCAGCTGCTCGAGGTCGAAGCTTAGACTTGCGTTCTTGTGGAAAGCGCTCCTTGCGAAGGTGTAGCCACACGAGATCACCAATGTTGAAGACCATAGGTTGCTTGTTGATGTTGAGCTTGGTCGCAAGGCGTTGTACTTGGCGCTCGATGGTGTTTCTTGTATCTTCATGCACCTTCTTGATATGGGTCGCTCTTGCACTTGCATCCAAATTGATTCGCTCTTGGAGTGGTAGAGGTAGAATATCCAATGGTGACAAAGGGTTGAATCCGTAGACGACCTCGAAAGGGGACTTGCCGGTTGTTGAGTGTCTTGCTCGGTTGTAGGCGAACTGGGCGATGGGTAGACACTCCTCCCACTCCTTGATGTTCTTCTTGATGAGTACTTGAAGTAGAGCGGAGAGTGTGCGGTTTGTCACCTTCGTTTGGCCGTCGGTTTGAGGATGGTAAGCCGTGGAGAAGAGTAGCTTTATTCCGAGCTTGGCGCATAGGGTCTTCCAAAAGTAGCTAAGGAACTTGACATCGCGGTCCGAGACGATGGTTTTTGGCACACCATGGAGACGCAAAATTTTCCTACAAAAGAGATTAGCAACATGTGAAGCACCGTCTATCTTGTGGCAAGGAATAAAATGTGCCATTTTTGAGAAACGGTCCACAACAACAAATATAGAATCTCTCCCATTTCGAGTTCTAGGCAAACCAAGGACAAAGTCCATGCTAATGTCTTCCCAAGGTTGGTATGGAATTGGTAAAGGCATATAGAGACCATGAGATTGAGCTTTGGACTTAGCTTTGCGACATGTAGAACACCAG
Organism: Triticum dicoccoides; assembly: GCF_002162155.2. NCBI lineage: Eukaryota > Viridiplantae > Streptophyta > Magnoliopsida > Poales > Poaceae > Triticum > Triticum dicoccoides. The sequence goes on from NC_041392.1 coordinate 297,046,387, forward strand.
TTGGTGAAACGATTGACATCCCGAAACATCTTAGGCCAAAAGTAGCTTTTCGAGAGCGTGGCGAACGTCTTGTCACGTACGAAATGTCCCATTAAGCCTCCTCCATGAGATTCCTGTAAAAGCAACAAACGAAGAGAGGACTCGGGAATGCAAAGTTTGTTAGCTCTCATAAGGTAGCCATCTTTGATGTAATAGCGTTCCCAAGATGTATTCGACAAACACTTGGCATAAGGAATGGAAAAAGTTGTATCATGCTCATATAAGTCTTTGATATGCTTGAAGCCAACGACATCTAACTCAAGTTGTGTGACAAGCATGCAAATGCGGGAAAGAGCATCCGCTACTATGTTTTCTTTACCCTTGATGTACTTGATGACATAGGGAAAAGACTCAATAAATTCACTCCATTTAGCATGACGCTTGTTCAACTTAGTTTGTCCCTTAAGATACTTGAGAGTCTCATGATCGGTATGAATGATAGCATTGATAGGTCTACAATCGGAGCACATGCGAAAACTACCATCACGTTTAGGCACAAGGATGACCGGAATGGCACAAGGGCTCAAACTTTCACGCACATGTCCATGGTCTATGAGATGCTTTACTTGCCTTTGAATTTCTTTGGTTTCTTCGGGGTTGATGCAATAGGGAGCTTTGTTTGGAAGTGGCGCTCCGAGGATGAGGTCGATGCGGTGCTCAATGCCTCGAAGTGGGGGTAGTCCCGGAGGTAGCTCATCGGGGAAAACATCTTGAAATTCCTGCAATAGAGAAGATAACACCAAAGGTAGATTGTGAGAGGTGTTAGTTATTGGTGCCTCGTCCTTGCACAATAGGACATAGTGTAGGACACTTGATGGGTTCTCACACACTTTTCTCATCTCATGTTTGGTGGCAAATAGAACTAGGTTCTTGTTTTCGCTCGTCGTGGAGGCACTCGATTTGGGATTGTGGCGCTCACTCACTTTTTGGTGGCTCACTCTCTCACTATTCTCTCCATGATGGGTGTTTTTCTTGTCGGCGATCACGTGACTTGGCGACATTGGACGGAGGACGTACTCCTTGCCCTTCATCTTGAAGATGTAGAGGTTCGTTCGGCCGTTGTGGACGACTCCTCTATCGAATTGACATGGCCGTCCAAGGAGAAGATGAAAAACGGTCATTGGAACAACGTCGCACTCCAAGGTGTCTTCGTAGGCGCCGATCTTGAAGGAGACTTGTACTCGGTGCTCGACTTGGATAGTGCCATAGTCACTAAGCCATTGCACTTTGTATGGATGTGGATGCTTCGTCTTGGGTAATTGGAGCTTGGAGCAAAGTTATTCACTTGCGAGATTGTGACAACTCCCTCCATCGATGATGACCTTGACGGATCGTCCATTGATGCCGGCCTTGGTGTGGAATATGTGGCATCGTTGGTCTTCTTCTTGGTGATGTTGGAGAGTCAAGACTTTGGAGACAACAAGTGCGGGACTCGAGTCTTCATCACAAAATACTTGTTCTTCTTCATTGTTCACTTGGCGGTGCATGGCGACGTGCTCGAGGGCTTCCATTTCACCTTCACTCATGGAGTCATAAGTGCCATCGTCGTTGAAGACCATGGTCCGCTTGTTGGTGCACTCATAGGACTTATGGCCTCGGCCTCCGCAAGTGAAACACTTGAAGGAACTTGTCTTGACGGTCTCATCGGTTGGGATTGATGATGATGAAGCTCTCGGCTTGAAGTTGCTCGTAGGAGGATGGCTTGTAGTTGACGAAGCTTTCTTGGAAGTCGACTTGTCGATGTGGGAAGTAGAAGGTCTTGTAGTCCGTGTTGTAGTCATTGAAGCTTGGTTGTTGGAGAAGCTGTAGGACTTGGATGAGAACTTGGCATACTTGAAATCATCTTGCACTTGGCGTTCCGCTTTGGTATCTTGGTGCACTAGCTCGATGAGATTTGAGTATGGTTGGAAGTCGGCGATCTTCTTGATAGGATGATTGAGTCCATTCAAGAAACGTGCCATTGTTTGCTCATCATCTTCCGTGACATTGGCTCGTATCTTGGCAATCTCCATCTCCTTGTAGTACTCTTCAACGCTCTTGGTTCCTTGCTTGAGTTGTTGGAGTTTCTTGAAGAGATCGCGGTTGTAGTAGGTAGGTACGAAGCATGCTCTCATGACATCCTTCATTTGCGCCCAAGTAGTGATGGGTGGTTCACCTCTTGCCTCTCGGCGCTCAATGACTTGTTCCCACCAAATGAGCACATAGTCTTGGAACTCAAGGGATGCCATTTCGATCTTCTTCTCTTCGTCATAATTGTGCAAATGGAAAATCTTGTCAACTTTCAATGCCCATGAAAGGTACTCTTCGGGGTCGTTGCTTCCGTTGAACTTGGGCATGGTGAACTTGAGCTTGCCGTAGTGTTGCTCTTCATTGTGTTGGGGTCGGGGATGATAACGCCCATGTTGTAGATGATTATTCAACTCGTGCTGCTCTTGGCACGGAGGGTTGTTATCCTCATGTTGCTCTTGTCGTGGAGGATTTCCATTGTCTTCATGCTCTCGATGAACTTGATGGTGTTGGCGAGCTTGTGGAGGATCTTCACGAGCTTGAAGGGGAACTTGACGATGCACGCGAGCGTGAAATCTTTGTTCTTGAATTTCTTCGCTATGTGCTTCCTCTTGTTCACGGGCTTGTCGGCTTCGGTCGGTAATGGCTCGACTCAAATCGCGTAGAGCTTGTTGCGCCGCAAGTGCTTGAGCATCACGGAGTTGTTGTGCTTGACGTTGTGCCTCGGCATCTATGTCATTTTGGTGTAGACGCGCTCACTCTTCCTCTTCATGTTGGCGTTGACGTTGCCGTTCTCGTGCAAGCGCAAAGGCTTCTTGAGTTTGACGTTGTCGGCGCTCTTGAGAGTCGGTGTCTCTTAGGGGATTGAGGCTTGCTTGATGGTCGGCGCGCGCGGCTCGACGAAGAGTGTTCGATGTCGGCGTACTTGAGCCGGAGAGGGTGAAGTCGGAGTGGCGGCTTGAACGACTCCTTCTTGAAGTGGAAGACGAGCGGTTGAGCAACAAAGCACGAATTTCGTCCATCCTTGCGTCATTCTCTTGCTTGTGATCATCGAGCTTGTGGTCAAAGTAGTCCTTTGTACATTGCTTGGAAAGTCGCAAGTCGGCGGCAAGGTTGTCGATGCGTTCACTCATCGCTTGTTGCTCTTGATGCAAAGCACGTTGTGCACCAAAGAGGTGACTCTTGTGCACGTCTTGCTCCATGAAGAGTGGGTTGGTAGAAGTACTTGGCCTATCCATCATTCCAAGACAAATGTGAGTGGTAGAAAGAGAGGAACGAGTACCAAATGTACCTTGACCGAAGTTGAAAGTGGATCGAGGATCACTCCAATGTAGGACAAGGAAATAGCACAATTGGTACGAGTTCTTGTTGATTTCTCACACCTACACAAGTAAAAGCTTTTGGTGGAGCTTGGTTAGGATGGGAGCACAAAATTTGATGTAATTGTAAGTGAGCTTCAATAATGTTGGAAAAGATTCGCAAGATGCAATGTAACAAGTAGACCAAGCATATAAGGTACACAGAAACACACACGCAAAAAGATAAGTGGGGTTGTGCAACCAAGGGTGAGCCAAAATGTGGAATCCAGAAAAATGCTCTTGTTGCACAACACTAGAGAGACGCTAGCACGATTGCATGATAGGCGGATACAAGAACTTGTGCACAACCTACTTAGCAAAAATGCAACGACTTCTAGCCCAAATATTTTGTATGCAAGGTGTTGCTATGATATGATCCAAGATGATCGAGTATGACAATCTTAATGTTGTATGATGCTATGGTTCTTGCTTAAAAGCTCTTTGCGTATCTTTCCTCTTTGCTTAAAAGCTTGGTTGGCTCTTTGATGTTTGAGCTCTTTTCTCATGCAATGTTTGACGAACCAAGATAACAAGTGAGTATGCGATGACAACTTTGTGACACAAGAGATGATACCAATATAGGCAACAATGATGTATGTATGTATGCTATGGGAAGTATGATCACTAATGTGCACAAGTCTTGTTGCCGGCAATACTCAATGGCTAGTCTCGATGGGTAAGCCACGCAAAGGAGTAAGGCTATGATGGCTATCAATGTAATGTCAATAATGATATGTCCAATACCAAGATTAGGTTACCGGTCTTGCTTCCGGTATGGTGTCAAAATGGTGGCACGAATACCAAGTCGTAGTCAAGGTGGTCGTTGTTGATGACGCGTCCGTGGAGAAGATGAGCAGCGGTGATGTCGATGTCGAACCGTACCTAGATAGCCGAAACACAAAAGGATACGGTACCGCAACTCAAATTCTCAAACCTCAAAGTAGCAATTGTGTCGGAGAGCGAAATGGTCCAAAAATGGTGGGTTATGCGGAAGTGGTGGAGGTATGCGGAAGTATATATGGTATATGGTGAGCACCGGAACAAAATTTGGTGGAAAATTGGGTGGAGTTGTGGGAGTAGTGCGAACTTTCTTTCGAAGCCGGAAGTTCCGGGCAAGACGGAGGGTCCGGGGTCCAGAGGTTCCGGGGAAGGCCTGAAGGTCCGGGGGTCGAAACGTCCGGGATGGATCGGAAGTTCCGGTGGTCGGGATTCTGCCAAGAACAGAGACTTCGGGATCGTGGATTTTGGCGGAAAAACTTGGGGAAAAAGCCCAAATCCGAAGGGGAAAAAGAAGAAGTTGGAGGAAAAGAAGGGTGGGGAGGCTAGATCTACGAGCCACACACAAAATTCACGGATCAAAACCAACAAAATCTCAACACACGAACAAATCACAAAAAAAATTGGGGCTATTTTTGGTGGGGATTTTCGGATTAGGACGAAAAACAACAAAATTAGGCTAGAAACACAACGAGGAGGCTCCGAAATCGTGATCAACCTTGCTCTAGATACCAAGATGATGTAGGGTGGAACCCTAATCGCCCGATCTTTCACGAAAGGAGCGGATCCCGCGAAGAACGCGAAGAACATGAGGAGGGAAACGAGGGAAAACACAAGGGGAAACACAAGAGGAACACTCAAATTAACAAGAACAAGTCACACATGTGCTAGATCCTCGGGTACATAGAACGATACACGAATCCACGGACAACTAAGGACGATACAAAGGTAGCCGGTCTTCTCCATGAGGAAGTCTTGAATCCACGGGGGGATCTTCCCTTAGAAAGGGGGCTTGAATCCAAAGGGATCTTCTCTGAAGAGGCCTTGGTCTCTCACGAGGAGTAGATCCGATGTGGATGAGCGAAGCTCTATCTCTTAGTATGAGCTAAACCAACGGTAACCCTAGAAATTCGCACGGGATAGAGTATATATAGTCTAGGTGACGAAAGGGTACACGGGCCTCAACCCAAGTGGCTGCGCGCAGGCAAGGCCGGAAGTTCCGGGCGCCGGAGGTTCCGGGGAGGGTCCGGCCTAACTAGAGAGTTGGCGCGGTGGAGATGTGCTGGCATCCGGGGGCCGGAAGGTCTGGGCAGGCCGGAGGTTACAGGTGCCGGAAGGTCCGGGACGGGGTCCGGGCTAACCCGAGAGTTGGCACGCCTGGGCTGGTCGAAGTCATCGGCGACCGGAAGCTCTGGGTCGGCCGGAAGGTCCGGGGGCTGGAAGTTTCGGGCTCTGGCCGGAAGTTTCGGGCTGTCCAGAGTGTTGACGTCTGTGTCTTCTTCTACAGTCCTCGGCTCCGAGTCTTGAGCGTTGTACCTGATGACACATAGTATCTCGGACTTAGGCAGTAGCCATGTCTCACTTGAAGAGGGGGAAAACTCAAGTAGGAGTGATGTCACCTCGGATTGAATAGCACGTGCCCTAGCCGTTGTCATTGGTCCACTTGGAGCTTGGATAGTTGAGGTGGCGTCCATGGGGATGGTCGTGGGATGCTCCGCATCAGCAGAGGTTGCCATGCGCTTTTTGTTTGTATGCTCAATCCCTTAGTGCAAAAGAACGTCACATTTTATTGCCCCTTATGGTAGCAACCTTTATTATGCAGTCTGTCGCTTTTATTCTTTGCCATCACAAGTTCATACAACGCTCAATTTTCTCTTACACTAAATGATCTAACACTTTTAGAAGCAATTTTTATTGCCTTATTGCACTGATGACAACTTACTTGAAGGATCTTGCTCAATCCTTAGGTGGGTATGGTGGACTCTTGAAAATAAGATTTGGGTTTAAGGGTTTTTGGATGCACAAGTAGTATCTCTATTTGGTGCGGAATTTTTGGCTAGCAAAGATGGCAGGGCAAGCACCACATGTTGAAGGATCTATGACAATATAACTTCTATGTGAATATGAACAAACACAAACCATTACATTGTCTTCCTTGTCCAACATCAACAATTTTGGCATATAATATTTTGATGGGGGCTCACAATCACAAAAGATTTCCAAGATAGTGTATTTGCATGTGAAAGTTCTCTTCCTTATAGTAATCATTCAGGAATTGCTTGTATGACCAATATTGTGATTGTCAAGCTTCAAAAGATTTCACTTTCTAAACCCAATGTGAAGCTACTACTAGGCATGATATGACCATATAATTTCAACTTCATCATATTCAGTTCATTCAACAATTTACTCATAGGATATAAGTGAAGCACAAGAGTAAATGACAAGCTACTCCAAAAAGATATAAGTGAAGATCAAGCGAGTAGTTATGTAAATGGGTAGCTATTTGATGACTCTCTCTTATTTAAAAGTTTCAGATCTAAGTATTTTATTAAAACAGCAAGCAAAACAAAACAAAATGGCATTCCAAGAATAGCACACATCATGTGAAGAAGCAAAAACTTAGGCTCAACCGATAATTGTCGAAGAAGAAAGGTGGGATGCCTACCGGGGCATCTCCAAGCTTAGATGCTTGAGACTTCTTTAAATATTATCTTGGGGTGCCTTGGGCATCCCCAAGCTTGAGCTTTTGTGTCTCCTTAATTCCTCTCATATCACGGGTTTCCTAAATCTCAAAAAAATTATCCGCACAAAACTCAACAAGAACTCGTGAGATAAGTTAGTATAAACCAATGCAAAAAACCTTATCATTCTCTACTGTGGAAAATCAATAAAATTATCATTCAACATTGCATACTAAATGCCTCTGCATATTTAATACTCCTATCCTCAAATAGAATCGTTAAACAAGCAAATATATGCAAACAATGCAGACATAACAGCAATCTGCCAAAACAGTACAGTCTGTAAAGAATGCAAGAGTATCAATACTTTTTTAACTCCAAAAATTATGAAAATTTACAATACTGTAGAAAATTTATCATATATTATTGTGCAAAATTTATCACATTTTGACTTTTCTCGAGAATTTTTGCAACAGCGATAAATTTTCTGTTTTGAAACAACAACACGTAGACTTGCAAAATAAGCATAGTAAATGCTATACTTGACATTTTATTGAGAAGAAAGATGTGAAACATTATTCTAAATAATAGCAAGCAAATTCTAACAAAATAAAACAACGCTCCAAGTAAAACTCATATCATGTGGCGAATGAAAACATAGCTCCAAGTGACATTACCGATAATGTTGGAGACGAAAGAGGGGATGCCTTCTGGGGCATCCCCAAGCTTAGTTGCTTGGATCTTCCTTGGATATTAAATTGGGGTGCCTTGGGCATCCCCAAGCTTAAGGTCTTGTCACTCCTTATTCTCCTCATATCGATGTTTCACCCAAAACTTGAAAACTTCAATCACACAAAACTTAACGGAACTTCGTGAGATAGGTTAGTATGATAAAGAGCAAACCACTCACTTTTGGTACTGCCAAAGACAAGATTGTTCTCACACAATGCCTACTATACCATATCATTTCCACAATTATTGAGCAATATAAGCCATAAAAACTAGAAAACAAGCAAACTATGCATTGAAAACAGAATCTGTCAAAAATAGAACAGCTTGTAGTAATCTGTACTCCAACCGTACTTCTGCTACTCCAAAAATTCTGAAAAGTTAGGAAAACCTACGAAATTTGTCTATTAATATTCTGGAAAAAGAATCAGTATTTTATCACGCTTATGTTAAAAATGAAAATTATTTTCCTGACCAAAAAAGTTTCTGTTTTTCAGCAAGATCAAATCAACTATCACCATAGACCATCCCAAAGGTCTTACTTGGAACTTTATTGAAACAAAAACTATAAAACATGATTACTACACTAGCTTAATCATGTCAACACACAAAAACAGTAGGTAAATGTAGTGACCCGACCTCAAACGGTCAAGTCTCTGTGCTTCAGTGTCATCCCTGGATCGGTAATGCTGACACACACAGTACTCAAGGATTTATAACAGAGTAGCAATCACACACTTATTACATCGAATGTCTCAAAAGAGAGCTTATTACAATAAATATGGCTTAAGGCCATCTAATACGATAACAGCGGAAGGCTTGGAAGATAAAGTGAGTCTATTAACTCCAACGGCATAGCTGAGCTACACGGCATCGACCTAACGAACCTTACTCCTCGCCTGAAAAGTCTACAACATGATACATTGCAGCCCAAAAATGGGTCAGCACTTGGAATATGTTGGCAATATAACACAGTAGAGCAAGAACAGAATAATGCTATCACTACATGCATATTTGGCTGGTGGAAAGCTCTATGGTTATAGTTTTTGCGAAAAGCCAATTTTTCCCTACAACAAAGGAATACATTTTAATTTAACTATCATGGTAGTTGAAACATCATTGAGAAGGTTCCTCCAACTCAATCCCAATTAAAGTAATTAACAACCCAACAATATTAGTTTGGAGTGATGAGATACTTACGATACCCCAAGTACTAGATACTCAAGATGTCCATAACCGGGGACACAACTAACCATGATTAGTTTATACACTCTGCAGAGGTTTGCGCACTTTTCCCCACAAGACCCGATCTCCTCCATTAGATTTGCACTACATGGTGTTTGAGAAACGGATGACTGAGACACAGTCTTTCAGAAGCATTAACCCCTTACTCCGGGCAGACCATACCAAACCTACATCCCACTACCTGCTGATCCACCTCTTCGGGAGCTTCACGCAACTTACTCAACTATGCTAGAGCCCATAATAGCTTGTGGCTGCACACCGAAAGTTTCTAGCATGAAAATATCTTAGTTCCCTTTGAGCCCGGGTGGCGGACCATAGGATTATCACACGGGTACTCCGGGATATCCTAGGACAACACTGGATTCTCCAAGTGCCCAACAAACAATCCACCCAGATGTGTATTCAAGTTGCCACCTTAAGTTAAACCATTAATTAACAATCTCACATCTGTCATGGATTTCACTCACCCAAACCACGTCTACGAGCATAGCATGACAATATAAGCAATACGTAGAAGTAACTCCCAAAGGTTTGAATATAACAGGGCAATAGGTTCTACCTCATCAACTACTTCCCAACCCACATGTTAATCACATCCTAACCATGCAATGTTTGAGGATTGGAACTAATGCATAAAAACTGGGTGATAAAGGGGTATGATCAAAGTGTTACTTGCCTTGCTGATGATCCGCAAAACCTAGGGATTCATAGTAGCACGCTTCGCACTCCGGGTGTTCCATCGCAAACAAACAATATCATACATAAGCAATCAAGCAAAGAAACACGAGTAAAACTTAATAAGAAAATCTAACCAGAAAGTTCAACTTAAGAACTCCAGTTTGCAAAAAGAATCAAATCAAACGGAGCAACGAAACTCAAACTGCAAAAGAAACAAGATCCGGTTGCTAATCTGGACTATGGTCAAATTTTACAGTAGCAAAAACTTGTTCAATTTGGTTAAACGGAAAGAGGGTTTCGAGACGAAGATCTAGGCACTTGAATCGCCTGATTCCGACAGACGAGCGAAAAGATAAACTAAAACGAAAATCGGATCAGAAATCACGATCGAAAATAATCGCGGAAAAATCCGAGAAAAAGAAAACTGATGAACAAGCTAATGAACGAACATTCATTGTCTGTAACTATCGAACGAAAACCATTTGTTAAAACGAACGTACAGACAAACGTTCGCTAAAAAGATAAACCGAGAAAACCGACGAACCGATCTAAAAAACGTACTAGGGTTTTTTTCCTAAAAAAACCGGCGGCAACGAACGATAGTGGTACCCCCGGCGAAGCTCCAGCGAGGCGGGGCTGCGGCGGCGGGGTGGCGGACTGCGGCGGCGAGGCGCGGCGGGAGGCGGCAGCGGCGCTGCAGCGGTGGCGGCGAGGCGCGGCAGAGGCGGCGGCGCGGCTGAAGTGGCGAGGCTGCGGGGCGACGGGGTGGGTGTTGGTGGCGAGGTCCGGGGGTATTTAAGAGGGGGAGGGGCGGCTTCGAGGAGGGGACAAGGCGGCAGCGAGGGGAGTCCCAGCCGGACTCCTCGTCCGAGGCGGCGGCGGCTCGGTCTCCTGGTGGGAGACGGCGAGCGGGGAAGGTGGGCCGGCTCGGCTGGGCTTCGGCCCAGTCGGGCGCTGGAAGTTAAAAAAAACAATTCCACCAAGCAGAAATAAATCCTAGAAAATAAAATAAAATTCTAAAAATGCCAAAACAAATTTTCACCGTCTAAATAAAATATTTAGAACGAGATGAACATTTTCTTGGCCATAAAATGTAAATTTGGAAAACGTGCAATTTTTCTAATGCAAATGAAATTGCAATAAAATCCAAATAAAATCAAATATTTGATTTTAATATTTTTCCTCCAATATTTCATTTATTTTGGAGAAGTCATATTATCTCCTCTCATATATTTTAATATGAAATATTTTTCGGAGAGAAAAATAATTAAAACCAAAATCCTCGTTTTCAATATTTGATAAAAAACAAATATGAAAACCAGGAAATCCCCAACTCTCTCCGAGGGTCCTTGAGTTGCTTAGGATTTCGAGGATCGCAAACGAAATGCAATAAAATATGATATGCAAGAATGATCTATGTATTACATTCCAAATTGAAAATTTGGGATGTTACAAACCTACCCCCCTTAAGATGAATCTCGCCCTCGAGATTCGGGTTGGCTAGAAAATAGGTGTGGGTGGTCTTGGCGAAGATCATCCTCTCGCTCCCAGGTGGCTTCATCCTCGGTATGGTGGCTCCACTGAACTTTGCAAAACTTGATAACCTTGCTGCGGGTGACTCGGCTGGCAAATTTGAGAATCCTGACTGGCTTCTCTTCATAGGTCAAATCATTGTCCAACTGAAACGCATCCAAGGGTACTGTATCTCTTAACGGTATATCGGCCATCTCAGCATGACACTTCTTCAACTGTGAAACATGAAACACATCATGAACTCCTGACAGTCCTTCAGGTAACTCCAACTTGTAGTCAACTTGTCCCATCCGTTCCAAAACATGATACGGTCCAACAAATCTCGGGGCTAACTTCCCCTTAACTCCAAAATGTTTCACTCCTCGCAGGGGTGACACTCGCAGATATGCTCTGTCCCCAATTTCATAGGTTATTTCCTTGCGTTTCGAATTTGCATAACTCTTCTGTCTGTACTGAGCGATCTTCAATCTATCTCCGATCAACTTAACTTTCTCTTCAGACTCTTTGATCAGATCTGGTCCAAACAACTATCGGTCTCCTACTTCATCCCACATCAACGGTGTTCTGCACCTTCGTCCATACAGGGCTTCGAACGGTGCCATCTTCAAACTGGCTTGGTAGCTGTTGTTGTATGAGAACTCCGCGTGGGGCAAATTGTCATCCCAACTAGATCCATAATCTAGTGCACAGGCTCTCAACATATCTTCCATAATCTAGTTGACTCTCTCGGTCTGTCCATCTGTCTGCGGGTGGAATGCTGTACTGAACTCCAACCTTGTCTGTCGGATTTCGGGTTCCGGCAGACCCTTGAGGTTCGAACACTGGGGTGCACGCGGAGATCTCTCCCCTAACGATCTATGTCCAATCTCCTCGCATGATTTGGGCTGGAAACAACGAACAACACAATGGACACAAGATTTATACTGGTTCGGGCCACCGTTGTGGTGTAATATCCTACTCCAGTGTGTGGTGTGGTGGATTGCCTCAGGGGCTGCTGATGAACAGTACAAGGGAAGAACAGCCTCGCGAGAGGTGTTCTTGAGCTAGTGCGATGAACTGCTAGGGTGAGTTCAGTCGCCTCTCTCTCTCTGCTGGGGTTCTACCAGATCTCTAGCCGCCTGGGTGTGTTGATCCCTCTGGGGTCCTTCTAGATGTCTCTACTCCGTGGTGGCTAGCTCTATTTATAGAGGTATTGGGCCTCTCCCCAAATAATGAGCGGGAAGGGCGCCAACAATTGGCCATTTTGAAGGGGAACATCTAGTACAAGTTATCCTGACCAAAGGTGGTCTTCGGCTGCCAAAAGTTCTGGTGATGACGTCGTCTTGGGCTCCACGGTGACCTCCATCCTGCCGCTCTGCTGGTCTTGGTCTCGTTGCACCAGAATGGCAACCTTTTCCTGATGCCTTGGCCTATGCTTGCCCCCTTTGCACCAAAGGGGAAACAAGGACACTGCGCAGGCCGGCGCCCGCCTGGCGTCTACCTGGTCTTGGTCGTCATGGCTTGCGTCACGGGTTCCTGCCGAGGTACCCCTGCCTTGATCTCTCCGCCTCCTTGTGATCCTGCCTGATGAGGCTGCCTCTGAGGAAGCTTCCGGTTGTCCGCCACGCGAGGCTTGGCCCCTCATGAGGGTCTTGAGCTTGAGCTGATGAAGATGGGCCGCGCTGGGCCCCACTTGAGCCATGCCGCAGGCCGCAGGCAGGCAAGTCTGGGGACCCCCGTTCCCAGAACGCCGACATTAGCCCCCGGGCCCAAGGCGCGCTCGGGCTTGGCCTAGCAGGAAAGCGAAGGGGCAAGCATGAAGCGCAACGGGCCCTAACAGCCTGCGGCCTTGGGCGCCGCGTGGCGATTGGTCGGACGTGGGTGACTGCGCTTCCCCATGACACCTCGGCGACCGCACGACTTGATAAGTCCCTGCATGCAGAGAAACCGATCATGATTACCTGCGATCGTGGTGCTCGGCGGTTGGCCTCCTCCAGCTATAAGTACGGGGCCGCACGAGCCCCCTCGCCGTCGCGCCCGCCTGGGTGAAGGTAGCGGGTCAGCCCGCCGTCGCGCCCCGGTGAAGCGAGAGGAGGGATCCGCCTGAGCCCCAGGAGCAGCTCGAGCCTTCGCTGTGGGTCGGCGTAGGACGAATCGCGCCCGTTTTGTTTTCTTTCCTATCCCATGCGCGGGAACTATTTTAGCTCGGTGGGGCTTGGCGCGGTCCTCGCCTCCCGAGGCCGTGGCCTCCTTGTGCGCTTCGTGCCCTGCAAGGATCAGTAGGAGGGGTAACTTACGGTCTTAGTTGTGGGGGCGATCGGCCCAGGTCCTGCGCTCGTGTCGTGATGCCCGTGGGGCACGGACTGGGAGGGGTGCTCCCGCAGAGGACTTGGATAGGAAAGCTCCAAACGACGGGGGCAGAAAACACTCGCGAGGGTGCCCGCGAACCTCCCTCGCGAGACTTGTGCGAGAGAAAACGAGGCAAGCGAGCGAGAAAGACAAAGAGTCACAAGCCAGGAACATTAGCAACTCCAATAAAACTTCAAACGGGAATAAACAAGCCAACTGCAAAAAGCAAATGGGAAAGCCACGTCCGGCACCTATTTTAGTCTTCGACGTCTTCTCACCAGCGCGGAGCTAAGTGCTGCCACTGAGCGTGGACGGGAGCCCCCGAGGCCCGAGGGCGGCGCTCCGGAGACTCCGGGGCGTGTATAGCCCCACTCATTATTACGTGAGAGTGTCACGGGTGGCGAGCTTCACAGGCATTCGCCTTCTTCACAGGCTCCGGGCCTTTTCCAAAACGCAGTAGCTTCACAGGCATTCGCCTTCTTCATAGGCACCGGGCCTTTTCCAAAATGCAGCAGCTTCACAGGCATTCGCCTTCTTCACAGGCACTGGGCCTTTTCCAAAACGTAGCGGCTTCACAGGCATTCGCCTTCTTCACAGCCACCGGGCCTTTCCTCGGTGCTAGGCCTCGCTCAGGGATAGAACTTCCGGAGATGTTGAATGTTCCACGCGTTCTAGATGGGTACCCCCTCCGTGGTCTCCAAGCGCGCGGAGCCGGGCCTGGAGACATGAACAACCTTGAATGGGCCCTCCCACATGGGAGAGAGCTGATGCAGCCCCTCCCTGGAGAGAACCTGTCTGAGCACGAGATCCCCTACCTCAAGAGTTCTGGGGCGGATGTTGCGGCAGTGGTATCATCGCAGCGCCTGTTGATACCTTGCCGCTCGCAGCGCAGCTTCTCGACGGTGTTCCTCCCCTAGCACAAGATCCATCCCCCGCATGGCGTCCTGCTGCGTCTCGTCGAACGCTAGGACCCGTGCAGAGCGACGCCTGACCTTGTGAGGGAGAACAGCCTCTTCTCTGTAGACGAGGAAGAATGGGGTCTCGCCAGTCGGCTTGGTCGCAGTTGTGCGGATTGACCACAACACGGACTGGAGCTCGTCCTACCAGCTCCTGTCGCAGGCCTCCAGCTTCTTCTTGAAGGTCCTGGCTTTGAGGCCCCTCAGGACCTCCGCGTTGGCCCGCTCGGCCTGGCCGTTACTCCGGAGGTGTGCTACCGAAGCGTAGTATATCTGCGTTCCAAGGTTAGCGCTGGTGGGCCAGGCCCGAGCAGCTCGGGGATGATGCAGCCCGAGGGGCGCCCCCAACAAGGTAAGTAAGGAGCATAAGAAAAACGGATACATGCCGCAGGGACGGACCCACGCGGCCTAGGAATGATGCGGCCCTGTGGGCGCTCCCAGCTAAAAACGGAACTTAGAAAGATATCACCTGGTGTTGTTGAAGATGAAGTGGTGTTGAAGAAGCGAGCGATGCGCGATGAAGGCGTCGACCCTCACGAGCCCCCAGGCCCAGGAGCCTCGGGAGGCTCCGGGGGCACAGGTGGGTCTCCGAGAGCCATCTCCATATCCGCCAGGACCGCACAATTCCTGACCTCCTGGGCCTCCAGAATGCTCCTCAGCAGGCGCTGATGAGCGGCGACCGCGTTCGGCAGGCCGAGAGGCATGCGAACATAGCTGTGGGGTGGACCCTCGCAACGCCCCACGCGCGAAGGCTAGAGGCGCTCCTGAGACGCGGCTCGGTTGAGCCCTGGCACGTCGATGCAGACGCGCAGCCCACCATCCTCGCCTGGATGTGGGGCCATGGTGGGCAAGCGGCGGCTGCTGCACATGACTCTCGACTCCTGTAGCTCCTAAGCGTTGCTTGCGATGAACTCCTGAGGGTTTGGTCTTCCTTGCCTTGTACCTTCCTGAGGGAAACGTGCCTAGAAGCACCCCTCCAAGTGGTGCCCGAGCGCCTCCCTCGCGACCTTGGCAAAGTCGGTGGCTCTCCAAGAAAGAGCCCTCGAGCCCTGCCTGAGGAGGGCGCTGGGCGCGCCTTCCTATGCGAGAGAGGGTGGCACTCCCTGATTGGGCGCAGATCCTGACGCAACACCTCCAGAGGCGCCTGCCTCCTTGTGGCTTGGGCCAGGCGAAACCTTCTTCTTCTTGGGGGTCGCCTCGGGAAGTCTTCCGTTTCTGCGGTCCGGGTGTTCGATTGCTGCGGCTTGGAACGCGTGCTCAAGTGAACACACTGCGTCCCTTTCTTCACTGGGTACAGTGATGACTCCACCGCTTCCTGGCATCTTGAGGACATTGTGTCCATGGTGAGTCACTGCCATGAACTTGGCCAGGGCTGGGTACCCGAGGATGGCGTTGTATGGCAGACGGATGTGGGCGACGTCGAAGTCGATGAGCTCGGTGCGGTAGTTGTTGCGCTGCCCGAAGGTGACTGGAAGACGAACTTGCCCTATCGGAACAGTGCAACCATCAGTGACTCCTGAGAATGGCTTGGTTGGCTGAAGCTGATCGTACGACACTTGGAGATTGTCGAACGTCTCGACGGACAGGACATTGAGTCCTGCTCCGCCGTCAATGAGGGTCCTGGTGACCTGCACGTTGCTGATGACTGGGGAGCAAAGCATTGGGAGGACTCCGGCCGTTGCAGCGCATTTGAGCTGATCCGCTGAGCTGAACGTGATAGCACATGCGGACCACCTGAGGGGGCGTGTGGCCTCAAGCTTGGGGAGGACTGCATTCACATCGCGAGCAAACTGCTTGAAGATGCGCTACGAGGCTGGGGCCTGCGCGCCACCCAAGATGCAAGCGATTGCACGCGGCTCCTGGAAGCCCCCAGCTCCCTCGTCTTGATGTTGGTCTTCGTTCCTCCTTGGCGGTGGCGGCAGAGGAGGAAGGCCTGCGTTGCCGTGCGGGCGATCCTCACGAGGCTGACCTCTCCAGCCTCCCTCGCGAGGTTGGTCCTGCCAGTGATCCTCGCGAGGTCGGTCACGCCACCCTTGGCGAGGGCCACGGTCTTCCCATCGTCCGCCACCTCTTCCTCCTCCTCGGCCATAGTCCCTGTCGTTGTGCTCGGGGCGTCGGCCGACATGCCCATCTCTCACGGCCCTGAGCTCTTGACATTCGTTGGTGTTGTGGGTGTGGAGGTCGTGGTACACGCAGTACCGGCTGCCCTTGGATGACTCAGGCTGATCTCTGCCTCGCTTGGTGTCTGGTTTCGCTGCAAGCACGACAGCCCCCTTGCGCTTCATGTCCTTGGTCTTGGGCTTCTTCTCTTCTAGGTCGGCAGCCGGGAGTTCGAGAAGGGAAAGGTGCCCTTCCTCAGCCCTGGCGCACTTGGTCGCCAAGTTGAACAGCTCTAGGGATGTGCACATGTCTTCATGGATTGCTAGCTCCTCCTTCATCTTGACGTCGCGTACGCCATAGGAGAAGGCCGAGATGATGGCTTCTTCAGTCGCCTTGGGATCTTGAGGCGAGCGTTGTTGAAGTGCTGGATGTATTTCTGTAGGGTTTCCCCTTGCTGCTGCTTGATGCGGCGCAGATCGCTCACGGCCGGGGGCCGGTCGTGAGTGCCCTGGAAGTTGGCAATGAAGCGAGTGCGCATCTCGTCCCAGGAGGAGATTGTGCCAGGAGCCAAGTTCAGGAGCCAGGTGTGGGCCCCGTCCTTGAGCGCCATGGGAAACCAGTTCGCCATGACCCTTTCGTCTTCGTTGGCGGCTTCGAAGCATAGCTCGTAGAGCTGTAGGAACTCCGCGGGGTCCGTCGTGCCATCGTAGCGAGGGGGCAGGTCAGGGCTGAACTTGCCTGGCCATGCGACGCCGTGTAGCTCGGGGGTGAGGGCACGGCAGCCCGCTGTGGCCACCGGTGCCTTTTGCTGGTACTGGGCTTGCCCATGGGGATTACCGCGTGCCGCCGCTTGGAGCAGCACGGGGTCTTGGCATGGAGGTGCAGGGACGTGATCTTGGCGCGCCGGTGCCGGGAGCGCGCGAGCACCTTCTTGAGGACGAGGGATCTCTTGGCAGCTCCTTTCTTGCTGAGCAGGCGCCAGACGCGGAGGGTCTCGCCCTGGGACTGCGCGCCTTGGGGCCAGGGCGCCTTCTTGGGGAGGACTGTGACGCCCGGGTAATTAAGGTACAGTAACCCCCTCGTAATGATGTCACGTCACCACGATTACTGTTGCTAACCTCGTGTTAGTTTAGAACCGATCCAAATCCAAATTCAAAATCAATCAAACAATAAAAGTTTTCAAATATTAAAACTAAAATGTTCGGAGTGATCCAACTAATGCATAGGTAATTATGGTGGAGAAACCTAACTTTAATAAAATGTTTAAGTGTTCAAAATAATTAAAACTGTAGGTTAAATAATAAAATAAATGCCTTTTGAATTTTATAAAATATTAAACTATTTTAGTTGGGATAAGAATTAATGTGGCAGTAGTTTATTTAAAAGTACCAATTTAGGTGTTAGTGATAATTTTTACTAAAACTAAAATAAAATGCAAATAAAATTAAAAAAGAAAAGGAATAAATAAAAGAAAGGAAAACATTAAAGAAAAGAACAAAGATAAAAGAATTCTCTCAGCCCAACTGTGCCATGGCCCAGCCATGCCGGCCCACCTATTTGACCTATATGGCCCCAACCGACCGAAACCCTAGCCCGATCCCCACACTTCCCCTGATCCCCCTCCCTCCTTTTCCCGATCTGGATCGAGCCCATCCTCCTGGCGCACCCGCGAACGAAGGCCGCCGCCAGCAGGCGCTACCTCTGCCGTCGCGCCGCCGCTGGCCGGCGCTAGCCTTCCCCGTTCCCCCTGGCCAAGTTGTGGCCATGCCCCGGCGAGCGCCCTCGCGCCCGCAGGCCTTCTCCTGCCCCGCCGGTCATCGCCGTCGACCCGTCGCCCCGGTGCCTCCCCGGCCGTGTCGAGCTCTCCGTCGACCTCCTCCCTGTGAGCCTCGTCCGTTCCCTGCCATTCCCTTCAATCCCTTGCCGTAGCCGCCACTCCCGAGCTCCGTCCGTTCGTGCACGCCCCTGCCTGTGTGTGTGCTGGCCTCGTCCGCCACTACCGCGCCCAGCCGCCCGCTCGCGCCCCGTCTCCCCGTCATCGACGTTCCCCACCCGTCGACCTCGTTTGCTGCTCCCGCGTCGCCCGCTGCTACCGCCGCCGACCTCCGCCGGCCATTGCCGCGCGCGAGCGCTCGCGCCTCCCATGCGGCCTCGTTCCGCTGCACCCTCAACGGGCGAGCGCCCGTTCGGGTGCGCCTGCGCCCGAACCCGCCAACACCGACGCCCGCTAAGGCCCCTGGGGCTTATGACGGATGGGCCCCACGCCCAGAACGTTTTTCTTTATTAAAAAAAATTAATAAAAAAAATATTATAAATAAATAAATAATAATAAAAATAATTAATTAATTGATTAACTAAATAATTAACTTAAATAATCATGTGTAGTTTAACTAATTAAGATTAATTAACCTAATAGATAGTTACCCTAATTAACTACTATTAATTAGCTAAACAATCCCTAACAGGTGGGACCCACCTGTCAGGTTGACCAGTCAACTCTGTTGACTGCTGACGTCAGCATGACATCATGCTGATGTCATAAGTATAATTTCGAATTAAATTAAATAATTAATTAAATTCCATAAATTAATAAAATATTTAGAAAATCATATCTGTTAATCCGTAACTCGGATTAAAATATTTTCAACATGAAAGTTGCTCAAAGCGACGAGACGATTCCGAATACGCAGCCCGTTTGTCCGCCACACCCCCCCCTAACCTATCGAACTCGCAACTTTCCCCCTCCGGCCCCTCTGCCCGAAAACGTGAAACACCGGGAATATTTCCCGGATGTTTCCCCCCCTTAACCGGTACCCCCCTCATACCACGTTAGGGCACACCTAGCACCGCTCATTGTCGCGTCACGCATCGTCGTGTTTATGTTTGCATTGTATTCATGGTTTCTTCCCCCTCTTATCTCCAGTAGACTACAAGACCGACGCTGCCGCTGCCCAGTTCGACTACGGAGTTGACGACCACTCTCTCTTGCCAGAGCAACCAGGCAAGCCCCCCCTTGATCACCAGATATCACCTATTCTCCTCTATACTGCTTGCATTAGAGTAGTATAGCATGTTACTGCTTTCCGTTAATCCTATTCTGATGCATAGCCTGACATTGTTGCTACATCTGTTGATACCTTACCTGCAATCCTAAATACTTAGTATAGGATGCTAGTTTATCATCATTGGCCCTACATTCTTGTCTGTCTGTCTTGCTATACTATTGGGCCGTGATCACTCGAGAGGTGATCACGGGTATATACTATACATACATACATACTATACAGATGGTGACTAAAGTCGGGTCAGCTCGATGAGTACCCGCAAGTGATTCTGATGAGGGGGCTGAAAGGACAGGTGGCTCCATCCCGGTAGAGGTGGGCCTGGGTTCCCGACGGACCCCGACTGTTACTTTGTGGCGGAGCGACAGGGCAGGTTGAGACCACCTAGGAGACAGGTGGGCCTGGCCCTGTTCGGCGTTCGCGGATACTTAACACGCTTAACGAGATCTTGGTATTTGATCTGAGTTGGGTCGTTGACCTTATACGCACTAACCATCTACGTGGGAGTAGTTATGGGTATCCCGGCGTCGTGGTATCAGCCGAAGCATTTCGTGACGTTAGCGATGGAGCGGCGCGTGCCGGATTGGACCAGAACGCCTGCTAGGCTAGGTCTGCTTCCGGCCGCCCTCGCAATGTGCAGGTGTGCGATGGGCGATGGGCCCAGACCCCTGTGCGCTTAGGTTTAGACCGGCGTGCTGGCCTCTCTGTTGTGCCTAGGTGGGGCTGCGACGTGTTGATCTTTCGAGGCCGGGCATGACCCAGAAAAGTGTGTCCGGCCAAATGGGATCGAGCGTGTTGGGTTATGTGGTGCACCCCTACAGGGAAGTTAAATCTATTTGAATAGCCATGATCTTCGGTAACAGGACGACTTGGAGTTGTACCTTGACCTTATGACAACTAGAACTGGATACTTAATAAAACACACCCTTCCAAGTGCCAGATATAACCCGGTGGTCGCTCTCTCTCAGGGTTACGAGGAGGGGATCACCGGGTAGGATTATGCTATGCGATGTTACTTGGAGGACTTCAACCTACCCTCTTCTACCTGTTGCAAGACGGAGGTGACCAGAAGCGTAGTCTTCGATAAGACTAGCTATCCCCCTCTTATTCTGGCATTCTGCAGTTCAGTCCACTGAAATTCCCTTTACACATATATCCATGCATATGTAGTGTAGCTCCTTGCTTGCGAGTACTTTGGATGAGTACTCACGGTTGCCTTGTTCCCCCTTTTCCTCCCTTTCTTTACCCGGTTGCTGCGACCAGACGATGGAGCCCAGGAGCCAGACGCCACCGTCGATGACGACTACTACCCCGGAGGTGCCTACTACTACGTGCAGCCCGCTGACGACGACCAGGAGTAGTTAGGAGGATCCCAGGCAGGAGGCATGTGCCTCTTTCGATCTGTATCCCAGTTTGTGCTAGCCTTCTTAAGGCAAACTCGTTTAACTTATGTCTGTACTCAGATATTGTTGCTTCCGCTGACTCGTCTATGATCGAGCACTTGTATTCGAGCCCTCGAGGCCCCTGGCTTGTATTATGATGCTTGTATGACTTATTTATGTTTTAGAGTTGTGTTGTGATATCTTCCCATGAGTCCCTGATCTTGATCGTACACATTTGCGTGCATGATTAGTGTACGACTGAATCGGGGGCGTCACAAGTTGGTATCAGAGCCGACTACCTGTAGGAATCCCCCTTTCCAACTCCTTGGCCGAACTCGAGTCTAGACGTTGCAAAAACTTTTACTAACATGGCTGTGCGGCCCATGGGCCCACGTCGCCATTGGGTGGTATTAGGATCTTTTACTCCTCGACCTTTACTCTGGGACTCTGATCTCTCCTCTATTCGGGTTAAAGGAATTTTACTAAATCTAACATTAGGATCTCGTTATCACTTTCACCCGGAGAGCCCCTTATTACTGATGATCGTCTGCTGCACCAGAAGACCCTGAAGATGCTCTCCGCTGTTAACTCGAGAACTTGTGTTCATCGCATTTGCAATTCCCATTCAACCGTCAACCCTTATGGATAACTACTTGCAGTTGTTATTCTTACATTCATCCCCAGTTGATCTTGTTATTACAAGATACCTTGAAATTCTCTCTGTTGTTCCGAGAATCCTTTGAGCTTACTGCCTTGCTGTTCTTTGTCACCTGAATACCCCTATGGATAATTCTCGCACTTATCGAGTATCCGCTCATCCCCCAGTTGTTCATTTGTTTCACAATGGTCTTCAAAATACTATTCGATCCTCCAAAAATCCTTAGTAGCTTATTGCTCTGTCATACTTGTCTACTTGCATGATGGATGCTTTCCATATGTCTGGCAATATTCGTTAGTATCCTTAGGCATCGTCATTTTGATCCTTTTGATTCAACATGAGTGCGAATGCACGCAATCATCAGTTGATCGTTTTAAATTATCTTTCTGGCTCAGACATCATTTTTGAACATGAGCTGGTTCTCGACCAAACTATTTGTCGTCAATTGTGCCTCTGGTCTATCCAACTTATCCATCCTTGATCAAAGCGACTGCTTCTGATCCTTTGTTTTGGAAATCGTAATTCCTTTGTTATCTAAGCATCGAATTATTCAGATGTTCTATAATATGATACCTGTGCATTCTTCTTCCTCTGGTTGAGTACAGATACTCACATCAGCTCCGTTGTGGATCGCCCGATCCATTGTTGGATTTCATCCGACATCGTCCTTCATATTCAATAACCTTGTGAGCCTTTCCACGGGTGTATATTGCCTATGGTAAATTGTATCCTCTGCTTGGCCAACCATGCTCTGCTTTCGAGCTTGTGTATTTACTTTTGAAACTTGTGGTATATGTTCTAAGAAGCCCCGATGGGTTGAACTTATGCCTTCCTTAATCTGTGTGAACTCGAAAGTTTTCACGGGTCATACTCCTCTGATAATTCACCAGGTAGGTTTTGACACTGAAATCATTTTTATCTAGAGAAGTGAATGAAAGGTTATGCATTGAAGAAGTGGGAGTCGACCTTGAACCTTTGTGTTCATGCCCATGGAAACAATGTAGATCGTATCATTAAAGCTTCTCTTCAAATAAATATTTCCTTGGTATAAGTTTATCTTATATCTAAGATCTGGCATTTTGCAATCGTTGTTCCGGCCATGTTCTCCTTTAAATACCATTTCTCGGACAAGTTGAAGTACTTGTCTTCTGCAGATCTTTGCACCTGTCCAACCTTTACTTTGATCTACCATCGAGTATTACACTTTGGTATCTCGAAAACATCATGGAACTGCATAACTTTTTATGGGTTCTTCGTCAACTGTTATTTCTCACCGATTCCAATTTTCCTAGGTTCTGGGTTGTCGTCAACCGAGAACACCGATTTGTGAACCGAGTCTGCACTACGGTTCAATAACTCTAAGTAATCTTCGTTGCTTATGAGTTTATTAATCCTTCAAGTCACTCCTAGCCTGGTCGGCTATATCATTATCGTGCTAAATTTTAGCTGTGCTACCTGCTCTTTATTCCTGGAGCACAATTTTCGACGATGAGCTCAACTTATGTCGACCTTACTCGTCATAGCATTTCGCCTTGAATAGCAAGCTTGATTTCGAGTTTGTGTCATATCCGTGGTTCCAATAACCTTTCGCTTCATCATTCCTTTGACTTGATGTCATCGCCGATCGATTACATCTTCATGGAATCTCTTGACAAATGTGTCGTGATCATCATCAGCATTCCGAGCTCTTCCAAGATATCAATCGAATTCATGATGGGAAATACCATCCTTGCCCCTCGATGATTTGTGTAATCATCGACAACATTCTTACCTTCCCCCAACACAAACTTGTTTGTGTTTTGTGTTATACCTTGAGTTCCTTGCTATCCAGCAATTGTTCTTCTTCACCTTGGAGTATTACCATCTTTTATGTCAAGAATGTAGTGAGAATTTCACCACCTCTTGAGAATTCTTGGTATAGTGATACTTCTCACCATCACCATTCTCTCATGGTCCTCGTGTTGATTCCAACCGGGGTACCCACAAGTGAACGGTGCTATTTGGATTCTGCCCTTCTAGCAACCCTCTTGCTTTGAAGTTAATGGTTGGCCGTTCATTCTTAGACTATTGATTATTGAATCACCATTCCGACGTTGGTCGTGCAACCCAGCCCATATTCGGGTGCACCTTTCAACCAATGTTTAAATGTGTATGCTGTCGTCGAGCATACATCATTATATCATTTGATCTGGCAAATGTATCTCTTTGTTCATATAATTGTGGAAATCCATTTTTTTGGAAATCTCAATTAATTAGCGCTGAGTCCACCAGCCATCTCCTCCCCTCTCCTTGATTTAATGATGAACACTTGTTTTGGAACATGCTTCCATAGTTTATTTCCCAAGAATCTTGCAACTCCATCACGTCAAATTGAGTTGCACCCTTCCTTCTCAGGCATCATGAGTCTGAGGTATCCTGACACCAATCAGATCCAAATCTCGGGTCTGATATGATGGTTGGAACATAATTCCAAGAGTTATAACTTTGGTCTTAATATGACCCGGTAAGGTGGTGTCATTCGTAGCCCACCTGGTCGGAGGCCCTATTGTTATAGTTTCCTTTTTAACAAGGTCAACCATTTTTCCATGGGGAAATTGAATGCCTTGTTTAATAAGTTTATCATGATGGATCCTTTGTGTATCCAAAGTCCGACCTTTGCTTGAAGACCATGTCAATGCCATCTCGAAGCATGTCTGTGGTACTCTGATTTTCAATAAGAACATTTGAAGCACAATGCTAAATGTTTCTTGCTCAATTATCCGAACACCGTTGTATGGGTAATGTCATGAAATTTCTCTCCCCTTACCTAAAGTGTTTTCTACTTTATATCCTATCATGGATATCTTGCTCTGCTTGTCCTTGGGAAGGATATTCCCTGGAAGTATGTGTTTAAACACATTTTCCTTCCCATTGTTCTGTTTAATCTGATAACCATATTTTCCATTTCATTGGTTGGTTTAACGTTTCTTATGATCTATATGATCTCAGCAATAATATTCTCCTGCATATGTAAACACCTCGGTGTACAACTCTGTCAGTAAGACCCTGTTACTATTGTTGATGACATTTTGGTAACCACCGATGGACGAGAACTTTGCCTATTGGTCCGCCTCGTTTCAACGAGCAGGAAAATGGTTCTCTTCGTCCCTCGCCCTTGGTACCAACGATGCAGTCAACATAACTGATAGGCTATCCTCTGACATGCCTTGCTTACATGATCGTGCAAGACGTCATCGCCCTTCCTGCTTTTAACCCACATGGTGGGCCCATAACCCACAGTTCCACAGGACCGAAACCTGACTCTCCTATACCCCCTGTTTCCAAACTTATTCCTCGCGCTTGGCTTCGTATTTAATTCACGGGCCACCTTCCTAGTGCTCTATTCTGGTATCGGACACAATACTTACTCTCGCTGCTCTGAACCCCTTTCTCACTCTGGTTCAGACTTCGAGCAATTATGTATCCGCTTGGAACCTCTTATTGTACCTTCGTACCTTACTCGTTGTATTTTATATGTTCAACTCGAGATATAATCTTATGCTCATCCATGGGTTAACCTCAGATTGTTTTCCCTCACAAGCATTCTGTCGTAGCCGAGCTGGCCCTTACCTATTCGTAAGTGTTGGAGTTCCCGAAGAAAAGGACGACTTCACCATGATGACCTGAAGCAGAGAAATGAAGACGTTAATGTAAGGGATCGGCCTCTTCGAGAAGAGCAAGCCAGGATGAGAAGACCCGCTAGTTTCGTAATCAGAATTTCCCCCCTTACACCCCTCTTAAATCTCGGGACGAGATTTCTTGTAGTGGAGGAGAATTGTGACGCCCGGGTAATTAAGCTACAGTAACCCCCTCGTAATGATGTCACGTCACCACGATTACTGTTGCTAACCTCGTGTTAGTTTAGAACCGATCCAAATCCAAATTCAAAATCAATCAAACAATAAAAGTTTTCAAATATTAAAACTAAAATGTTCGGAGTGATCCAACTAATGCATAGGTAATTATGGTGGAGAAACCTAACTTTAATAAAATGTTTAAGTGTTCAAAATAATTAAAACTGTAGGTTAAATAATAAAATAAATGCCTTTTGAATTTTATAAAATATTAAACTATTTTAGTTGGGATAAGAATTAATGTGGCAGTAGTTTATTTAAAAGTACCAATTTAGGTGTTAGTGATAATTTTTACTAAAACTAAAATAAAATGCAAATAAATTTAAAACAGAAAAGGAATAAATAAAAGAAAGGAAAACATTAAAGAAAAGAACAAAGATAAAAGAATTCCCTCAGCCCAACTGTGCCATGGCCCAGCCATGCCGGCCCACCTATTTGACCTATATGGCCCCAGCCGACCGAAACCCTAGCCCGATCCCCACACTTCCCCTGATCCCCCTCCCTCCTTTCCCGATCTGGATCGAGCCCATCCTCCTGGCGCGCCCGCGAACGAAGGCCGCCGCCAGCAGGCGCGACCTCTGCCCTCGCGCCGCCGCTGGCCGGCGCCAGCCTTCCCCGTTCCCCCTGGCCAAGTTGTGGCCATGCCCCGGCGAGCGCCCTCGCGCCCGCAGGCCTTCTCCTGCCCCGCCGGTCATAGCTGTCGACCCGTCGCCCCGGTGCCTCCCTGGCCGTGTCGAGCTCTCCGTCGACCTCCTCCCTGTGAGCCTCGTCCGTTCCCCGCCATTCCCTTCAATCCCTTGCCGTAGCCGCCACTCCCGAGCTCCGTCCGTTCGTGCACGCCCCTGCCTGTGTGTGTGCTGGCCTCGTCCGCCACTACCGCGCCCAGCCGCCCGCTCGCGCCCCGTCTCCCCGTCGTCGACGTTCCCCACCCGTCGACCTCGTTTACTGCTCCCGCGTCGCCCGCTGCTACCGCCGCCGACCTCCGCCGGCCATTGCCGCGCGCGAGCGCTCGCGCCTCCCATGCGGCCTCGTTCCACTGCACCCTCAACGGGCGAGCGCCCGTTCGGGTGCGCCTACGCCCGAACCCGCCAACACCGACGCCCGCTAAGGCCCCTGGGGCCTATTACAGATGGGCCCCACGCCCAGAACATTTTTCTTTATTAAAAAAATTAATAAAAAATATATTATAAATAAATAAATAATAATAAAATTAATTAATTAATTGATTAACTAAATAATTAACTTAAATAATCATGTGTAGTTTAACTAATTAAGATTAATTAACCTAATAGATAGTTACCCTAATTAACTACTGTTAATTAGCTAAACA
The DNA here is from genome assembly GCF_002162155.2 of Triticum dicoccoides. Taxonomy (NCBI): domain Eukaryota; kingdom Viridiplantae; phylum Streptophyta; class Magnoliopsida; order Poales; family Poaceae; genus Triticum; species Triticum dicoccoides. The sequence goes on from NC_041392.1 coordinate 297,073,146, forward strand.
ATCCCTAACAGGTGGGACCCACCTGTCAGGTTGACCAGTCAACTCTGTTGACTGCTGACGTCAGCATGACATCATGCTGATGTCATAAGTCTAATTTCGAATTAAATTAAATAATTAATTAAATTCCATAAATTAATAAAATCTTTAGAAAATCATATGTGTTAATCCGTAACTCGGATTAAAATATTTTCAACATGAAAGTTGCTCAAAGCGACGAGACGATTCCGGATACGCAGCCCGTTCGTCCGCCACACCCCCCTAACCTATCGAACTCGCAACTTTCCCCCTCCGGCCCCTCTGCCCGAAAACGTGAAACACCGGGAATACTTCCCGGATGTTTCCCCCCCTTAATCGGTACCCCCTCATACCACGTTAGGGCACACCTAGCACCGCTCATTGTCGTGTCACGCATCGTCGTGTTTATGTTTGCATTGTATTCATTGTTTCTTCCCCCTCTTATCTCCGGTAGACTACGAGACCGACGCTGCTACTGCCAAGTTCGACTACGGAGTTGACGACCACTCTCTCTTGCCAGAGCAACCAGGCAAGCCCCCCCCCTTGATCACCAGATATCACCTATTCTCCTCTATACTGCTTGCATTAGAGTAGTGTAGCATGTTACTGCTTTCCGTTAATCCTATTCTGATGCATAGCGTGACATTGTTGCTACATCTGTTGATACCTTACCTACAATCCTAAATACTTAGTATAGGATGCTAGTTTATCATCATTGGCCCTACATTCTTGTCAGTCTGCCATGCTATACTATTGGGCCGTGATCACTCGGGAGGTGATCACGGGTATATACTATACATACATACATACTATACAGATGGTGACTAAAGTCGGGTCAGCTCGATGAGTACCCGCAAGTGATTCTGATGAGGGGGCTGAAAGGACAGGTGGCTCCATCCTGGTAGAGGTGGGCCTGGGTTCCCGACGGCCCCCGACTGTTACTTTGTGCCGGAGCGACAGGGCAGGTTGAGACCACCTAGGAGACAGGTGGGCCTGGCCCTGTTCGGCGTTCGCGGATACTTAACACGCTTAACGAGATCTTGGTATTTGATCTGAGTTGGGTCGTTGACCTTATATGCACTAACCATCTACATGGGAGTAGTTATGGGTATCTCGGCGTCGTGGTATTAGCCGAAGCATTTCGTGACGTCAGCGACGGAGCGGCGCGCACCGGATTGGACTGGAACACCTGCTAGGCTAGGTCTGCTTCCGGCCGCCCTCGCAACATGCAGGTGTGCTATGGGCGATGGGACCAGACCCCTGTGCGCTTAGGTTTAGACCGGCGTGCTGGCCTCTCTGTTGTGCCTAGGTGAGGCTGCGACGTGTTGATCTTCCGAGGCCGGGCATGACCAAGAAAAGTGTGTCCGGCCAAATGGGATCGAGCGTGTTGGGTTATGTGGTGCACCCCTGCAGGGAAGTTAAATCTATTCGAATAGCCGTGATCTTCGGTAACAGGAACTTGGAGTTGTACCTTGACCTTATGACAACTAGAACTGGATACTTAATAAAACACACCCTTCCAAGTGCCAGATATAACCCGGTGGTCGCTCTCTCTCAGGGTTACGAGGAGGGGATCGCCGGGTAGGATTATGCTATGCGATGTTACTTGGAGGACTTCAACCTACCCTCTTCTACCTGTTGCAAGACGGAGGTGACCAGAAGCGTAGTCTTCGATAAGACTAGCTATCCCCCTCTTATTCTGGCATTCTGTAGTTCAGTCCACTGATATGGCCCTTTACACATATATCCATGCATATGTAGGGTAGCTCCTTGCTTGCGAGTACTTTGGATGAGTACTCACGGTTGCCTTGTTCCCCCTTTTTCCCCCTTTCTTTACCCAGTTGCTGCGACCAGACGATGGAGCCCAGGAGCCAGACGCCACCGTCGATGACGACTACTACCCCGGAGGTGCCTACTACTACGTGCAGCCCGCTGACGACGACCAGGAGTAGTTAGGAGGATCCCAGGCAGGAGGCCTGTGCCTCTTTCGATCTGTATCCCAGTTTGTGCTAGCCTTCTTAAGGCAAACTCGTTTAACTTATGTCTGTACTCAGATATTGTTGCTTCCGCTGACTCGTCTATGATCGAGCACTTGTATTCGAGCCCTCGAGGCCCCTGGCTTGTATTATGATGCTTGTATGACTTATTTATGTTTTAGAGTTGTGTTGTGATATCTTCCCGTGAGTCCCTGATCTTGATCGTACACATTTGCGTGCATGATTAGTGTACGACTGAATCGGGGGCGTCACAAGGACGTGGTGGAGGCACCTCCTGATCTTCGCCTCCCGCGCGGAACGGAGGGCGAAGCAGCGAGAGGGACGGCAAGGGGGAGCCCCCTGCGGTGCTGACGAGCTCGGTGATGCGGGCTAGCTAGTCTTCGTAGAGGTCGTCGATGGGGCGGTAGTGCAGGAGCTCTCTTGCCAGGAGCAGCACGGCGTGCACGTCCGTGGGGGCGCGACGGGCGTGGGACGACGAAGCGGCTGGAGTTGGCGACAGTGTGGCGGTGCGGCCTTCCCACCATACCGAAGGATGCTGGGACGAGGCCTGCTGCTCGTTCCCTACCGGGCCAGTGGCGGCGTTGGCGGCAAGCGATGGGGAATGACAAGGACGTCCACCGACGGGCACCGTCTAGGCGACGCGGGTGGCGAGGGCAGCCCGGCGCTCGGCGCGAGCCCGACGAGCGTCAGCCATGGACACGATGGAAGATCGCACGCGAACAGCGGAAGAAAGATTCCGGTGCACCCCTACCTAGCGCGCCAAATGTCGGATTTCGGGTTCCGACAGACCCTTGAGGTTCGAACACTGGGGTGCGTGCGGAGATCTCTCCCCTACCGATCTACGTCCAATCTCCTCGCATGATTTGGGCTGGAAACAACGAACAACACAAGGGACACAAGATTTATACTGGTTCGGGCCACCGTTGTGGTGTAATACCCTACTCCAGTGTGTGGTGTGGTGGATTGCCTCAGGGGCTGCTGATGAACAGTACAAGGGAAGAACAGCCTCACGAGAGGTGTTCTTGAGCTGGTGCGATGAACTGCTAGGGTGAGTTCAGTCGCCTCTCTCTCTCTCTCTGCTGGGGTTCTACCAGATCTCTAGCCGCCTGGGTGTGTTGATCCCTCCGGGGTCTTTCTAGATGTCTCTACTCCATGGTGGCTAGCTCTATTTATAAAGGCCCTGGGCCTCTCCCCAAATAATGAGCGGGAAGGGCGCCAACAATTGGCCATTTTGAAGGGGAACATCTAGTACAAGTTATCCTGACCAAAGGTGGTCTTCGGCTGCCAAAAGTTCTGGTGATGACGCCGTCTTGGGCTCCACGGTGACCTCCGTCCTGCCGCTCTGCTGGTCTTGGTCTCGTTGCACCGGAATGGCAACCTTTGCCCGATGCCTTGGCCTGTGCTTGCCGCCTTTGCACCAAAGGGGAAACAAGGACACTGCGCAGGCCGGCGCCCGCCTGGTCTTGGTCGTCATGGCTTGCATCATGGGTTCCTCGCGAGGTACCCCTGCCTTGATCTCTCCGCCTCCTCGCGATCCTGCCTGATGAGGCTGCCTCTGAGGAAGCTTCCGGTCGTCCGCCCCGCGAGGGTCTTGAGCTTGAGCTGATGAAGATGGGCCGCGCCGCGCCCCCACTTGAGCCACGCCGCAGGCCGCAGGCAGGCAAGTCTGGGGACCCCCGTTCCCAGAACGCCGGCATTGTCCCCAAAGTTTGGTGCAGCTGATGCCAAAACTTTGAAGTAAACTATGTCCCTCTATCTGATACGATGTCCTCGGAACTCCATGCAGACATACGATCCTGGTCATGTATATCTTGGCCAACTTCGCACTTGTATAGGTGGTTTTCACTGGGATAAAGTGAGCCACTTTGGTCAAGCGATCAACTACTACCCATATAGAATCATATCCTGATTTGGTTTTGGGTAATCCGGTGATAAAATCCATGCCAAGTTTATCCCACTTCCATTCGGGTATTGGCATAGGCTGTAACAATCCTGCTGGCTTTTGATGTTGAGCCTTCACTCTTTGACATACATCACATACGGCTACATACTCGGTAATATCCTTCTTCATACCCGTCCACCAGAAACGTTCCTTCAAGTCCAAATACATCTTGTTATTTCTGGGGTGTATCGAGTATGGTGAGTCATGAGCCTCCTGAAGTATTAACTTCGTGATCTTTGGGTTATTGGGCACATAAACTCGGTCCTCAAACCATAAGGTGTCGTGCTCATCCTCACGAAAACCTTTGGCCTTTCCTTCGCTCATCCTCTCTTTTATCTCGGCAATTTCTTTGTCCTCCTTCTGAGCTTCTCGAATCTTTCCTAGAATGTCGACTGGACTTCCATTGTTGCAACAAAACCTCTAGGAACAATCTCCAATCGAAGTTCCCTGAGATCCTCTGCTAACTCCTTCGGCAATCCCGTGCTCACTAGGGTATTAACATAACTTTTTCGACTCAAAGCGTCGGCTACGACATTGGCCTTGCCTGGATGATAATGAAGCTTCATGTCATAATCCTTTATAAGCTCCAACCATCTCCTCTGTCTAAGGTTCAGCTCTTTCTATGTGAAAATGTATTTCAAACTCTTATGATCCGTGTACACATCACAACAATTTCCAATAAGGTAATGCCTCCAGGTCTTCAATGCATGCACTACGGCTGCTAACTCCAAAGGATGCGTGGCATAATTCAACTCGTGCGGTTTCAGTTGTCGCGAGGCATACGAAACAACTCTTCCGTCCTGCATAAGCACACTTCCAAGTCCTAGGCGAGAGGCATCGCAATACACTTGGAACTCCTTACGTATATTCGGCAGAATCAGCGCTGGGGCTGTAGTCAAACGTTTCTTTAACTTCTGAAAACTTGCTTCACATTCTTCTGTCCATTTAAATTTGGTATCCTTCTTCAACAACTCCGTCATTGGCTTCGCAATCTTGGAAAAATTCTCAATGAATCTCCGATAGTATCCTACGAGTCCAAGAAAACTGCGGGTCTCGCTAACTGAGGTGGGTGCCAACCATTCAGTGACTGACTGAACCTTGGTCGGATCTACTGCTACACCTTCTCCTGATATAACATGTCCAAGGAATCCAACTTCCTTCAGCCAAAACTCGCATTTGCTGAACTTGGCATACAACTAATGTTCCCTGAGTTTCTCGAGAACTAAACGCAAATGCTCTTCATGCTCCTCCTCATTCTTCGAGTATACCATTATATCATCAATGAACACCACAACGAACTTATCCAAATATTCCATGAACACTTTGTTCATCATGCTCATGTAGTAGGCAGGGGCGTTAGTCTGTCCAAACGACATGACCATATATTCATACAAGCCGTACCATGTGGTGAATGATGTCTTTGGTATGTCCTTCTCTCGTATCTTCAGCTGGTGATATCCTGATCGCAGATCGATCTTTGAAAACACCTTAACTCCTTGCAGCTGGTCAAACAGATCATTGATCATCGGCAGTGGGTACTTGTTCTTGATCGTCACTTCATTCAAGGCTCAATAATCAACAACCATTCTTAGAGACTTATCCTTCTTCTCTACCAAAAGCACTGGGGCTCCCCATGGTGATGAGCTCCGTCGAATGTATCCTTTCTCCAATAACTCCTTGATATGTTTCTTAATCTCCTCTAGATCATTTGCGGGCATCCAGCATGGTCTCTCCGATATGGGCCCGGTGCCTGGCAATAGCTCTATCAAAAACTCGATGTCTCAATCCGGTGGCATGCCTGGTAATTCTTCTGGAAAAACATCCGAGTAATCCTTCACTACAGGCACTTCCTCCTGAACAACTCCCGTGAGGGTATTTACTTGGCTACTTCTTGGCGCATGTCTAGATACATACTTAATCTGTTTTCCCTCAGGGGTGGTGAGACAAATTGACTTACTAACACACTCAATGCTTCCTCCATACTTTGACACCCAGTCCATGCCTAATATCACATCCAATCCTTGTGACTCCAAGATTATTAGGTCATACGGAAAAACATGGCTACCAATGGTTAGGGGTATCTGGTCGCACCATCGACTAGCCATGTACTCTGCTCCAGGTGAACTTACTAACAGATGGGTCCTAAGGGTTTGGGTTGGTAGTTTAAACTTATCCACAAATTCCCTTGACATCTATGAATGCGATGCATCAGTATCAAAAAGAACAAGGGAGGTAAAAGACTTCACCAAAAACTTACCAATAACCGCGTCTGGCTGCTCTTCAACCTCCTCCACATTGACGTGGTTCACTTGTCCTTTGTTGAATGGATTGGGCTTCTTTCCAGTGCTCACATTTCTATTTCCATTCTTCGCTTCAGGGCACTCCGTGGCATAGTGTCCAATCTTCCCGCACTTGAAACAAGTAACGTGGCTTAGGTCTCTCTTGGCGGGTGTGTCTGGATTGGGGCGGTTCTGATTGTTGCTTGCTCCATTCCCATTCCCATTCCTTGGGCCTGTATGATTATGGTTACTTCCTCCATTGTGGGTGTGGCCTCTATGGTTATGAACAAGTCCTCTCGAGTTCGGGGTTAGGCGAGGCTTCTGCTGAGCTCTTGAATTATACCTTGTCCATACTTCCTCTTACGGCTCTCAATCTGGTGCTGCTTCCCTTCAATCATAAGAGCCTTATCTACCAACTCCTGGTAGTTGTTGAATGTTGCCACCATCAACTGCATGCTCATCTCATCATTCAGCCCTTCCATAAACTTCTCCTGCTTTGCGGCATCTGTGGCCACATCATCAGGGTATTCTGCTGCTGGATCAACTGAGTGAGCTCCGGTGGGAAGGTAAATCCGGGGTCACGTCTCGGAGGCATCTGATGGGTTTTAGAGGGGAGATATTAGAATAGAAAAGGGGTCTAATGAGAAGGCACTACCCATATGCACATGAGACAAACACAAACATTTCACTCAATCAATCAAGCAAGGGCATACAATCGATCTAACTATCGTTTACAAAAGTGCTCGAACTATACTATTTACATGGTGGAATACTACTACTGATGTGGTGGTCTACTAGAAATATTCTTCAGTTGAAGACTCCATGATGTCTGCTCCAGCTTCGTCTTCATAGTCATCATCGCTATTGTCGGGGTCTGAGTCGGTGTCGTCGATGATGATGTAGTCCTCTGGGCGAATCTCCTTGGGTTCTTCGTCTTCTCCTCCTGGTGCGGGGTCTCCCAAAAATACTGCTAACTTCCTTTCCAGATCGTCATTCTTCTCCACTAGTACGACAATTTCCTCCTCATAATCTTCACGTGTAGCCTTGAGTTCTTCCTCCAATTCCGTGATCCTAGTCATTGCCTTCTTCAAATCTATCATTCCTACGCACATCTGGTTCTCCTGACGACGAATGTGTTGGTTTAACTCTTGGATGAAAGATGCAATTGATCTATCCTTCCTGGTGCTGATCATCTCCCATTTCTCATCTCTGCGCCCACAAATCTGATAGATAGTATCCTTAAGCTCCTTATGATAAACTTCTCCAATGCGTCCCATGGTGATGTGAGTTGCCATACTCTTTCCTAGACTCCAGGTTGGTGCATCGAAGGAAAACTCTATGGGCTTAGTAACTGGCATGAATTTCCTTCCTGGAACTTGAACTTGAATCATCCATCGCTCCTCTTCTGGCAGGGTGGCGTTGTAAGTCCCGGTGAAGCTTGGTATTCCAATGTTCAGGTACCTAGTGACTTCCTTCAAGTGTCGTCCAAAAGGTGCTTCTTCATTCGGTTGTGCAAACTTGTTCCTTGCGTCCGCCATCCTAAAGAGTAGAAAATGGAGAGGAGTCAGAAATGAGGAGAGAATAGTGATCTAGGGCTTTAGCTTAGTGGTCGTGTCCTACACTCAGGGTGTGCTCTAATACCATCTTGTAGCGACCCGACCTCAAACGGTCAAGTCTCTATGCTTCAGTGTCATCCCTGGATCGGTAATGCTGACACACACAGTACTCGAGGATTTATAACAGAGTAGCAATCACACACTTATTACATCGAATGTCTCAAAAGAGAGCTTATTACAATAAATATGGCTTAAGGCCATCTAATACGATAACAACGGAAGGCTTGGAAGATAAAGTGAGTCCATCAACTCCAACGGTATAGCTGAGCTACACGGCATTGACCTAACGAACCTTACTCCTCGTCTGAAAAGTCTGCAACATGATACGTTGCAGCCCGATAACGGGTCAGCACTTGGAATATGCTGGCAATATAACACAGTAGAGCAAGAACAGAATAATGCTATCACTACATGCATATTTGGCTGGTGGAAAGCTCTATGGTTATAGTTTTTGCGAAAAGCCAATTTTTCCCTACAACAAAGGAATACATTTTAATTTAACTATCATGGTAGTTGAAACATCATTGAGAAGGTTCCTCCAACTCAATCCCAATTAAAGTAATTAACAACCCAACAATATTAGTTTGGAGTGATGAGATACTTACGATACCCCAAGTACTAGATACTCAAGATGTTCATAACCGGGGACACGGCTAACCATGATTAGTTTATACACTCTGCAGAGGTTTGCGCACTTTTCCCCACAAGACCCGATCTCCTCCGTTGGATTTCTCACACTACATGGTGTTTGAGAAACGGATGACCGAGACACAGTCTTTCAGAAGCATTAACCCCTTACTCCGGGCAGACCATACCAAACCTACATCCCACTACCTGCTGATCCACCTCTTCGGGAGCTTCACACAACTTACTCAACTATGCTAGAGCCCATAATAGCTTGTGGCTGCACACGGAAGTTTCTAGCATGAAAATATCTCAGTTCCCTTTGAGCCTGGGTGGCGGACCATAGGATTATCACACGGGTACTCCGGGATATCCTAGGACAACACTGGATTCTCCAGGTGCCCAACAAACAATCCACCCAGATGTGTATTCAAGTTGCCACCTTAAGTTAAACCATTAATTAACAATCTCACATCTGTCATGGATTTCACTCACCCAAACCACATCTACGAGCATAGCATGGCAATATAAGTAATACGTAGAAGTAACTCACAAGGGTTTGAATATAACAGGGCAATAGGTTCTACCTCATCAACTACTTCCCAACCCACATGTTAATCACATCCTAACCATGCAATGTTTGAGGAATGGAACTAATGCATAAAAATTGGGTGATAAAGGGGTATGATCAAAGTGTTACTTGCCTTGCTAATGATCCACAAAACCTAGGGATTCGTAGTAGCACGCTTCGCACTCCGGGTGTTCTATCGCAAACAAACAATAGCATACATAAGCAATCAAGCAAAGAAACACGAGTAAAACTCAAATAAGAAGATCTAACCAGAAAGTTCAACTTAAGAACTCCGGTTTGCAAAAAGAATCAAATCAAACGAAGCAACGAAACTCAAACTGCAAAAGAAACAAGATCTGTTTGCTAATCTGGACTATGGTCAAATTTTACAGTAGCAAAAACTTGTTCAAGTTTGTTAAACGGAAAGAGGGTTTCGAGACGAAGATCTAGGCGATTGAATCGCCTGATTCCGATAGACGAGCGAAAAGATAAACTAAAACGAAAATCGGATCAGAAATCACGATCGAAAATAATCACGGAAAAAAATGAGAAAAAGAAAACTGACGAACAGGCTAACGAACGAACGTTCGTTGTCTGTAACTATCGAACGAAAACCGTTCGTTAAAACGAACATACAGACGAATGTTCACTAAAAAGATAAATCGAGAAAACCGGCGAACCGAACTAAAAAATGAACTAGGGTTTTTTTCTTAAAAAATCCGAAGCGGTTTTAAAAAAACCGGTGGCAACGGACGGCGGTGGTACCTCCGGTGAAGCTCCGACGAGGCGGGGCTGCGGCGGCGAGGTGACGACGGCGCGACGCAGCGAGAGGCGGCGGCGGCGAGGCACGGCAGAGGCCTCGGCGCGGCTGCGGTGGCGGGGTTGCGGGGCGGTGGGGTGGGTGGTGGTGGCGGGGTCCGGGGGGTATTTAAGAGGGGGAGGGGCGGCTTGGAGGAGGGGCCACGGCGGCGGCGAGGGGAGTCCCGGCCGGACTCCTCGTCCGAGGCGGCGGCAGCTCAGTCTCCTGGTGGGAGACGGCGTGCGGGGAAGGTGGGCCGGCTCGGCTGGGCTTCGGCCCAGTCGGGCGCTGGAAGTTAAAAAAAACAATTCCGTCGAAAAGAAAATAAATCCTAGAAAATAAAATAAGATTGTAAAAATGCCAAAACAAATTTTTACCGTCTAAATAAAATATTTAGAACGAGATGAACATTTTCTTGGCCCTAAAATGCAACTTTGAAAAACGTGCAATTTTTCTAATGCAAATAAAATTGTAATAAAATCCAAATAAAATTAAATATTTGATTTTAATATTTTTCCTCCAATATTTCATTTATTTTGGAGAAGTCATATTATCTCCTCTCATATATTTTAATATGAAATATTTTTCGGAGAGAAAAATAATTAAAACCAAAATTCTCGTTTTAATATTTGATAAAAATCAAATATGAAAGCCGGGAAATCCCCAACTCTCCCCGAGGGTCCTTGAGTTGCTTAGGATTTCGAGGATCACGAAATGAAATGCAATAAAATATGATATGCAAAAATGATCTATGTATAACATTCCAAATTGAAAATTTGGGATGTTACAGTAAAAGTGTTGGGTTGTCTCCTAACAAGCGCTTTTCTTTAATGCCTTTTAGCTAGGCATGATGATTTCAATGATGTTTGCATAAAAGATAAGGATTGAAACATAACAAGAGCATCATGAATCATAAGTTCCTCTCTCATAATAATTTTCAGTAGCATCATGAATATATTCATCAATATAACCATCACATAAAGCATTCTTTTCATGATCCAAAAACATAGAAAATTTATTACTCTCCATGTAAGCAATGTTATTCTCATTCACAATAGTGGGAGTATCATATGAAAGTCGAATACTAAAAATTGTTTACACAATAAAATAGTAATGTTCAGTAAAAGGATATTCAAAATTATGACAATAATTATCACTACTTTTTATAACATAAGTATCATCACAATAATCATCATAAGTAGCAACTTTGTTCTCATCATAGATAGGAGGCATGCAATCATCATAGCAAATTAGATCGTTCAAAGTAGGGGGACTAAAAAGATCATCTTCATTAAACATAGCATCCCCAAGCTTGGGACAAACATTAATTGCAACAAATAAATTCTCAAACATGTCATTCTCATCAAACATAGCATCCCCAAGCTTGTGGCTTGGCATATCATAACCATAATCACTCTCATCATTAATAGTATGAATAGCACCAACGGTATAACAATTGCTATCATCATAATTTCCCAAGTTGGTGCCAAAAAGATTTCCAAGATTATAAGAAATATCATTATCTTCCCAATCATAATCATCACAACAAGCAGTAGGCATAACAAAATCATCGTCAATAGTGCTCTCGGACATTGTGCCATAAGACATAGAAGCAATATCATCATCAAGTGCATCATATTCCACAATTATTTTCGATTCATTTTCATGAGGCACAACAATAATAGGAGCAACATTATTTGGGAGAGGTACATTTTTACCTCTATTCTTTCTTCTTTTTTTCTTCTTCACCACCTCACGTATGGGTTTAATCAATTTTTCCGAGCTTCTTGTTGAAGAGATTGATTGGATAGGAAGCTCCTCCTCGTTACCTGAGTCATCATAATAAACACTAGGAGGGTATTGGGAAACATTTTCCCTTTCATTAGTACTCTCTTCATATTCTATTTGTTTTCTTGTCTTTAGATAGCTGGCAATATAAGGATTCGCAATGCAATTTACCGCACAAAACATATAAATTTCCTCTAGATCAAAATCAAGAAATCTCTTGAGATTAAATTTTGGAATACCCTCAGTTATACGTTTCATTTCTTCATACCCCAAACAAAGACTAAGCTCTTTATGATGCTCAAGGGTAATCAAGTTATCACAATTTTTGGACATGATTTGATCATGAAACAATTTGCATTGGAGATTTAAATGACCACGTTCGTTGCAAAGTTCACAAGGATGGCAAAAAAATTAAATCTTTCAGCACAATCATCTAGCCTCTCTTGCAACTTTTCGTTTATAAATATTTATGCTTCTTACAAAATCTATCTTCCCTTTTTGGTGTGCAATTGCACTCGCAATTCACGCCGCAAAAATTGACATTCTTATAGGAGACATCATTATCATGACGAATGCAATCATCATTGACATCATGGATATTCAAAGAATTCATACTAGCAATATTGCAATCATGCCCATCATTCAATGTTTTTATGCCATAAATTTTGTTGAATTATTTTTCTAGCAATTGAGCATAATTATCGGAATCCTTATTCTCAAGATAGACATTATAAAGATAAAGAACAACGTGAGGTAACCCAATCTCCACTTTTTTTTGTAGTTTTCTATTATAAAACCAAACTAGTGATAAAACAAGAAACTAAAAGATTAGATTGCAAGATCTAAAGATATAACTTCAAGCACTCACCTCCCCGGCAACTGCGCCAGAAAAGAGTTTGATGTCTACTATGCAACTTTATTCTTGTAGACTCGTGTTGGGCCTCCAATCAAAGAGTTTTGTAGGGCAGTAGCAATTTTCCCTCAAGTGGATGACCTAAGTTTTATCAATCCGTGGGAGGCGTAGTATGAAGATGGTCTCTCTCAAACAACCCTACAATCAAATACAAGATATCTCTTGTGTGTCCAACACACCCAATATAATGGCAATTGTATAGGTGCACTAGTTCGGCGAAGAGATGGTGATAAAAGTGCACTACTGCAGGATGCTTATAACATGACACTACGATCAGAGACCCTTTGACGAAACTGTGTGCGATGCATTGATCGCAAACAGTGATGTAAAAAACCCGTCAAAAAAGATGCAAAACATTTGCGATGAATGATACATCAAACACGGTTTAGATTTTAGTTGCGTGTGCAATGAGGGGCATACGGTTGATCTATATGAACTGTTTGCGATGAGGCAGAACAACAAAAACAGGCAACCAGATCAAGGTGTGTGCGATATACAGCATATAGTTCACTTCGATGAACCGTTTGCGATGATTGAGGTGAACACAAACGATTCGGCGTAACAAGATGTGTGTGATACCCGGCAAGCAAGTCGGTAATAAGAATTGTGTGCGATCATTATAGATAGCCCATACGGTCTTTTTTGTGAATTGTATGCTTGTCAGGGCACATAGTTCAACAAACCAACATATGGGTGATAATGTAGAAGATCTCTGTCGAATACATATTACTAACCGTCTGCGATGAGATTGACAGGGTAAACAGAGATATATACAGTCTTCTTAATTTAGTCCTTCTTCTTGTTGTAGTTGGATGGCCCCGCGACATCGTCTTGGCAAGGACGCTTCTTGCCGCTGACCGTTAGCTTTTCATCGTCGTCGTCGTCATCGTCGTTGTTGTCGTCCTCCTCCTCCTCGTTCGACCATTCCTCCTCATCATCTTCGTCCTCTGATGGCTCCTCGTCTGTCTGGTTGAAGTCTGATGACTTTGGAGGCGGCATCCCTTCCATGAACCGGATATAATCGAGGTCTGGGCTCGATGCCGGACTCATGGAAGACGAGCGGGATGATTCTGATGTTGAACTATCATCGGGCGCTAGACTGCTGGCCGTACTGTTGTCCTCGCTGTCACTCGACATGGCTGCAGAGTGTGTGCCAGTGTGTAGCGCGGCCTGCCGGGGACGATGAAGATGGTGGACACTTAAGCGGGGTATGCAGAGAAGAGAAACTGCAATTGAAGCGGGGTTTTTTGTGGGGGGGGGGATTAAAGCGGGGGTTGACGTATTATCTAACCGCTGATATAATCAACCGCAATTATTTGTACCCAGTCGCTCCAAATTCCCGGGGTTGCGCAGGACTCATATTGGCTATTTGGCTAGTTTCCTTTTTCAGGACAAAAACAAGGAACGAGTTTTGGGATTATGCACCGGTGCCGGTACGAATGAAGTAGGAATTTGGCAAGCAATACATTGAGCTCTTCTTATTGATAAAGCCAGTAATAATCAAACTAGAAAGGAAAAGAAAAAGGACAAAGAAAAATATTTGCATGAATCTTCGCGTAACATCAATGGCATAGGACCTAGATGAGCATTACTTAAAGCACATCTAGATGTGCTTTAGCAATACTATCAAACAAAACCCCTAATCATCATTGCAAACAACGCATAGAATATGTCTAATGTGACAACCACTACTACACATGCTAGTTCCTTCTTGTCTCTTGCTTTCATCTGTTACCTGTTATTGATTCTTTCTTACTTCATCGTACTGATTGTATGTTCCAGATCAACCAGTTTCTTCTTCAGCTTTACGTTATCTTCTGCGAGCTTGGTGATAACACTCCGAGCTCTGCCATGCCATTCTTCGTCCAGCCAGTTAACAAAGGCACAAGCCTCATATCCCTGCCAATGTTAAACAGTATTCAAGATGAGCGGTGGCATTAACTAAAGTAAAATGATGAACTTAATTAGCACTAACCTCTAAGGGGTAACTGGGAAACAGCCTGCCAATGTCGAATCCCTCCGTGAATACACGTCGAGCGGGAGTGTGCCCGTGCACTCAACTCAGCTTTTGGTACTTCTCGGTGGTGCAAAACTCGGAGTCGAACTCGTGTTGCGGGAGTCTGGAGTCATGCTCCGGATCCGGCGGCAGATCGCTTTCCTGGGGGGAGGGGGGTCATTCAGGACGGATTCAGCAAGGAGCTATACTTTGGACATGCTAAAAAGATCAGGATAGATCGAAACCTGACAGGACGATTCGGATCCGTAGTACACTTGCCTTTTGATGACCTTAGGCAAGTGCTTAGCGGCGACCGCCGTCGTGGCGGCGATACGAGCAGGAGCAGCCACATCGAAACCATCAGCACCACTCGTCTGCATTCCCCCAATGTCAGCGCCACGCAAGGGAATTCGGAGGCTATGTAGGGATTTGGGGGAAATGGGGAAACTGTGGAGATAAGCTAACGGCCGGGAACTACTTATGGCACTATATGTTGTATACGACACACTATTTATACATGTCATTTGTGTTAGGTATTACAACGTCACACACGATTTCCGCACCAAACCGTGTGAGAAGACAACGTAGGTTAGACATGGTTGCCATTACATAACCGTATATGATGTACTATCTTGTCCATATAATTGAGTTAAAGTGAGATACCGTGTAAACAGCCGCTCTGCGGATATCCATAAAAAAACAGTCGCTCTGCATATAGAGATGGTGGCGGTGGCCTAGGCAGCGACTACCGGAGAAGAGGTCAATCCTCGGTCGGTGGGCAGTGGCGGCGTCATAGGAGGTCAATCCTCGGTCTATGTCGGGAGATAGGAGGATCTCAACCATCGAGGTCGGCGGCGGCGTGATTCGAGCACATCCATCGCAGTCGTTGGCGGGATAGTGGAGGTCGAACTTCAGGCGACAGCCGCACTAAACTTTGCTCCTCGACCCTGCTGTCTCGGTGTGCCGCCGCATCGCGCTTCTCTGTCTGCTGGGTTGTAACGCCCTCGATGCGGCTATATCTCCCACGTGTCGAAGCACGACTTAGAGGCATAACCGCATTGAAAGCAATGTCGCAAGTTAGGTAATCTTCACACAACCCATGTAATACATAAGGGAAAGAGATACATAGTTGGCTTACAATCGCCACTTCACACAATACATGAATAAAGCATTACATCATCCAAATACAATCAAGGTCCGACTATGGAACCAAAATAAAAGAAGAACCCGAAATGCAACACGGTCCCCGATCGACCCCAACTGGGCTCCACTACTGATCAACTAGAACGAAACAACGCCAAGGGCAAGATCTTCATCGAGCTCCTCCTGAGCTTGGTTGCGTCATCTGCACAAACTCATCGGCACCTGCAAGCTGGTTTGGAAGTATCTGTGAGTCACGGGGACTCAACAATCTCTCACCCTCGCGATCAAGACTATTTAAGCTTATGGGTAAGGTAAAGGTATGAGGTGGAGCTACAGTAAGCGACTAGCATATTTGGTGGCTAACATACGCAAATGAGAGCGAGAAGAGAAGGCAAAAGCACGGTCGAACAACTATGATCAAGAAGTGATCCTAGAACAACCTATGTCAAGCATAACTCCAACACCGTGTTCACTTCCCGGACTCCGCCGGAAAGAGACCATCACGGTTACACACACGGTTGATGTATTTTAATTAAGGTCAACTTCATGTTTTCTACAACCGGACGTTAACAAATTCCCATCTGCCCATAACCGCGGGCACGGCTTTTGAAAGTTCAAATCCCTGCAGGGGTGTCCCAACTTAGCCCATGACAAGCTCTCACAGTCAACGAAGGATATTCCTTCTAGCGGGAAGACCCTATCAGACTCGGAATCCCGGTTACAAGACATTTCGACAAGGTAAAACTAAACCAGCAACACCGCCCGAATGTGCCAACAAATCCCGATAGGAGCTGCACATATCTCGTTCTCAGGGCACACTCAAATGAGCAGTCCATACAACTAAAACCAGCCCTCGAGTTTCCCCAAGGTGGCGCTGCAAGGGGCTCTAGTTTGGACCAACACTCAGAGGAGCACTGGCCCGGGGGGGGGGGTAAAATAATGATGACCCTCAGGAGCGCGACTCCCAAGGGAAAAGAAAAGGCTAGGTGGCGAATGGTAAAACCAATGTTGGGCATTGCTGGAGGAGTTTTATTCAAGGCGAACTGTCAAGGGGTTCCCATTATAACCCAACCGCGTAAGGAACGCAAAATCTGGGAACATAACGCCGATATGACGGAAACTAGGGCGGCAAGAGTGGAACAAAACACTAGGCATAAGGCCGAGCTTTCCACCCTTTACCAAGTATATAGATGCATTAATTAAATAAGATATATTGTGATATCCCAACAAGTAAACAATGTTCCAACAAGGAATGATCTCCATGTTCCAACAAGGAACAAACTTCAATCTTCACCTCCAACTAACAACGCTATAAGAGGGGCTGAGCCAAGCGGTAACATAGCCAAACAACGGTTTGCTAGGACAAGGTTGATTAGAGACTTGGTTCAACAATATGGGAGGCATGATAAGCAAGTGGTAGGTATCACAGCATAGGCATAGCAAAAGAGCGAGCAACTAGCAAGCAAAGATAGAAGTGATTTCGAGGGTATGGTCATCTTACCTGAAATCCCTCAAAGAAGAAGAACGAGTCCATGAAGAAGACAAACGGACGTAGTCGAACGGGTCCTCACAAACGCGATGTTACCGGAACCAACCTGAAGAAACAAACACCGGAAAGAAGCACACAACATAGTAAACAACCAACATATGAACATGGTATGATATCCGGGATGCGGTATGCGATGCATATGCATGATCTGCAAAGGAATGATTTAACCTGGCCTCAACGTGGAAATCCAAGAGTGCCACTGGAAAGATGAGGTGATTTCGGTTGAAATCGATATAAAGAACACCGGAATCGGATGCACGGTTTGAAAATGGTAAGCAAAACAAATATGGTACCGGTCTGCGATAAACAGCAAGTAGCCACATAAATGCAACAAGACAATTATGCTACAGCACTCAAACATGGCAACAAAATACATGGCAGGGATCCACTCATAATTCTTGACAAAAGATGAACACTGAGCTACGGCCAATTCATCCATTAACAGGTTCAAACAAGCATGGCAAAAATGCAAATGATAAACAGGTTTCAGACTTAGTGAAATTAACACAAGCCTGGAATTTCAGATCAGATAGCACACTTTGGAGCATGAAAACTATATGCTACAGGAACTTAACATGGCAAAGCAAGGCATGGCATGGAGCTACTCGAAGAGCTTAACAAAAGTCCCTTAGTGACCTTGAGCCAAAGGGGATCAGAAAATACAATTGCAAGCATGTGAACATGGCAAAAACATAATCAGATCACAGACTTAGAGAAAAACTGGAGCATGCAAATATGTTAACGAGTAGGCATGTTTACGAGATCGATGCACTCACTACAGAGCATGGCATGACAATCTAAGCATACACCCATCAAGAATACACATTGTATAAGCTAGACATGGCAAGAACAACAACATAGCATGCGTGGATCAATAACAACATCCTCGGCAAAACCGCTAACAAGTAGACAATCTGCCCAGATTCACAAAATAGCAAAAGTAGAGCTCGATTGACTCAAGCTAGGGTGCTCCATAATTGCAAACAAAGACATGGATGGATAGAGCACCACAAGATTAACAAATCATCCTTACTGATCATCCTCAAAAGAGGCACGGATCACTAGGAAACAACATGAACATATGGCATATTGATAAAAACAGATCAAGGACTTAGAGAAATCCTAAGTCCCTGAAATCAGCCTTAACGAATGCACTACTTTGCAAGCTTGTGCTAGTCACCACACATATCACAAAAATACATGGATAGCACCTCTGTAAAGATGGCAAAGCATATAACAAAACACATGTAGAGCTCAGGGGCATATCATGCACACAATGATCATGGCAAAAATAACAAATAGCTATTTGGTGCAGCAGATCTGACAATTAACTCAAATAGCTCTCTTCCAATAGCATTTCGGGCATCAAGATGAGCTTCAATGAAAATGATGCAATGAGATGAAATGATGTACTCTCTGAGGCGAACAATTTGATATGCTACACGTCCAAAACGGAGTTACGGATGCAAAGTTACGACATGATGAACATGGGCATTTGAAACTGGAAATCTCGGGGACTTAGAAATTATACCCTCGAGGCAAAAGTCAACTCCGACCGGGACGATGTGGTGCAGGGACGAGGCGGAACGCGTTTGGTTCATCTCCCGGTGGATCTCATCCACCGGGGCATATCTGGTCGGGACGGGGTCCGGCGAGGCAACTCCGGCGAGAGGCGGCTCGTCGGCGTGACGAGGCAGGGCGCCGGACGCAGCGGGGCGGCGCCGGCGACGAGGTCCGCGGCGGCGGGGCAAACGAGGCGAGGCGCGACGGATCCGGCGACCGGCGGGCGACACCGGCGACGAGGATGACGACGGCGGCGGGCGGCGGGCGGCGGACGCCGGCGAAGGCGCGCGGTGGCCGGCGCGGGCTCCTGGAGGCAAGGGGCGGTGCGAGTGAGAGGAAAACGGGCAGCAGCGATTCGGGCCGGGAGGGCCCGATCTGGGTTCCTCGGCCCGCGGCGGGGCGCGTTGACCGGCGGCGGGGTTGGGCGACGTGGCAGGCGGGGATTGGTCCGGCGCGGCGCGCGGACATGTCCGACGGTGAGGGAGATTTGTCCGGGCGCGAGGAGGACGAAGCTAGGGTTAGATCTACACGAGAATTTCGGAGGGAGACACATATTTATAGTTAGAGGGAGCTAGGAGAGTCCAAATGAGGTGCGGTTTTCGGCCACGCGATCGTGATCGAACGCTCTAGATGATGGAGAGGGTTTTGGTGGGTTTTGGGCCAAATTGGAGGGGTGTTGGGCTGCAACACACACGAGGCCTTTTCGGTCCCTCGGTTAACCGTTGGAGCATCAAACGAAGTCCAAATGGTACGAAACTTGACAAGCGGTCTACCGGTAGTAAACCAAGGCCGCTTGGCAAGTCTCGGTCCAATCCGGAAATGTTTAACACCCGCACACGAAAAGAGGTAGAAAGGGACACCGGGTGACATAGGAGCGCCGGATTGCAAAACGGACAACGGGGAAAATGCTCGGATGCATGAGACGAACATGTATGCAAATGAAATGTGCATGATAACATGATATGCAATGCATGACACGCAAGCAATGACAAGTCAACAACAGCGAATAACTGGAGGACACCTGGCACATCGGTCTCGGGGCATTACATGGGTGGAGGTCGCCGCACGGCTAATTAATTAAGGTATTCTTTTCATGAGTGTCTTAATTAAGGTATTCAATTCCTAAGGGTAGTATTATACTAGTACTCTGCGTGTAAATTGACTGGCCATTAATTTTTGTCATTGCACGTATGGATAACAACATGGAGCGCCCTCAGTAATTATGAAAAAAAACTTGTGATTTATGCACGTATCTTTAGGCAGTAGTTATTCCGTGTGTTAATGTTGTTGTTTTGTTTTTAATTATCATTCGTGTGGTGCAGATGAAACGATCTTGATGGATGAAGAATCGAAAAACCGCGGATTTTATCAGTGGCGTGACAGAGTTCATGAATTTGGCTAAAAGTACAAAGAGGAGAATTGATGATGTGGATTACATCCTGTGTCCATGTACTGATTGTGCCAATACAGAGTCACATGAAGTTGCAGATGTTCAGATGCACTTAGTCTCTAGGGGATTCATGGATAGATATACACGTTGGACCAGACACGGTGAAGAGGAGGTCATGGATGAAAATACCCAGTGAAGCGAGATGCCAAACATCGGGGCATAGGCGTCAAGCTACCAATGGAACACCAGAAAGCCGAAACGCCCACTGGAAAACCAAGACGTCGACACAGATAACGACGATCTTGATATGCTAGATTTTGCTACTATGATTGCAGATTTCAAGGGCCCAAAAAAGATAAGATTGGGTAAAAGGATCTGCCAACCATTGATGTCGACTCCAAGAAAGAATTGTATCCAAGTTGCAAAAAGAAATATTCCAAATTGAATGCCACCCTGGCGCTTCTCAGATTTAATGCAGCAAACAGTCTATCAAACAAGGGCTTCACAGAGATGTTAGGTCTTTTCAAAGAAATTCTTCCGGAAGATAATGTGCTCCCAGAAGCACGAATGAAGCAAAGAAAATTGTTTGCCCATTGGAACTTGAAGTACAGAAGATACACGCTTGTGTGAATGATTGTATATTGTACCGTGGTGAGTACAAAGATTTGCATGCATGTCCCACATGCAAGCATGCATGATACAAGCGCAGGAGAGCAAAGGACAAGCACAAATTGGACGACGAGATCAAGACATGAATCCCGTTCAAGGTTGTTTGGTACTTGCCTTTAATTTCAAGGTTGAGGCATTTGTTTGCAAACCCTAGAGAGGCAAAGAGGTTGCGGTGGCATCATGATGAGCGAATTGTGGATAGGTTTATGAGGCACCCGAAAGATGGGGCTCAGTGGAAATGTAGAGAAGCTCGGAGGTGCTGAGAACGACATTCGACACTTTTGGATGAGACTTAGGAAAAAAGGTAGTTTGCTCAACAGAACTCTCACAACTCATTGAGTTTGGTACAACCGTCCGACAGGTCAGAAGGTACCAGATAAGTGTAAAAGTGGGGAATATGAGAGATGTGAAGTGTAATACTGAAAAAGGCTTTCACCCCGCTTTATATATAAAGCAACGATCAACCACAATCTGGTACAAAACACACGCCACCACAACACACGCACACACCCAAGGCAGGATACATAGGCGCTGATCGCGGCAACACCATCCCTAGCACTACAAGAGCAACCAGAGTCCTCAACCGTGAGCACACCACCACAAAGAGATGAAGCCGTATATAACAAATTGTGAGCTCCAAGGCGGCACCTTCAGGAAGGTTACAACACCAGAGCGTCGCCACTGCCCGACTCAGGATCAGAGTTTCCCCTGGAGCAATACGATGAGTAATGAGAGCCACGACGACGCCTTCAAGAAGGGAACGAGCTTCACCGCCGTCGGTCCATCCGAAGATAGATCAGGTTTTCACCCCGGCTAACACACATCGCCACCAAACGTCACACCCCGACGACCACACCCCCAACATGACCATGGCCATGCACCGGGCAGCACCGAGCCACGGACTCTGCCCATGAGCACCGCGGAACCACCACCAGGGCCGCAATCCCAACATCCAAGACCTTGACACCACCTCACTGGAGACCCTCCGCTACCCCAACCAAAGATACAAGCAGAAAGTACCCACCTTTCACATCTGGACGGCCCCCAACGCTCGGCCAAAACTGGTCCTGCAGCTAGGCGCGAGACGAGCGATGGACCGCAGCTGGAGAAGGGCCCACCCTTCGAGGAAGGTAGTGACCGGACGACAAGGAGAGGGATCGAAGGTCGAAATGAACCGACGTCGGATAGCCAGTCGCCATTGCAGCCGGCTCGGCGAATGGAAGCCACCCAGAGGGCCGAGCCACCTTGCCGTCGCTGCCCACAGCCGGAGCAGCAGCCACGGCGGGCTGGTGCCCCAATCCGTGCCGCTTGCCGAAAAAAGCGTCAGATCCGGCCGGCACGCTCCGCCACCATGCCACCGCTACCCCTGTCCAGCATCAAGGGAAGAGCACACCACGGACCATGCCGCCGCAGCCCTTGCCGCACGACGGGCCGCAGGCGACAGATTCGCCCGAATCTTTCTGTGGCCGTCCCGCGCGCCACCACCCGACTTGACCCCCACAGCCGCCGCACACCAGCCGAGCGCCAGAATGACTCCGCGTCGCCACCAGCCGACGCCGTCACCATCCCGCGCACCAGCCGTAGCGTTGTCGAGCCTCGCAGAAGCCTGACACCCCCGTCGGCCTGTTGTCCCGCGCTAGCCAGGGACTCCGAGCGGAGGGGGAGAGATGGCCCGGTCGCCGCCTACGAAGGCAGGCTTCGCCCGGCGGCGCCGCTTGGCGGCGGCAGGGGAGGATCGGGAGGGGGGCGGAGGGCGTGGCGCGCTAGGGTTTCCCCCGTCCGCTCGTAGGAGCGACGCGGGGGAGGGACATTGACTGATCCAATCAAAGGTTGCATTTGAGATCCTCCATGAAGTGTAATAGTTGGGGTTCATCTGTGGTTCTTTTGCATGTGCCCATGTAGATAGTATGGTTGTCCTTAGACTCAATGTGAATCTTTGGTCCACCAAAATACTAGAAAGCTATAAATTTAAACCCTTGGGCTACAATCTTCTTAAAGAATAAAAGTAGGAGTCACTTCCGTACCACTTACAAAATGGAATAATGCTGAAATAAATTTACTAGAAATCATTAGTCCTCCTAATTGTTTTGCCATTAATCACCAGAACACCCATAGAGGGTTTAGATGTACTTTCATATATAAAAGCCCATCTTGGCCAGGCCCATGAATAGCAATCATACTGGTAGCATAAAAAAGGGCAGGCCTTGCTTGCGCAGGCTCCGACCACTCTGGGTCTTTTGTACTCAGCCTTTCTCTTATTTTTGCAATAGGTTGTTTCGAGGACTCAAAACATTGCGCCAAGGCTACCCTTAAATCATAGTGATAGATGCGTGCACACAAATCCAATCCAACTATCTTTTTG
>NC_041392.1:297096691-297102338 GCF_002162155.2 Triticum dicoccoides
AAAAGAAGTATTCATTCAGTTAATACCTTAACTATGGTTATTTGAAATATTTTGCTGCAAGCAGTTGAACATAGCACAATGATAAGCAACTGGATGCGCGTGTGTAGCAAAAAGGAAAGTTGCACGAAACTTGGCTTCTTTTCGAGATCTTGATATGCATCACATTATAAAACTCGGATGAGATACCAAATGTTTCGGATACCTTAGCAACCAGCGATGCTGCACGAGTGGAATCAAATCCTGCCGCCAATACTTTAGAGATAGCTACAGAAAGTAAACAAGAAAGCGTCAGCTTGTCTCGAGCATGATCAACAAGATTCTTCTTGTCGCAGATTGTTTTTGTTATAAGTAGAGAGGAACCTACATAGGAGTTTCTCTGGTTCCCACCAATCACCACTTCCTCTCTTCCAGCTCCATCCAGACAACACAGTTACACAGGAGCGCTCTAGCCACCATTCCAAGCATGGATAGACTAGCCATCTAGAGTCGGTGTCGGCAAACATCTGGCCAATGAGATCGGGGTTGAAGAATGGCCGCCGGAGCTAAACATGGATGTCTCTTCAGTGTCTGCAACCATCGACGCAACACGAGCTTATCTGAGGTCAGTTGGAAATACGTACATCTGCGTTATGAGATCAAGAATTACAATCTTCTGCATGTCCAAGCAAACAGGGAAGACAGCTCGTGTCCACCTTTCAAGGTTACAACTACCCATTCAAACGAATTTCAATGTAAAGAAAAATGAAGATCTCCATCACTAAAAATCAAGAATTTTCCAACTTTACGATCTCAGTTTGAACGTCCAAGTATGCATGGGTGATATTCTTCTATGTCCCACTTTCGAGCAAATATTTGATTTGGCTGGCCACAGGAGCAATAGACTGAAAAAAAGAGCGGTTTAGTAGGATTAAGGTTTGCTCATATAAAACTTCAGCAAAAGTAAAGATAGTTCGTGTCTGAGATTCAATTAGTATGACTAAAAACACGATTGCGTAAAAAAATGATGATCATAAACACATCAAAAAATCGTTGCCATGCCATTTTGATTATAAAATGGTGATGCATCTCACACCGTAGGTAGCTCAATCTGAAAGGAAGAATGGGGGATAAAACGTTGAACCAATCGCAACACCCATGATCCTTGTCCAGTGGATCTTGTCTTCCGTCGCCTAAACATGCCAGCTCCAAAGCATGACGATTCAATTAATGATTAGCAACACTTCCCACCAAAGAACAAATCTTAATAAATTGAGAACAGGCTCACAGCTAGATGTTGCATTACCATCCATTAAAAAATGGCTTGAGCATGCAACACCACCGGACCACAACCACACCGCTGGTGCCTGCTGACGATAATATGCTGCCTCGTCTCGAGGACAGCAGACACTCTAAAATATGCACTAAACATCAGACGACTTTGCTTGTGCCAGATCTCGGTCCATAGCAGACAGCATCTTGGAAATGAAATGGCATGATTCTTCATGTCTAACAATCGAACACTCTGGCTTGTATGCCTCTTTGGTATAAATAGGCATCAGAAGAACGGTAGACACATCAAACCAAAAGTCGCTCTTCTATTCTCCTCTCTTCAACCACAATACAGAGAAAAACTTCAAGATCAGAAATGGCTTTCCACCTAAGATCGATAAGTTTGCCATCAAGGCCTCAGGCCAACCAGACTGAAGTCGAGCAAGAGGTGCTGAGCCTAGAGGCGAGCATATCTTCCTCCACCACCACCATCGGCACTATGTGTGCCGGTCTGAGGAGGCTCGGAGACATCTACAATGCTGTTGAAGAGATTATTGGCCTGCCAAGCAACCAGGCTGGCAAGATGTTGGATTCAGAGATGGAAGGCTCTCTTGAGCTGCTAGATCTCTGCAGCACCATGCAAGAGATCTTCGTTGAGATGAAGGCCATCATCCAAGAGCTACAGGTGGCTCTAAGAAAAGGAGATGATGCAACTGCTCAAGCCAAGATCCAGTCTTATGCTCGTTTGATGAAGACGGCGAACAAACATTTCAAGAAGAGCGCAAAGAAGGCTAATGTTGTGTCTGAGGGTTGCAAGATGGTCATGTTATTGACCAAGGCTAGAGAGATTTCTGTGTCTCTGCTGGAGTCCACAGTCCATCTCTTGTCAAAGGAAATCGGAATGCCAAAACAGTCTCTTGTCTCAAAGGCATTTCACAAGAAGAAGACAGTTGTTTGCCAGGAGGAGCAATTGCAGGAGTTAGAGTGTAGTATTGGGGATCTCGAGAATGGGGTGGGACATCTATTCAGGAAATTAGTCCAGATCAGAGTTTCTCTCTTGAACATTCTTAGCTCATAGATACTCCAAGTCACTCTACACCCTGTGATTGGCATCCGCCTTTTTGAGGATTAGCCGGTCTTCATACAATTTTGCCATATGTATACAGTACAAACGCACAGAAACTTATAGAAAGAAAAAGTGAAGTTTTGATCTTTTTCATGTCTTGTGATCTCTGCATACTTCCTTTCGATGTCCTTGGATAGTGGATCATGTTCCTTGTGTGCTAGGTCAAAGCAGTGGTGCCTAAGGTTGTTATTAGCAGAAAAATAAATCTAATTACTAAGATTACCACCACCACCACATGGCTGTACAGTCTGCCTGTGCAATTAATGTATTTATAGTTTTAGGATGGATATATGCTACAAATTCCAAACTTTTGAACTGAAACTTATAGATGCTCAAGCTCCATATCGTTCAAACATGTTGCAGTGACCAAAATATTCCAAAAACATCTCAACTTCTGCTTGTTCTTGGGGATGATATAATACTAACATTAATTTGATCTAGATTTACTAGTGCAAACATGCCGTGCAAAAAATACTAACAAGCAATATTTTGCAAGCTAATATGATAGCTGTGTGCTGCAGATAGAACAGCAATCGGGACAGCTGGTAAGAAAGCACAGTGTAGACTAATTAGTTAACTTCAGAGGCTAGAGAGTCGACTCGTGGAGGAAGCACGGAGAGCCAGAGCAGGTTGGATGCTGGCATCGATCCTGGCGGCATGCCGGGCATAAGTCCACCGCAGCATTTGGGTTGCCACTCCGCTGCTTCGATCATCAATATCTTCTTTTTTTTTCTCCTTTTGTTTTCCATTTTTATTTGAGAAATTTTTCATTTTTGTGCATAGGGCTGTGGATTACACACTGGTCAAACTCTTAGGCCGTGACGTATCGGCTCATATAAAAGCACGTCTTGGCCCAGCCCATGAAGTGCAACCAGTGACAGCATGCGCGCACAAAGCCTAGCTACCTTTGCTAAAAAAACGATTTATTGTTGATTTATACCCAAAAAGATATTTTATTCATGGGCACTGCTACAAATCATCCGACTTATTTCCTCTGCAAATCAGTCGGGTTGGTAGCCGTCCGATCCATGCTCTCCGGTCGTTGGATGGGTCAACGCTCCACCGCTTTCTTCTCACCGAGCAAACGCATCGGCGCCTCGGTCGCTCCATCGCAGCTGTTCACTGTGCCTCAAACTAGTAGCAGCAGCAACGTCACCGACGGTAGCAACGCCGGCGAGAGCTGCATCGCAGCGCAGGCGACTGCGACATGTGCTGCATCGCCGCGTGACGACGGCGGCGATGACAGATGTTGCAATGCAGCGCGGCGCGGTCACGGTGGTTCGTTCCATTGCAGCTCCCTGCCAGCGGCGAGATTCAGGTCGAAGCAGCGCGCGCGTTGCACTACAGCTTCGCCGGCGGCGAGATAAGAGTCGAAGCGCAACCCGCGTTGCACTGCAGCTTTGCCGGCGGAGAGATCCGAGTCGAAGCACAGCACGAGTTGCACTGCAGCTTCTCTGGCGGCGGCGAGATAGGAGTCGAAGCACAACTCGCGTGGCACTGCAGCTTCGCCAGCACGCGTTGCACTGCAGCTTCGCCGGCGGCAAGATCCAGGTCGAAGCACAACGCTTGTTGCACTGCAGCTTCGCCGGTGATGATGCAGCGCCGACGAGGTGACCTTGTAGCACGGCGGAAGCTGCAAAAAAAGCAATTGCAGCGGCTGGAGTGTAGTAGGCCGCCGCTAGGTGCTGCAGGCTACACCGGCGGGCTTCTCCTGACGAGGTCAATGTTGAAGGAGATGGGCGGTGCTAGCAGATATGGAGGTAGGAGATGAAGTAAAAAATGAGATCTCGGCAGGGAAAGGAAAAACGAGTAGCTCGCGTTGGACCTGGGAGATAAGGTATGTGGTATGGTGCGTGGCCCACCAGGACGTGGCACGCGGGCGAGGCGGATGATTTCTTTCGAAAATCATCCGGCTGTTTTGAAGAGTTTTCCTTTATCCATTCATTAAGTAACTTCAACTATATTTATTTAAATATTATTGCTGCAAGCAGTTGCAACATAGCACAGCGATTAGCTGAACTGGATGCGCGTGTTCAGTAAAAATAACGCTGCATAGCACATGCCTTCCTTTCGAGATCTCGACGTGCATCACACTGTATTCTAAAATTCAGATGAGATACCAAATGTTTCGGACACCTCACCAGCCAGTGATGCTGCACGAGGGGAATCAAATCTTGCCGCCAATACTCGAGACATGGCTACAGAAAGTAAACAAGAGAGCATCAGCGGATTGTTTTTGTTATAAATATAGAGGAGCCTACATGGAAGTTTCTTTGGTTCTCTCACCGGTCACCACTTCTTCTCTTCCAGCTCCATCGAGACAACACAGGAACGCTCTGGCTCCCATTCCAAGCATGGCTAGCCATCTAGAGTCTTGAGTCGACAAACATCTGCCGGTGAAATCAGGGTCAAATAATGGCCGCGAAGCTAAACACGGTTGCCTCGTCTTCAGTTTCTGCGACCATTGGTGCGAGATTGACTAAGGACTGTTGGAAATACTTACATCTGCATTGTGAGACGATGGGTTGTCTAGCAGCTAGGCCAGCTTTTCCAGAGTCTCCACGTACGAAGGTGCTGGTGTTCTGAGCTTGGAAAAAAACAGTGAGTTGAAACATGAATGTTCAAGAGCTGCACTTAGTTCTCAAGAGTGGACATGGATTATGCAACAACATCTGAAGCAAGCTGGGAAGATAGATAACTGATGACAAGGAGGATTACAGAGTCTGTTCAAGAAAATTGTAATGCCGAGTACAAAGAAGTACTCAAGTCAAGCCATTCTCTCTATAAGCTAATATAGTGGTTTTCATTTAGTGGGGTTCCATAGACTAGGTGGACAGCGATGGGTTTTGAAACTTGCAAGCCGGTAGAGGCGACTCCGGGCGACGCGGGCGGCGACTCCGTTCCCCCCGGCGATGCTGCCGCGGCGTCGGCGTGGGTGCTGATCCGGCGGGGTCCCTGTGGCGCCCCGGCGCTCCCCGCTCCGGCGTGCCCCCCTGGGGCTGGCCGTGTTGGTGGCGGCGGCCGTTTCTGGGCGTTGGCGGAGAATTCGTCCGATGAGGAGGATGGGCTATCCTCATCGCGGATGGTCCCTCCCCCAGCGGGG
The DNA here is from genome assembly GCF_002162155.2 of Triticum dicoccoides. NCBI lineage: Eukaryota > Viridiplantae > Streptophyta > Magnoliopsida > Poales > Poaceae > Triticum > Triticum dicoccoides. The sequence continues at coordinate 297,102,169 of NC_041392.1, forward strand.
GCGACGGTGGGTGATTTCGTGCTAGCGGTGCCTCAAGGCGGAGCTGGTCGGGGTGACCAGCGACGCCGTTTCGCGCCGGGTGGTGGAGGCGCGCGGTCGACGGCTGAGGCCGCGCGGCGGGTTCCCCCGCGGTCTCCCTGGCGTTTTGGGTCCGCGGTGGCCTCGGTGTC
>NC_041392.1:297102446-297117208 GCF_002162155.2 Triticum dicoccoides
GGCGCGGGTAGTGGAGGTGGCGGATGCGCTAGGGTTGGCGCCGCCCGCCCTGCCCTTGGGCCTGCTGGGGGCCGCTGGGCCTGGGGCGGCCCAGCCCTGTCCAATGACCGTCGGGCCTTCTGGTGGGGGGCCCAGGTCGTCTGTGGGGGAGCTTTCGGGCCCTGGTGAGGGACCTGGCCCCGTCAGCCCACGCGGGCGGCCTGCCCCAGGGGGGGCCCGTTGGCTCGCCTGCCAGCACTTTATATGGCTGCGCAGGGGCCTCCGCGACCCCTCGCTAGGGTTTCCGGCTCGTTCCAGTGAGGTGCGGCGCCATCGTCTCCCCATCAGATCTCTCGTTCCCCTTCCCTCTCCTCCACCTCTCTCCCTGTCCTTTGCCGAGGTGACGGCCATGGGTGACCGGCGCGCGGACAAGCCCCCGATGGAGCCCCCGCTCTCCGAGGAGGAATGGCGGCGCGAGAAGGCCCTTCGGACGCAGGCGAAGCATGGCCTGCGGGCCAAGGCGGCAGGGCGAGCGGGCGGTGGCGGTGGTTTCGAGCATGGTCAAGACGGCGGTGCTGGTCGGGGCTACGGTGGCTATTAGGGCCACGACTCAGGATCTGGTTTCCATGGGCGAGAGGGGGATTGGGGTCCTCCTCCCCCCTGGTGGGGCCAGCAAGAGATGAAGAAGAAGCGTAAGCATGGCGGGCGTCGCCGCGAGCTGGAGCACAAACAAGAGCACCCCCTGTGCGGCGGAGGTCATGGGGACCCACTGGCAAAAAAGCCCTAGGCTTCGGCTACACCGCTCGCAGTGGTCGCGCCCGATGCGCCGCGGGGCTCGGCGGACACTCCCATTCCAGTAGAAGAGGAGGGCGGTGAGTGCTTCAAATGTGGCCGGACCGGCCACTTTCAGGCCAAATGCACCTTCCCCCCCTCCTTTGTGTGATCTACAAGCAGGAGGGCCATGCCTCGGCGTACTGCCCTTCACGGGGCAAGCAGCCGCACCTACAGATCATGGGCAGTGCCATTCCGGGCGAAGGTTTCTTCTGCATGGAGTTCGAAGAAGAGGAGTTGGAGGAGGGCGATGCCCTTAAAATAGCCAATGGGGCCATACTGTCAGCAGAGCCGGGGAGGCTTTCGCTGCGTACGCTCACGCAGGAGCTGAAGCACATGGTGGCTGGTGACTGGGACTGGCAGATTGCGCAGGTTGGTGACAATGACTTTGCAGTGAGCTTCCCCTCAGCAGATCTACTGCATATGGCCAAGACAAGTGGCAAGCTTTTCCTCTCCATCAATGACATTACGGTGCTGGTTCGTGACTCGATCCATGAGACGATTGTGCCTCTCTCCATGCCGGAGATGTGGCTTCGCCTTCATGGCATCCCCAAGAAGCACCGGCGGGTCGATCGTCTGATGGAGGGGCTCAAGATGCTGGGCAGACCTATCGTGGTGGATGAGCTGTCCCTCATCCGGGTGGGACCGGTGAGGATGAAATTTGGTTGCAGAGCCCCTGACAAGATGAATGGTTTTCTGCAAGTTTGGTTTAATTAAGAGGGCTATGACATTCGGGTCGAGGTGGAGCGACTCCCAAAGCGTCCTGGAGATGGGCCGGCGGCGCCTGGCCCTAACATTCCTCCCTCTCACCCGGGTGACAAGAGTGCTGGACTGTCTGGTCCGGGGACCGGAGGGCCAGCGGGGCTGTAGCAGCAAGATCCAGGGACCCAGGGCGGGCACATCTCTGGGAACGGGGACCGCGCTATGGATGTGGACATGGCTGGGCGCGAAGATGAACCTGAGGATAGCATGCCAGACACGTCAATTGACACGGAGACCTGGAACCAATTGGGTATCAAAGAACTCGCACTCGACGCGGGGAAGGAGAACACGGAGCCTGGGGCGCTGGTGATCTCGGATACTGCTGGGAGCAGCCCGCCACCGTCTCGCGCACTGGTGGGGGTTTTCAATAAGGTGGGCTTGGTGGCGCCTCCTGTGGCTGTCGCCCCAGCCTCCCCCAGTCTGCTCGGCTCGGACTCAGGCGTGGTGCTCAACGAACACTCCATCCGCACCCTGGTGTCGAGCCGCCGCAGTTCGGGGGGCTCTGGGCGCGCCCCCAAGAAGACGGCTGGAAGGAAGCCTCCTGTCAAGCAAGCCGCCTTGGCGCTTCCTTCGCCGGTGGCGCCGGCGTGCGTGGACCTTCAGGCTGCTCTGGGCTCCGCGGGCGCGGCATCCAAGGCACGGCGCTCTCGGGCATCCCCGGGCCCCCAGCGGGCTCCCAGTGCCCGGGCCAAGGCGGCGCTGGGTGAATTGTCTTCCTTGGAGAGTGCTCAGCTACGCCTGGCGGACAAGAACTTGGAGATTTCAGGTAACCCACCCCCCTCCTTTAAGATTCTGAACGCGTTTTCTGATCCACAACTAGTTTCTATCCTAGACGACAGCGGTTTCGATTTAGGTTCGGATCGTGGCGAGCTTGTGTCCCTTATACATGCTCGCGAGGAGGCCCAAGCGGCTTTGGCAGAGGCCGCTGATGCGGCCAAGGCCAGGGAGGCCGAATCCACGGTGTTGGCGGTCTCTGCTAACCCAGTGGCTTCGGGTAACCCTGCCACGCTAGTCCTGTCTGAGGGGGCTGCCGCAACCAGGGAGGTTGCCACAGCTCCGTCGACTAGCCGCGCCCAGGCTAAGAAGTGAGTGGCTAAACTGGTGACCTCCAGAGGGGTTCGCCTTCGCAACCGTATCATCTGATGCGCTACATCTTTTGGAATATTAGAGGTTGCGGGCACTCAGGTCGTCGCACGCAACTTAGGGAGTATATCGCGCGCGAGAGGATTGACGTTGTCGCTCTTCAAGAAACGATCAAAGCGGATTTTTCGTACCGCGATCTGGCGGCCTATGATTCTCTCCACCGCTTTGTGTGGGGTTGGGTCCCTTCAGCAGGCCATTCGGGCGGCCTTCTTCTGGGTTGTAATTCTGATGTTTGTGATGTTGTAACCTGGGATGTGGGTGCGTTCTTCATTTCAGTCACCATTAAACATAGAGTCTCTCTCGCATCCTGGGCGATCGTTTGTGTTTACGGGCCGGCCGATCACTCTCGCGCGGCTGATTTCTTAGGTGAAATCCAAGTCTTGGTCGGGGCCAAGCAAGCCGCTAACATCCCCATTGTCCTTGGGGGCGATTTTAACCTTATCCGATCAGTTGCGGACAAGAATAACCGCAACATCGACTGGCCTAGGGTTTCCCTTTTTAACAATGCCATTGCGGCTTGCGCTCTTCGAGAAATTGCTAGGACAGGGGCTAGATACACGTGGACTAACAAACAACTCAACCCGGTTCGGAGCGTCCTGGACCGTGTTTTCGCTACGTCTGATTGGGAGATGATCTTCCCCATGTGCACGCTGGTTGCTAAAACACGCATTGGTTCAGATCATGTTCCTCTGATCCTGGCATCTGGGGAGGATAGGATCAAGCGTAGATCACGCTTCTACTTCGAAACAGGGTGGTTCGAGGTAGAGGGTTTCATGCCTATGCTCCTTACGCACTGGGAACAAGCTAGAGCCGCGGCTAGGTGCTCCAGAGGTCCTCTGGACACTTGGGTGAATGCGGCCGGGTCCCTGCGTGGTTTCCTGCGAGGGTGGGGGGCAAACCATGGCAGTGATGCTAAACAAGCTAGGGAAGCTCTTGTCGAGGAAATCAAGGCACTTGACGCCCAGGCCGACTCGCGTTCCTTCTCGGAAGCGGAGTGGGCTAACCGTTACGCCCTTGAAAATCAAGTGCTTGGCATCCTCAGGGAAGAGGAGGAATATTGGCGCCGGAGGGGTGGCGTCAAGTGGATTACCAAAGGGGATGCTAACACGGGCTATTTCCATGCCTTCGCCAACGGCCGCAAGAGGAAATGTTCGATTCTGAGATTGCAATCGGACCAGGGGCTACTAGTCAGCCAAGCCAAAATCTCGCGGCACATCTACGACTTCTTCCTTAACCTGTTGGGAACAGCGGAAGAAAAGCCACTGCGCCTCCGTGCAGACTTCTAGGGGGGAAGAATCTGGTGTGTCGCAAGCCGAGAACGATGGCCTGGCCCTAACCTTCTCCACGGGGGAGATCGATGAGGCGCTTGGCTCGATGAAGACCGATACCGCGCCAGGGCCGGACGGCTGGCCGGTGTCTTTCTTCCGGCGGTTCTGGCCGGCGCTCAAGGACATTTTTTATGATATTATCAATGGGTTTGCGCTAGGCACAATAGACATCTCTCGCCTCAATTTTGGTGTCATTAGCCTCATCCCTAAAGTCAAGGGGGCGGACTCGATCAAGCAATACCGCCCCATCACCCTTATTAACGTGCGTTTCAAATTATGCTACAAAGCCTACTCTACGAGACTTGCCCCGGTTGCACAACGTGTGATTGACCGTTGCCAGTCGGGTTTCCTCAAAGGCCGTAACATCCTAGAAGGTCCGGTAGTTTTGCAAGAGATCGTGCACGAGCTTAAGGGCACGCGACAGCCGGCCGAGCTCTTCAAGCTCGACTTTGAGAAAGCCTACGACCGAGTGAACTGGGAGTTAATTCATGAGGTGCTGACCCGGAAGGGATTCGAGTCGGGTTTCATTCATCGCATTATGCAACTGGTCGCGGGGGGCCAGACTGCGATTGCAATCAACGGAGAAGTGGGGAACTTCTTCCGCAACAAACGCGGTCTCAGACAAGGAGACCCCTCCTCGCCTTTGATTTTCAACTTTGTTGCCGACGCTCTCTCGGCCATGGTGAACAAGGCCAAGATCGCAGGCCATATCCGAGGTGTGGTGCCTCACCTGTGCCCTGGAGGGATCACCCACTTACAATATGCGGACGACACCCTGCTGCTCTTCGAGCCCGATGACCATAGCATAGCCTCGATTAAGCTCATCCTCCTCGCTTTCGAGATCATTTTTGTCTTGAAGATTAATTTTCTGAAGAGCGAGGTGATTGCCATTGGGATGGACAATCCCAACGCCTCCCGCATTGCTAACCTACTTAATTGCAAACTAGGGAGTTCCCCAATTAAATACCTAGGACTCCCCATTTCGGACAAACAAATTTCGATTCTCAAATGGGAACCACTATATGGCAAAGTGGCGAACTGGGTCAGCCCCTGGCGCGGCAGATTCCTTTCATCTGCAACTAGGTTGATTCTGGCGAATTCTAGTTTGTCCTCCCTGCCCTTGTTTACCATGGGCATGTTCCTGCTGGCTGACGGAGTTCACGCCAAGCTCGACACCCCTAGATCTAAGTTCTTTTGGGAAGGGACTGGGACAAAAAAGAAATACCACTTGATCAAGTGGGCGGCGCTTTGCCGCCCCAAGAAATTCGGTGGCTTTGGGATCCTCAACTCCAAACTCATGAATGTAGCTCTCCTTGTCAAGTGGATATGGAAACTCTCCCAGAACGAACAAGGGCTTTGGGCTGATATTCTTCGCGCCAAATACTTCCCCGATGGGAACTTTCTCACCTCAAAGGCGAAGGGATCGCCTTTCTGGAATGGGATTCAGGCGGTTAAGCCGGCCTTCACGCTTGGGGCCAAGTTCTGCGTTAAGAATGGGAAATCCACGAGACTCTGGCTCGACCACTGGCTAGGGGCGGAGCCTTTATGGCGAAGCCACTTTGACATCTACCGACTAGTGACAGACGTTGAAATCTTGGTGGCCGACGCACTTAGAACTAACCCTCCTGCCATATCTTTCAAAAGACCTCTCCTCGCCCATGAACGGTCAAGTTGGGATGGGCTCCTAACTGCCTTGCAAGGGGTCTCTCTCTGCCCTGAGGCTGACTCGGTCTCCTGGTCCCTCTCGAGATCCGGCAAGTTCACGGTACAATCGCTTTACAACAAGCTGACTGAGGGACCGACCCTCGACATAGCTGGGGGGCTATGAAAAGCGTCTATTCCTTTAAAGATCAAAGTGTTCCTTTGGCAATTATTCCGTGACCGCCTACCTTCGTCTAACAACATTGCCATTCGACACGGCCCTTCGGATGGGTCATGTGCGCTATGTGGAGCGCACGAAGATGCGAACCACATCTTCTTTCAATGTCACCTAGCACGGTTTGCTTGGAGTGCCGTCCGTGAGGCTTTTGCGCAAAACTGGAATCCCCAAACGGCTGCGGACCTACGTGGGATACTTCTCGCTCATAGAGGTAGCTTCGGGCGCGTGCTGTGGCGATGCGTAGGGGCGCTGTGCTGGTCATTGTGGACCACCCGTAATAAGATGACTATCGAACACAAGTTCCCTGCTCACCCTGCTGATATTATTTTCAAATGCCACTTGTTTCTCCAGACATGGACATCGTTGGGGAAACGGTGTGATGCAGACCGGATGATGGAGGCCATGGAACGGATTCGCATGATTCAGATTGAAGCCTGACGCTAAGTCCCCGCTCGTGGCGCTTTTGGACTGGTCGCCTCGTCCCTTTAATTGCCATCTTTCTTATCAGGCTGAGGCCGGTTGCATGTTCCGTACTTTGGGCATTTGACCCCTTTTTTATTTCGTTTGAACTCTCTGTGCCTTTGTTGGATGCTGCCTGTAGTGGGCTTTATTAATTTAAAGCCGGACGCATCGTGCGTCTTCGTTTAAAAAAAAAGTACAAAGAAGTGGTTTCTAGTCTCCATGATATTGCAGAAGAGGACAAATGTACGCACAGTACAGGTGAAGCAATTGCGCACATTGGAGAGCATAGGAGAGTCTGTTCAGAAATTGTTATACTAGAAAAATATGTTACTCTTCTAAGTACACTAAGCTTCTAGCCTTCTAGGTGCCCATCTCTGAAACTAGCGACTGGAACCATCCTTTTAAAGGATTTGCTAATCATACAAACATATTTTAGTTTACAAACAAGTACAAATGTACATCAATGAAAAGAACAGAACTGAGGCCTGCTTATTTACAACTACACCGAAAAAAGGGTCATAGATGTTTGAGATCATTTAGTATGATAAACAAGAGGAGTTTTAGATTGTACACACAGAAAGTATAAAAACAATATGGTGACCAGAGGCATACATCAAAACCTCATTTATGTTATGGTGTGATATGAAAATAGCCATGCTCCCCAAAAGTTGGGTAGCTCAAACTGGATGAAAAAAAGGGGCATACATGACAGCTCCGACGCATCTTGATTTCCATCACCTAAACATGACAGCACCAACCCACAAGGCTGCAACCTGTGGTTCTCACCAATGAAAAGACCTGATTAAATTAAATAATGGCTTGAGCATGCAATTATGCAAAGAGCCACCATGCACACAGCACCACACGGCTGGTTCTTGCTGCCAATTGCTGGAACATGATAATTGATGGCTCATCTCGGGGACAACAAACACACTAAGAGATGCACTGAACATGAGACGACTCAAGCTTTTGTAATCGATATTCAGCTACCAGATCTCGAGCTATAGGGGACAGCATCTGGGGGATGAAATGGCACGATTCTTCATGTCCAGAAATCAAATACTCCTGGTTGTATACTTCTGTGTATATATAGGGCTCAGCAGAATGTAGACACATCGAACCAAAAGGCGCTTTTTCTTCAGTTCCTTTCTTCACCCACAATACAGAGAAAAGCTTCAAAATTGTTGGAGTTGTGTCGAATATAGTGTATAAGGTAAGTTACAGTTAAACTATGAGTTGTATTGTGTTTACATAGGATGTGGAGTCGTGTCCTATTAGGACACTTGTATCCTAGGCCTCTCTTATATAGCGGGGGTAGACACGCGATGTAACCTATGCCAACATAATAGCACCGGAATGCAGGGGAAGCCGGCGGCATGTGCCGGTGTCCAGAGCGACCGGGTGCGGTATTATGACGGTGTCACGGGGAGGAGCGCCCGTAGTCAAGCCCCGGAGATGTAGCCATATCGGTGAACCTCGTTAACAAATCTCGATGTCATGCTCGTGTGATTATTTGGTCCTCGGATGATTGACGATATGCCTCGAATTTATTCTAACAAGTGGTATCATGAGCAAAGTTTGAAAGAGGCTGAGTTGTTGATTTAGAAGATGGATCGTGTCAGATTCGGTGCAAAGACGGCGGTCGTGAGAATTCATTATCGGATATAGGGCTGGTAGGTTTGAGGAATTTCTCTCGTGGAAGCTATCGGTTTGCGGCTGGATGGGACCGAGAAAGAATAGCAATCGAAATCGACGAAATCATGTTGCAGCCGGAGTCTGTGGCGTCGGCTAGATCGGTTCAGGCGATCGAAAGCGGCGGCGGCGAAATCGTGGAGCGACAGGAGTACCGCGCGTCTCGGAGCGGCACTTCGCTAGCGCAGGCGTGTGCGGGCGCGTGGCCAGGCGGCAGCATCTGGCCCACTGGGGCGCTCGCGCGTGTCTCTCGCCGAGTCGGACCGAGCAGGCAGCGCCAGGTGGGCCTGTAGGCCGAGGCGTAGGCTCAGTCGGCTTGTACGGGCGCATACGGCAAGGGCCAAGGTGTGGCTGCTCAAGTCGCGACGGGGCTGCTGCATGCATGGTGTACACGAGATTTGTTTGGCTAAGAAAAAACATCTGCATTATACATGGTATTGACGTGGCATGGACAACAACACAATAAAGAAAAAGATGCTTTGAAGGTTACGGGAGGCAAAGGTTTGATGCACCCATGGAGACTACCAGGCTAGTGAAAAATTCTTTTGGAAGTGTTGCTAATTGCACACGAGGTTTTACTATGAAGATAGCAAATTGGTGATGTGCGTACAAGGCTTGTGGAGTCTCGAGCATATCGTGCAGTCGGATAAGTCCGGCTGGGTTAGACTGGACAGTCTCACGGATCGACGCAAGTCGGTTGGTACAGAAGACGATGGTGGAATCAGCGACGACGACATAGGTGCGTGATGCTGATGGTGACCGACTTCTGGGCGTGGAAACACGCGACACGGGCCTGAGTGCTTGTGTGGCTTGGACAAAACTATGGCGCGGGGTTGATTCAAGACGGTGCACATGAGAGCTTGAAGTAGACGGGGCGCGTGGGTGGATTGATCATCTACCATGGAGTCATGTTCAAAGTGGAGCTGCATTGAGGGGCTACGGTGTAAGGATCTAGGGAATTGAAGCCTATTCAGCAAGGGAGAAAAGCGAGTGACATGCAGTTCGGACTGGAGCCCAAGGGTCTGATGGAAGCATGAAACTCGTCATCGGTCGGTGATGATCGGTGGTACTCTACAGTGGGGTTGAGTGGTGTGGTTTCACGACCCTTGAGACTCGACCGGGACAGCGGAGGCTCGACGCGGTAATAGCAGCGAGGCGTGCGGTGCGCATGGGGCATGGAGATGTGCCAGGGCTCTGGTGGTCATACATGTGGTGAGACAACTGCGAATTTGACTCGGATGACTATAAGCAATGGTGAAATTCCATCAAGTTTCAGACATGCGGTTAAGAAAGGAGTTGTGATGTTGAGTTCGGGTAACACTTATGTGTGACACCCAATATGTGAGTTGTTCATTTTCACGCAGGTCAGTGATCAGTGTGTGATGCGTTGAACGAAGCTCTGGAAGTTGGGAGCATACACTAGAGTAAAGAGGAACTTAATTTTGCTCGAGTGTTGACAGTGGTCAAGAAAAGAAGGGACTACAAGTTGCAGGTGGAGTCATATGGAGTAGCAGCGGTACTCATGGGATAAGCTCAAGTTCAATGTACATGGAAGTTTGACGCATGGACAAATCCAGAGTGGTGGAGAATATTCGTCAAGGTGGAGTTTGTTGGAGTTGTGTCGAATATAGTGTACAAGATAGGTTACAGTTGGACTATGAGTTGTATTGTGTTTACATAGGATGTGGAGTCGTGTCCTATTAGGACACTTGTATCCTAGGCCTCTCTTATATAACGGGGATAGACACACTATGTAACCTATGCCAACATAATAGCACCGGAGCGCAGGGGAAGCCGGCGGCATGTGCCGGTGTCCAGGGCGACCAGGTGCGGTATTATAACGGTGTCACGGGGAGGAGCACCCGTAGTCAAGCCCCGGGGATGTAGCCATATCGGTGAACCTTGTTAACAAATCTCGGTGTCGTGCTCGTGTGATTTCTTGGTCCTCGGATGATTGACGGTATGCCTCGGATTTATTCTAACAAAGATCAGATATGGCTTTCCACCTGAGATCGATAAGTTTGCCTTAGGCCTCACATCAGTGAGACGGAAGTCGAACAAGAGCTGCTGAGCTTGGAGGCAAGCATCTCTACCATCGGCACAATGTGCAAGGGTCTTATGAGGCTTGGAAACATCTACAATGGTGTTGAAGAAATCATTGGCCTACCAAGCAACCAAGTATGCTCTGCCTAGGAGAGGAAGATGTTGGATGGAGAAATGGAAGGTTCTCTCGAGCTACTAGATCTCTGTAGCATCATGCAAGAGATCTTCGTCGAGATGAAAGCCATTATCCAAGAGCTGCAAGTGGCACTAAGAAAAGGAGATGAAGCAGCTTCTCAAGCCAAGATCCAGTCTTACAAGAAACTTTTCAAGAAGACGGCAAAGAAGGCTACTTCTGAAGGTTGCAGCATGGTCATGCTATTGACTAAGGCTAGAGAGGTCTCTATCTCTCTGCTCGAATCCACAGTCCTCCTCTTGTCAAAGCAAATTGAAATGCGCAAACAGTCTCTTATCTCCAAGGCATTTTACAAGATGAAGAAGCCAGTTGTTTGTGAGGAGGAGCAATTGCAGGAGTTAGAGTGCAGCATCAGAGATCTTGAGAACGGAGCAAGACATCTGTTCAGGAAATTAGTCCAGAGCAGAGTTTCCATCCTAAACATTCTTAGCTCATACATACTCCACATCACTCTTAGTGACCTGTGATTGGCATCCGCCTTTTTGAGGATTAGCCAATCTTGATACAGTTTTCTAGTATGTATACAGTATACAGTACAAATGTACAGAATATTAAAGAGAGAAAAGGCAAAGTTTTGATCTATTTCATGTTTAATGTTCTCTTTATACTTTCTTTTGATATCAACCTCACTTAGTGGATCTTGCTCCTTGTACATTATGTATGCCAAATCAAAGCTAGCAAGGGCTAAGGATGTGATTACCACAAAAGTTATCAATTAATTAGTAAGATCGCCCCCCATCACATGGTTGGTTGTGCAGTCTGGCAGTATGCACAACCTCCATAGCAAACATGTCATGGTGTACAGCACTGAAATCCATGCCCAAGAAAAACCAAATCCATCTCAAGTTCTACCTGCTCTTGGAATAATTAAACCTGAACATCAAAACTTGCCCCGCCACTAAACTGTTTTGCTCCTTTCCACATAATACTTAACAAATTAACACCAGTAGATTTCCTATACGAAAATAATAGCTGTGCCATGAAGATAGAACGTCAATCCAGATGGCTGCTAAGAGAGGCTAGACACCGGTGACGATCTGATGGAATGTCGGGCATATGCTGGTTACAGAGCCAAGAATTATGTGGAGCCATCAGCTAATATCAAAACTGTTAGGAATGAGCAACTACTCTTTACTGAGGGCCAATGGCCAGTACATATACAGATGTGGCAAAGTGCAGAAAGACCCCTTATACAATGGGGATGTACACAATGAACTATACACATCTAACACCCCCCTCAAACTCATGGTGGATCAATAACACTGAGTTTGGAGAGGAAAAACCCATGCTGTGCTCGAGTCTGTGCCTTCGTGAAGAAGTCAGCCAACTGTAACTCTGAGGGCACATAGTGAAGAGTGAGAGTCTGATCCTGCACAGCAGCACGCACAAAGTGGGCATCCACACCGATGTGCTTGGTGAGCTCATGCTTCATCGGGGCACGTGTAATACTGAGAGAACCTGTGCTGTCGGATAGGAGAGGAGTTGAGGTAGTAGCAGAGACACCAAAATCCTCAAGTAACCATCGTAACCAGATCACCTCAGCCGTCAACATAGCCATGGCTCGCAACTCAGCCTCTGTACTCGAGCGAGAAACTGCAGCCTGCTTCTTTGTCTTCCAAGCAATAAGCGAGCCACCAAGAAAGACATAGTAAGCAGACAGCGAGCGTCGATCAGAGGGATCACTAGCCCAAGTAGCATCAGAGTAGGCCTGGAGCTCAAGAGAGCTGGAGCGGGGAAAGAAAAGACGCTGAGAGATCGTGCCACGAAGATATCGTAGAACACGGAGGAGGTGACTATAGTGGCCAGAGGTGGGGGCTGAAACAAACTGACTCAGGATGTGGACAGGATATGAGATGTTAGGGCATGTAACAGCCAGATAGACAAGGCTGCCAACGAGGTGACGATAGCGAGTGGGATTAGGAAGAGGGTCACCATCAGAGGCACAAAGCTGAACGTTGAGCTCCATAGGAGTCACAACTGTGCGCTCATCACCAAGAGCAGCGCGAGCAAGAAGATCCTGAATATATTTTTCTTGGGAGATGTAGAAGCCATCAGAGGTCGACGAGATCTCAATCCCAAGAAAATAGCGAAGAGGACCAAGATCAGTCATGAGGAACTGGTCTCGAAGACGAGCCTTAACAAAGGCAATGTACACAGAGCCGTCACCAATAATGATCATGTCATAAACATAGAGAAGGAGAAGAGTCCGACCACGAGAAGACGTGTGGACAAATAGCGCGGGGTCATGGTCACTGGGCAAGAAACCAGCGGCAGTAACCACAGAGGCGAAGCACTCAAACCAGGCACGAGGGGCCTGTTTAAGACCATAGAGGGAGCGGCGAAGCCTACAGACCATACCATCAGGAGCATAGTACCCCGATGGTGGCTGCATATAAACCTCCTCACGCAACTCACCATTGAGAAAGGCGTTCTGGACATCAAGTTGAGAGATAGACCACTGACGAACATAAGCCACTACAAGAAGAGTGTGGACAATGGTCATGTGGGACACAGGAGCGAATGTCTCATCATAATCGCGTCTCTGCTCCTGCTGGAAACTACGGGCCACAAGACGAGCTTTGTAGCGCTCAAGAGAACCATCGGAGTAAGTCTTAACCTTGTAGACCCACTTGCAGGTGACGGGACGAACACCGGAAGGGAGGGGAACCAGATCCCAAGTGTAGAGCGCTCAAGGGCAGCAAGCTCTTCGGCCATCGCAAGCTGCCATTCAGGCTGAGTCATTGCAGTCCGATAGGAAGTGGGCTCAGCAATGGCAGAGAGACCGTACCGAGCATGGGAGTAGCGATCAGGCAGGGGCGAGGCCGAGCATGGAGATTGTGAACCAGGGGAGACGTGAAGGGATGAGCACCAGAGGTGTAAGGCTCATCAGGGGAGACATCCGCAGTATGGGCGACGAGTATAGTGGAGAGGGAACGGTGAGAGAGGGCGACGGACTGGAGATGATGGTGGAGAGGTGGAGGAGGAGGGTGGAGAAGATGGGGTCGGTGGTGAATGAGAAGGAATGAGAGGTGCCAGAGGAAGAGGTGACATATGAGGCACATAGCAGGATGTATCGGGAAGGAGAAGGAAAGAAAGGTCGTCCACAGAGAAACTCGAGGAAGAAGGACGTGGGTAGTAAGAATGAGACTCATCAAAAGTCACATCACGCGAGATACGCAAGCGACGGCCCACAGGATCCCAACATCGATAGCCCTTGTGCTCATCACTGTAGCCAAGGAAAACACACTCAACCGACTGAGCAGTCAGTTTGGTGGTTCTTGGGGGGTAAGAAGAACGTAGCACACACATCCGAACATACGGACAGCTGAGTAGTCAGGAGAGCGACCAGAGAGACACTCCAGAGGAATACCACCCTGTAGAGCAGTTGATGGCTGAATGTTGATGAGATAGGTGAAGGAAATATGCCCTAGAGGCAATAATAAAGTTATTATTTATTTCCTTATATCATGATAAATGTTTATTATTCATGCTATAATTGTATTAACTGGAAACATAATACATGTGTGAATACATAGACAAACAGAGTGTCACTAGTATGCCTCTACTTGACTAGCTCGTTGATCAAAGATGGTTATGTTTCCTAACCATAGACATGAGTTGTCATTTGATTAACGGGATACATCATTAGGAGAATGATGTGATTGACTTGACCCATTCCGTTAGCTTAGCACTTGATCGTTTAGTTTGTTGCTATTGCTTTCTTCATAACTTATACATGTTCCTATGACTATGAGATTATGCAACTCTCGTTTACCGGAGGAACACTTTGTGTGCTACCAAACGTCACAACGTAACTGGGTGATTATAAAGGTGCTCTATAGGTGTCTCTGAAGGTACTTGTTGGGTTGGCGTATTTCGAGATTAGGATTTGCCACTCCGATTGTCGGAGAGGTATCTCTGGGCCCTCTCAGTAATGCACATCACTCAAGCCTTGCAAGCATTGCAACTAATAAGTTAGTTGCGGGATGATGTATTACGGAACGAGTAAAGAGACTTGCCTGTAACGAGATTGAACTAGGTATTGAGATACTGACGATCGAATCTCGGGCAAGTAACATACCGATGACAAAGGGAACAACGTATGTTGTTATGCGGTCTGACCGATAAAGATCTTCGTAGAATATGCAGGAGCCAATATGAGCATCCAGGTTCCGCTATTGGTTATTGACTGGAGACGTGTCTCGGTCATGTCTACATAGTTCTCGAACCCGTAGGGTCCGCACGCTTAAAGTTCGGTGACGATCGTAATTAGGGTTTTTGTTTTTTGATGTACTGAAGGTTGTTCGGAGTCCCGGATGTGATCATGGACATGATGAGGAGTCTCTAAATGGTCGAGACATAAAGATTGATATATTGGAAGCCTATATTTGGATATCAGAAACGTTCCGGATGAAATCGGGATTTTATCGGAGTACGGGGGGGTTACCGG
>NC_041392.1:297117479-297131017 GCF_002162155.2 Triticum dicoccoides
TTAATGGGCCTACATGGGCCCTAAGGGAGAAGAGGAGGGCCGACCAGGGCAGGCCGCGCGCCCCTCCCCTTAGTCCGAATAGGACAAGGAAGGGGGGGCGGCGCCCCCCTTTCCTCTTTCCCCCTTCCCCTTTCCTTCTCCAACAAGGCAAGAGGGGGGAGTCCTCCTCCCGATGGGAGCAGGACTCCTCCAAGCACACCCCTAGGGCCGGCCGCACCTCCCCCTCTCCCTCCTTTATATACAAGGGCAAGAGGGCACCCCATGACACACAAGTTGATCTTCGTGATCGTTCCTTAGCCGTGTACGGTGCCCCCTTCCACCATATTCCACCTCGGTCATATCGTAGTGGTGCTTAGGCGAAGCCCTGCATCGGTAGAACATCATCACCGTCATCACGCCGTCGTGCTGACAAAAATCTCCCTCAACACTCGGCTGGATCAAAGCTCGAGGGACGTCACTGAGTTGAACATGTGCAGAACTCGGAGGTGCCGTACGTTCGGTACTTGGATCGGTCGGATCGGGAAGACGTACGACTACTTCCTCTATGTTGTGTCAATGCTTCCGTTGCCAGTCTACGAGGGTACGTAGACAACACTCTCCCCTCTCGTTGCTATGCATCACCATGTTCTTGCGTGTGCATAGGAAAATTTTGAAATTACTACGTTCCCCAACAGTGGTATCCGAGCCTAGTTTTATGCGTTGATGTTATATGCACGAGTAGAACACAAGTGAGTTGTGGGCGATATAAGTCATACTGCTTACCAGCATGTCATACTTTGGTTCGGCGGTATTGTTGGATGAAGCGGCCTGGACTGACATTACGTGTACGCTTACGCGAGACTGGTTCTACCGACGTGCTTTGCACACAGGTGGCTGGCGGGTATCAGTTTCTCCAACTTTAGTTGAACCGAGTGTGGCTACGCCCGGTCCTTGCGAAGGTTAAAATAGCACCAACTTGACAAACTATCATTGTGGTTTTGATGCGTAGGTAAGAACGGTTCTTGCTAAGCCCGTAGCAGCCACGTAAAACTTGCAACAACAAAGTAGAGGACGTCTAACTTGTTTTTGCAGGGCATGTTGTGATGTGACATGGTCAAGACATGATGCTAAATTTTATTGTATGAGATGATCATGTTTTGTAACCGAGTTATTGGCAACTGGCAGGAGCCATATGGTTGTCGCTTTATTGTATGCAATGCAATCGCGCTGTAATGCTTTACTTTATCACTAAGCGGTAGCGATAGTCGTGGAAGCATAAGATTGGCGAGACGACAACGATGCTACGATGGTGATCAAGGTGTCGCGCCGGTGACGATGGTGATCATGACGGTGCTTCGGAGATGGAGATCACAAGCACAAGATGATGATGGCCATATCATATCACTTATATTGATTGCATGTGATGTTTATCTTTTATGCATCTTATCTTGCTTTGATTGACGGTAGCATTTTAAGATGATCTCTCACTAAATTTCAAGATAAAAGTGTTCTCCCTGAGTATGCACCGTTGCCAAAGTTCGTCGTGCCCAGATACCACGTGATGATCGGGTGTGATAAGCTCTACGTCCATCTACAACGGGTGCAAGCCAGTTTTGCACACGCAGAATACTCAGGTTAAACTTGACGAGCCTAGCATATGCAGATATGGCCTCGGAACACTGAGACCGAAAGGTCGAGCGTGAATCATATAGTAGATATGATCAACATATTGATGTTCACTATTGAAAGCTACTCCATTTCACGTGATGATCGGTTATGGTTTAGTTGATTTGGATCACGTGATCACTTAGAAGATTAGAGGGATGTCTTTCTAAGTGGGAGTTCTTAAGTAATATGATTAATTGAACTTAAATTTATCATGAACTTAGTACCTGATAGTATCTTGCTTGTCTATGTTTGATTGTAGATAGATGGCCCGTGCTGTTGTTCGGTTGAATTTTAATGCGTTCCTTAAGAAAGCAAAGTTGAAAGATGATGGTAGCAATTACACGGACTGGGTCCGTAACTTGAGGATTATCCTCATTGCTGCACAGAAGAATTACGTCCTGGAAGCACCGCTGGGTGCCAGGCCTGCTGCTGGAACAACACCAGATGTTATGAACGTCTGGCAGAGCAAAGCTGATGACAACTCGATAGTTCAATGTGCCATGCTTTACGGCTTAGAATCGGGACTTCAACAACGTTTTGAACATCATGGAGCATATGAGATGTTCCAGGAGTTGAAGTTAATATTTCAAGCAAATGCCCAGATTGAGAGATATGAAGTCTCCAATAAATTCTATAGCTGCAAGATGGAGGAGAATAGTTCTGTCAGTGAACATATACTCAAAATGTCTGGGTATCATAATCACTTGACTCAACTGGGAGTTAATCTTCCTGTTGATAGTGTCATTGACAGAGTTCTTCAATCACTGCCACCAAGCTACAAGAGCTTCGTGATGAACTATAACATGCAAGGGATGGATAAGACGATTCCCGAGCTCTTCGCAATGCTAGAGGCTACAGAGGTAGAAATCAAGAAGGAGCATCAAGTGTTGATGGTCAACAAGACCGCCAGTTTTAAGAAAAAGGGCAAAGGGAAGAAGAAGGGGAACTTCAAGAAGAATAGCAAGCAAGTTGCTGCTCAGGAGAAGAAACCCAAATCTGAACCTAAGCCTGAAACTGAGTGCTTCTACTGCAAGCAGACTGGACACTGAAAGCGGAACTGCCCCAAGTATTTGGCGGATAAGAAGGATGGCAAGGTGAACAAAGGTATATGTGATATACATGTTATTGATGTGTACCTTACTAGAGCTCGCGGTAGCACCTAGGTATTTGATACTGGTTCTGTTGCTAACATTTGCAACTCGAAACACGGAATACGGATTAAGCGAACACTGGAAAAGGACGAGGTGACGATGCACGTGGGAAATGGTTCCAAAGTCGATGTGATCGCGGTCGGCACGCTACCTCTACATCTACCTTCGGGATTAGTATTAGACCTAAATAATTGTTATTTGGTGCCAGCGTTGAGCATGAACATTATATCTGGATCTTGTTTGATGCGAGACGGTTATTCATTTAAATCAGAGAATAATGGTTGTTCTATTTATATGAGTAATATCTTTTATGGTCATGCACCCTTGAAGAGTGGTCTATTTTTGATGAATCTCGATAGTAGTGATACACATATTCATAATGTTGAAGCCAAAAGATGCAGAGTTGATAATGATAGTGCAACTTATTTGTGGCACTGCCGTTTAGGTCATATCGGTGTAAAGCGCATGAAGAAACTCCATACTGATGGACTTTTGGGATCACTTGATTATGAATCACTTGGTACTTGCGAACCATGCCTCATGGGTAAGATGACTAAAATGCCGTTCTCCGGTACTATGGAGAGAGCAACAGATTTGTTGGAAATCATACATACAGATGTATGTGGTCCGATGAATGTTGAGGCTCGTGGCGGATATCGTTATTTTCTCACCTTCACAGATGATTTAAGCAGATATGGGTATATCTACTTAATGAAGCATAAGTCTGAAACAGTTGAAAAGTTCAAAGAATTTCAGAGTGAAGTTGAAAATCATCGTAACAAGAAAATAAAGTTTCTACGATCTGATCGTGGAGGAGAATATTTGAGTTACGAGTTTGGTCTACATTTGAAACAAAGCGGAATAGTTTTGCAACTCACGCCACCCAGAACACCACAGCGTAATGGTGTGTCCGAACGTCGTAATCGTACTTTACTAGATATGGTGCGATTTATGATGTCTCTTACTGATTTACCGCTATCGTTTTGTGGTTATGCTTTAGAGACGACTGCATTCACGTTAAATAGGGCACCATCGAAATCCGTTGAGACGACGCCTTATGAACTGTGGTTTGGCAAGAAACCAAAGTTGTCATTTCTGAAAGTTTGGGGCTGCGATGCTTATGTGAAAAAAGCTTCAACCTGATAATCTCGAACCCAAATCGGAGAAATGTGTCTTCATAGGATACCCAAAGGAGACTGTTGGGTACACCTTCTATCACAGATCCGAAGGCAAGACATTCATTGCTAAGAATGGATCCTTTCTAGAGAAGGAGTTTCTCTCGAAAGAAGTGAGTGGGAGGAAAGTAGAACTTGATGAGGTAACTGTACCTGCTCCCGTATTGGAAAGTAGTACATCACAGAAACCGGTTTCTACGACACCTATACCAATTAGTGAAGAAGCTAATGATAATGATCATGAAACTTCAGATCAAGTTACTACCGAACCTCGTAGATCAACCAGAGTAAGATCCGCAGCAGAGTGGCATGGTAATCCTGTTCTAGAAGTCATGCTACTAGATCATGATGAACCTACGAACTATGAAGAAGCGATGGTGAGCCCAGATTCCGCAAAATGGCTAGAAGCCATGAAATCTGAGATGGGATCCATGTATGAGAACAAAGTGTGGACTTTGGTTGACTTGCCCGTTGATCGGCAAGCAATTGAGAATAAATGGATTTTCAAGAAGAAGATTGACGCTGACGGTAATGTTACTGTCTACAAAGCTCGACTTGTTGCGAAAGGTTTTCGACAAGTTTAAGGGATTGACTATGATGAGACCTTCTCACCCGTAGCGATGCTTAAGTCTGTCCGAATCATGTTAGCAATTGCCGCATTTTATGATTATGAAATTTGGCAGATGGATGTCAAAACTGCATTCCTGAATGGATTTCTGGAAGAAGAGTTGTATATGATGCAACCAGAAGATTTTGTTGATCCAAAGGGAGCTAACAAAGTGTGCAAGCTCCAATGATCCATTTATGGACTGGTGCAAGCCTCTCGGAGTTGGAATAAATGCTTTGATAGTGTGATCAAAGCATTTGGTTTTGTACAGACTTTTGGAGAAGCCTGTATTTACAAGAAAGTGAGTGGGAGCTCTGTAGCATTTCTGATATTATATGTGAATGGCATATTATTGATTGGAAATGATATAGAATTTCTGGATAGCATAAGGGGATACTTGAATAAGAGTTTTTCAATGAAAGACCTCGGTGAAGCTGCTTACATATTAGGCATTAAGATCTATAGAGATAGATCAAGACGCTTAATTGGACTTTCACAAAGCACATACCTTGACAAAGTTTTGAAGAAGTTCAAAATGGATCAAGCCAAGAAAGGGTTCTTGCCTGTGTTACAAGGTGTGAAGTTGAGTAAGACTCAATGTCCGACCACCGCAGAAGATAGAGAGAAAATGAAAGATGTTCCCTATGCTTCAGCCATAGGCTCTATCATGTATGCAATGCTGTGTACCAGACCTGATGTGTGCCTTGCTATAAGTCTAGCAGGGAGGTACCAAAGTAATCCAGGAGTGGATCACTGGACAGCGGTCAAGAACATCCTAAAGTACCTGAAAAGGACTAAGGATATGTTTCTCGTATATGGAGGTGACAAAGAATTCATCGTAAATGGTTACGTTGATGCAAGCTTTGACACTGATCCGAGCGATTCTAAATTGCAAACCGGATACGTGTTTATACTAAACGGAGGAGCTGTCAGTTGGTGCAGTTCTAAACAAAGCATCGTGGCGGGATCTACATGTGAAGCGGAGTACATAGCTGCTTCGGAAGCAGCAAATGAAGGAGTCTGGATGAAGGAATTCATATCCGATCTAGGTGTCATACCTAGTGCATCGGGTCCAATGAAAATCTTTTGTGACAATACTGGTGCAATTGCCTTGGCGAAGGAATCCAAATTTCACAAGAGAACCAAGCACATCAAGAGACGCTTCAATTCCATTCGGGATTTAGTCTAAGTGGGAGACATAGAAATTTGCAAGATACATACGGATCTGAATGTTGCAGACCCGCTGACTAAGTCTCTTCCACGAGCAAAACATGATCAGCACCAATGCTCCATGGGTGTTAGAATCATTACTGTGTAATCTAGATTACTGACTCTAGTGCAAGTGGGAGACTGAAGGAAATATGCCCTAGAGGCAATAATAAAGTTATTATTTATTTCCTTATATCATGATAAATGTTTATTATTCATGCTAGAATTGTATTAACCGGAAACATAATACATGTGTGAATACATAGACAAACAGAGTGTCACTAGTATGCCTCTACTTGACTAGCTCGTTAATCAAAGATGGTTATCTTTCTTAATCATAGACATGAGTTGTCATTTGATTAACAGGATCACATCATTAGGAGAATGATGTGATTGACTTGACCCATTCCGTTAGCTTAGCACTTGATCGTTTAGTTTGTTGCTATTGCTTTCTTCATAACTTATACATGTTCCTATGACTATGAGATTATGCAACTCTCATTTACCGGAGGAACACTTTGTGTGCTACCAAACATCACAACGTAACTGGGTGATTATAAAGGTGCTCTACAGGTGTCTCTGAAGGTACTTGTTGGGTTGGCGTATTTTGAGATTAGGATTTGTCACTCCGATTGTCGGAGAGGTATCTCTGGGCCCTCTCGGTAATGCACATCACTCAAGCCTTGCAAGCATTGCAACTAATAAATTAATTGCGGGATGATGTATTACGGAACGAGTAAAGAGACTTGCCGATAACGAGATTGAACTAGGTATTGAGATACTGACGATCAAATCTCGGGCAAGTAACATACCGATGACAATGGGAACAACGTATGTTGTTATGCAGTCTGACTGATAAAGATCTTCGTAGAATATGTAGGAGCCAATATGAGCATCCAGGTTCCGCTATTGGTTATTGACCGGAGACGTGTCTCGGTCATGTCTACATAGTTCTCGAACCCGCAGGGTCCGCACGCTTAAAGTTCGGTGACGATCGTAATTAGGGTTTTTGTGTTTTGATGTACCGAAGGTTGTTCTGTGTCGTGGATGTGATCACGGACATGACGAGCAGTCTCGAAATGGTCGAGACATAAAGATTGATATATTGGAAGCCTATATTTGGATATCGGAAATGTTCCGGGTGAAATCGGGATTTTACCGGAGTACCGGGGGGTTACCGGAACCCCCCCGGGGGTTAATGGGCCTACATGGGCCCTAAGGGAGAAGAGGAGGGCAGGTCGCGCGCCCCCTCCCCCCTAGTCCGAATTGGACAAGGAAGGGGGGGGTGCCCCCCTTTCCTCTTTCCCCCTTCCCCTTTCCTTCTCCAACAAGGCAAGAGGGGGGAGTCCTACTCTCGGTGGGAGTAGGACTCCTCCAGGCGCACCCCTAGGGCCGGCCGCACCTCCCCCTCTCCCTCCTTTATATACGGGGGCAAGAGGGCACCCCATGACACACAAGTTGATCTTCGTGATCGTTCCTTAGCCGTGTGTGGTGCCCCCTTTCACCATATTCCACCTCGGTCATATCGTAGCGGTGCTTAGGCGAAACCCTGCGTCGGTAGAACATCATCACCGTCATCACGCTGTCGTGCTGACAAAACTCTCCCTCAACACTCGGCTGGATCGGAGCTCGAGGGACGTCACCGAGTTGAACGTGTGCAAAACTCGGAGGTGCCGTACGTTCGGTACATGGATCGGTCGGATCGGGAAGACGTACGACTACTTCCTCTACGTGGTGTCAACGCTTCCGTTGCCGGTCTACGAGGGTACGTAGACAACACTCTCCCCTCTCGTGCTATGCATCACCATGTTCTTGCGTGTGCGTAGGAAAATTTTGAAATTACTATGTTCCCCAACAATAGGTGGATGCGGAAACAGCCTCAGCCCAAAAATGGGGTGGAAGGGATGCATCAATGATTAGCACACGAGCCGTTTCAAGCAGATGACGATGCTTATGTTCGGCAACGCCATTCTGAGCATGAGCACCAGGACATGAGAACTGGGCAAGAGTATTGTCGGTGTCAAAACCGGCAGATCTCGGGTAGGGGTCCCAAACTGTGCGTCTAAGGCGGATGGTAACAGGAGCCAGGGAACACGATGTTTTACCCAGGTTTGGGCCTTCTTGATGGAGGTAAAACCCTACGTCCTGCTTGATTTATTCTTGATGATATGAGTATTACAAGAGTTGATCTACCACGAGATCGGAGAGGCTAAACCCTAGAAGCTAGCCTATGGTATGATTGTATGTTGTCCTACGAACTAAAACCCTCCGGTTTATATAGACACCAGAGGGGGCTAGGGTTACACAATGTCGGTTACAAAGGAGGAGATATACATATTCGTATTGCCTGGCTTGCCTTCCACGCCAAGTAGAGTCCCATCCGGACACGGGACGAAGTCTTCAATCTTGTACCTTCATAGTCCAACAGTCCGGCCGAAGGATATAATCTGGCTGTCTGGATACCCCCTAATCCAGGACTCCCTCAATAGCCCCTGAACCAGGCTTCAATGGCGATGAGTCCGGCGCGCAGTGTTGTCTTCGGCATTGCAAGGCGGGTTCTTCCCCAATTTTTGAGTGTTCGTAAGTAGTGTCCGGCCTCATAAATGTTGAACCTCTTGGCTTCTGTGCCCAATAAGGGCTATCTCCTACGTGTCGAATAAATACGAGGCGCCAGGGCATTTTTACATTCGCCCCCCTAGCCAGATAAATAAATTGTCTATTAAAGGGATGGGGATTCTTAGATCCGTTCCATACCATCCTCCCCCAGCGAGAATCCATCAGAGCGCATTTCGGAAAGATCCATTCCAGCATGGCCGACCTCCGCAGCTCCTCCTCCCGCCCCCGTAGCCCTAAGCCCGGTGATTGGGAGAGGTGTTCAGTCCCACACAGTCGATTAGTCGAACTGCAGACTAAGGGATTTCTCCCTCCGGCGTATATGGTGCCCGTCCGAGCCGGGCTCGCCACCTACAATGGCGGGGAGCAAGCGGAGAGCTTCCCCAGCCCCTCTTCGGGGAGCGGGTATGCCTTGTCCCCTATCTATTAAGGGGACTCGGATTTCCGATTCATCCATTCCTCCGTGGGCTCCTGGAGTTTTACGGCCTCCAACTACATAATTTCACCCCTGCTTCCATCTTACACATCGCCGGCTATGTTGCCCTCTGTGAGTTGTTCCTGGGTTGCGAGGATCATTTCGAGCTGTGGAAAAGGTTATTTTGCCTCGTCCCTCGCACACAGAAGGGATCACTTTATCAAGTGGGCGGAGCCGAAATATGGCGCATCGCCGAAACCGGATACCTGTCGGGTACTCCGAAGAAGACATCCGAAGACTGGCCTTCATAATGGTTTTATATGGAGGACGTCCCCCTTCCGGACCCTGTTCGGCGGGGCCTTCCCGAGTTCAGCAATGCTCCTCTGAAGAAACACTGAAGTTGGCGCCCACGGAGCCCCCAGGAGGAAGACAACGGGGAAGTCCTTTACCCGATGAACCGGATTAAAGCGCTAGCTCAATCAGGATTGACAATAATCGAGGTTATGTCAATATGCATAATGCGGGGAGTGCAACCGCTTCAATATCGAGGGCACCCCTTGTGGTGTTTTAACGGGGAAGATGACGCCACCCGTTGTGGGCGTAAGGGTCCGAACAACGCTGCCGCTTTGGCAAAAATTCTGTCTGAACTGTTCAAGGGAGAGGAAGAGGAGTTCCTCCGCATCAAGCTGCGGGATGGATTCTCTATGTACAACCCTCCGAGCTGGGTGAGTTATATCTCCTTACTCCCATTCTTCCCGCATTCTTCATCGTAGGCACTCACCTTGCCATTTTTGCAGCAGGAACTGCGAAAAGCCATAAGGGAGGCCAGCAGCCCATCTCCACAACCAGAGGACCCTGACCGGGCTCTCGATCCCGGACTCGAAGAAGATCCGGTCATATTCGTGGAGCTGATAGATCGGCAGTTCTATCAACTGAGCTGTGATGACGCCATGATGGCCATTACGGCCGACTATCCCGGACTGCTTCCTGCATCGCACGTAAGAAAAACCAAAAATCCCAACTCCAAAAACTAGGATCCCCTTTTAGACACTTCACCTACCACATACATATGGCGTTTTTACAGGGGAAGGCATTCGAGACGCCTTGCCGAACCCGCAGCAACTCGCCAACAAGAGGCACCAAGGCCGGGCAGGCCAAAAAGGAAGGCGGTCAGGACGGAGACGCTGGCGCAAAGGTATAACAAAAACCCCGTACTGTGGTTGTCGTCTTTCTCGAAATGTAATGACGCCCGTATTTCTTTAACAGAAAAAATGCTCGCCGGAATATGTCTGGCGATGTTGCTAATCACGCTTCCACCAGTCGGGCGCCAGGACCGGACATAGAGGCGGAAGCCAATATGGGGCGGGCGCAGGATAATCCTCCTACAGAGGATGCGGATAGATTATCCGCCACAAATTCAGAAGTGGAAAGCGCCATGAATCATAGGCGCCGTCGGGCCGTACTCTGCGATGCTTGTTTCTCACCAGAGGCATTTGTTGCCTTCAATTCTGGAGAGGCGTACCTCCGTGCTGCTCAAGATGGTCTAGCCAGAGCCACGGATCAGTATGTAAAGGATGTACGGGTAAGTAAATCTGACGATTATATGTATTAGTAGCCCCTGAGACTTGAAACAGTTAGCAGAACTGATTTAAGGATCATCTTTATTGTGCAGGTTCTTACAGACAAGAATACTCGGCTGTCACAGGAGCTGGAGGAATGCAAGGCCCAACTGCGGGCCGCTGTTGCCGCATTGAAGGAACCGAAAAAGTCCCCCACTGGTAACATTTAAAGACGGATGGTTACCATATAGTGTGCGGCGTGGCTGCAGATCTAACAATAGATGTTGCAGATGAATCCGGAGGACCAGCATGTTGTGCGGCAGCTATAGGCTGGCGAACGTGTGCTGACTGAGGTCAGGCGGGAGAAAAACAATCTCCAAGACGCCAATACCAAGCTGAGCGTGGAACTAAAAGACGTTCAAGCCCAGCTTGCAGACTCCGAGAAGGAGAATAAGCGGCTGCGACGCGGCATTTTCAGTAAGTGCTTGAACGAATCCTTTTGAAGGAGTTCGGCGAAGAAGCCGACTAACAGTGTTATGTCTGTAGGTATGCTGACGAGTCGTCCCGCGGAGGAAATGCCCAGGTCTGCAGGTGATCTTCTATCCGAGCTCTCACAACTGCACGAACAAGTTCGGTAGGTGATGCAAGGTGTTGCCCAGGCATGATGGCCATCCGTCTCCTTGCCAGAAGGCATTGCAAAGCTTACGGAGAAGCTCAAGGGAGCACGGCGGCGCTTCCGATTATGGAAGATATCGGCCTGCCGTCAAGGTGCCAGGGAAGCCTGGGCCATGGTGAAGACACGGTATACCAAGGTTGACCCAAATCACATGGCCGAGGTCGGACCTGTGGGGCCCGACGGGGAAGAGATTCCCGTTAGCTTAGTTTATGGGCAAGTAGAATTAGCCGCAAAGTATCCCCAACATGATTGTAGGCTAGACCGCCTGTTGAATGGTATAGAAGAGGAATTTAGTCAGTCTGCATGACTATGTAATTAAAGTGACATGTATAATTCCTTCTAGCCGGATTGTAGATCATTTGTCATGGCGGACCTTTTCGCTTTAACCTCAGGACCCGATAGTCCGGAGTGTATCCGAATACCCGCTCAATTATATAAGAACCGGGGTATGTGTGGAGACCAGGCGTAGGGGTCATTAGTGCTTGAACAGACAAGTGCCCAACTAGTTATGTTATATTACATGGGTAGTAAGAAACATCTTCCAGGGAGAATAGTTCCATTAAGTGTTCGTTTCCCTAGGTACGCATGCCCTAAAGTGCATGTCCAGACTGCGATAGGAAACACAGGAAAAAACATTTGGGGGCACATAAGGAAAATAAATAAAATCATCTTTTGTTCACCGACCGAACATTCCCTTAAGAACGCTAGCTTTCGGCTTCACCCAGTCTGAGGTACACATCCGGCTGACACGGTAGTAACAATCGCAGAGGTGCTCCCCTTATGCCCTAGCCGAATTAACGGGAACGTAGGGCATAAATACAAGAGCCAGGCAACCCAGCTTGGCCAAAACTTAAGTCATATCGATGCATATAATGGCGAAAAAAGGTACATGCGAAAGTATAACACATGTGCGGGGCATGAGGCCCAGATAAATAATTAAGCTTCTGTGAAAGAAGCCCTCAGGTATGATGAGCGCGGCTAGCGCATCTATAATGTGCAAGCGAGGCACAAGTTGGCCCTTGAAGGCCTAGAGAAAGAATAAAAGAAAGAAAGAAAAACAAGACAGATAATTTATATGCAAAAAATAGACAGAGGAAGGGGACAAACATAGAGTCCGGCACTGGGCGTAGAATCTTCGGAGCCTGGCCGCGTTCCATGGGTTCGGCTCGAGTCGATTAGTCGATGCATCCCGCAGTCGGTACGCTCCACCAGTCAGAACTTGGTCAATAATGAAGGGACCTTCCCATTTGGGCTCGAACTTATTCTTTTTCTTATCCAGCAGGCGTAGAACTAGTTCGCCAACGTTATAAGTTTTGGCCCGTACTTCTCTGCTTTGGTATCTGCGAGCCTGTTGCTGATAAAATGCGGAACGGGCTTTTGCTACATCGCGCTCCTCCTCCAGGGTGTCCAGACTGTCCTACCGATCGAGCTCGGCTTCTCTTTCTTCGTACATGCGCACTCGAGGTGAGTCATGAATTATGTCACAGGGCAAGACTGCCTCTGCGCCGTACACCATAAAGAAGGGTGTATATCCGATACTACGATTCGGCGTGGTCCGCAGCCCCCAGAGTAAGGAGTCGAGCTCCTCTACCCAGTGCGTGTTAGACTCCGTTAAGGAATGCACTAATCTGGGTTTAATGCTGCTCATTATAAGACCGTTTGCTCGTTCAACTTGGCCGTTGGTTTGTGGGTGATAGACTGAAGCATAATCGAGCTTGATGCCCATTTTGCCGCACCAGAGTTTTACCTCATCGGCCGTGAAGTTCGTGTCGTTGTCAGTGATGATGCTATGGGGGACGCTATAACGATGTACGACCCCAGATATGAAGTCTATCACTGTCCGGATTCAACTGTTTTAATAGGTTTGGCCTCTATCCATTTGGTGAATTTATCCACCATGACCAGTAAGTATTTTTTCTTGTGGGTTCCCCCTTTAAGGGGTCCAACCATGTCAAGCCCCCAGACCGCGAAGGGCCACGTAATGGGGATTGTTTGGAGGGCGGTGGGTGGTATGTGGCTTTGATTTGCAAAGAGCTGACAATCGGCGCAACGTTGGACCAAGTCCTGTGCATCTGGCCGGGTAGTTGGCCAATAGAATCCTGTACGGGAGGCCTTGCTTACAAGAGCCCGGGCTGCAGCGTGGTGACCGCCGAGTCCGGCGTGAATTTCTGCCAAAAGGTTCCGCCCTTCCTCTTCAGAGATGCACCTTTGAAGGACTCCGGTAGTGCTTTTTTTGTACAATTCTCCCTCATGGACCCTGTAGGCCTTGGATCACCGCACTATGCAGCGTGCCTCATTTTGGTCCTCTAGAAGTTTCTGTCTAGTTAGGTAGGCCAGGAATGGTTCTGTCCACGGGGCAATGATGGCCATTATTACGTGGGCCGAAGGTGTTATTTCGGTGGCGGATCCTCCGATTGTGTCAGAGTGTTCAATATCGGGTATTTTGGCCGGGTCCAGACTATTGTTACCGGTGTCCCCTTCCCATA
>NC_041392.1:297131295-297140751 GCF_002162155.2 Triticum dicoccoides
CGCCTGATTGTTTTCCCGAGCCACATGGTGAAATTCGAGCCCCTCGAACCGAGCTGACATTTTTAGGACGACGTTTTGATAGGCCGCCATTTTCGGATCCTTTGCGTCAAAGTCTCCATTTATTTGGGATATTGCGAGGTTTGAATCCCCACACACCTCCAGGCGTTGAATGCCCATGGAGACTACCATCCGAAGACCATGCAACAGAGCTTCGTATTCGGCTGCATTGTTGGAGTCTGTATACAATATTTGCAGTACTACTGAACGGTATCTCCTGTTGGGGACGTCAGGACGACGCCAGCCCCTAGACCAGCCAGCATTTTAGAATCGTTGAAGTGCATGATCCAATTGGAGTATGCGCCGTACTCTTTAGGGAGTTCGACCTCCGTCCATTCGGCGACAAAGTCGGCCAATACTTGCGACTTAATGGCTCGCCGAGGTTTGTATGTTATGTCGAACAAGAGGAGCTCAATGGCCCATTTGGCAATCCGGCCTGTAGCATCGCGGTTGTTTATAATATCATTAAGTGGCACTTCCGAGGCTACTGAAATTGAACACTCTTGAAAGTAGTGTCGCAGCTTCCGGGATGCCATGAATAGCGCATAAGCTATCTTTTGATAATGTGGGTACCGTGATTTGCATGGAGTGAGGACAGTGGATACATAGTATACCGACTTTTGAAAAGGGAATTTATGTCCGTCAGCTTCTCGTTCGACGACGAGCACTGCGCTTACAACTTGATGGGTTGCCGCAATGTACAACAACATCGGTTCACCGATGTTTGGCGTGGCCAGGATTGGGTTGGTTGCCAAAATGGCTTTTATTTCTTCCAATCCGGCTGTGGCAGCGTCCGTCCACTCGAAGTGTTCGGTGCGCCAAAGGAGGCGATAAAGGGGTAAAGCCTTTTCTCCTAAGCGGGAGATAAAGCGAATGAGAGCCGCCACACATCCAGTCAGTTTCTGGATTTGTTTGAGGTCTGTTGGGATAGCCAACTGTGACAGAGCTCGGATTTTGGCCGGATTAGCTTCAATCCCTCTACTGGAGACAATGAAGCCCAAGAGTTTTCCTGCTGGTACGCCGAAAACGTGTTTTTCCGGATTGAGCTTGATATCGTATGTTCGGAGATTGTCGAATGTGAGCCTCAAGTCGTCTATTAGAGAGTCGACGTGTTTAGTTTTAACGACCACATCATCTACGTATGCCTCTACTGTTTTGCCGATCTATTTCTCCAGACAAGTCTGGATCATGCGCTGATATGTTGCACCGGCGTTTTTGAGCCCAAAAGGCATTGTGTTGAAACAGAAGGGGTCGTAAGGTGTTATAAATGCTGTTGCGGCTTGGTCGGACTCCGCCATCTTGATTTGGTGGTAGCCAGAGTATGCGTCGAGGAAACACAATGACTCGTGTCCTGCGGTAGCGTCAATAATTTGATCAATGCGGGGGAGGGGGAAGGGATCCTTTGGGCAAGCCTTGTTGAGGTCCTTGAAATCGACGCATAGGCGCCAGGATTTGCCCTTCTTTGGTACCATCACCAGGTTTGCTAGCCAGTCCGGATGTTTTATCTCCCTGATGAATCCAGCCTCCAATAACTTGGCTAGTTCCTCTCCCATGGCCTGTATCTTAGGTTCAGAGAAACGCCGAAGAGCCTGCTTGACCGGCTTGAATCCCTTTAGGATATTGAGACTATGCTCGGCCAGTCTGTGTGGGATTCCTGGCATGTCTGAGGGGTGCCAAGCGAATATGTCCCAATTCTCGCGCAGGAAATCTCATAGTACGGCGTCCACGGCGGGGTTTAACTGTGCCTTGATGAGGCTGTTTTTGTAGGGTCCGTTGGGTGGACTTGGAATTTGACTATTTCATCCGCTGGTTTGAAAGAGGTGGACTTGGATCTCTTGTCGAGTATTACGTCGTCCCTGTCCACCGTGGAGCGTAGCGCCGTTAATTCCTCGGCCGAAAGGGCCTCGGATAATGCCTCGAGGGCCAATGCGGCTGTTTTGTTTTCGGCACGGAGTGTTGTGTCCGGATCACTAGCTAGGGTGATGATTCCGTTGGGCCCGGGCATTTTGAGCTTCATGTACCCATAATGAGGTATGGCTTGGAAGATCGTGAACGCCTCTCGCCCTAAAAGGGCGTGATATCCACTACAGAACGGGGCCACTTGGAATGTAATTTATTCGGACCTATACTTCTCCAGTGTGCCGAATACCACATTTAGTGTGATTTTCCCAGCACAGCGTGCTTCCCGACTGGGGATGATTCCTCTGAAGGTTGTGCTACTTTGCTCAACGCGGTTCCAGTCTATTTCCATTTTTTGAAGAGTTTCCTCATAGATGAGGTTTAATCCACTGCCGCCGTCCATGAGTACTTTGGCGAGTCGAAAGACGTCCACAATTGGGCTGAGGACCAGTGCAGCTGGTGCTCGGGCAGTTCGGAATTTAGGTTTGTCACTAGCATTAAAGGTAATATCCATGTCACTCCATGGATTCATTGCTGCCACGTGGCAGATTTCGGCGAGGCTACGGAATGTTTGCTTGCGCCTGTTGTTAGATGCGAAGGTTTCGAAAACTGTTAATACCTTATTGTTATCTGCGGGATGGTGCTCTGTGGTATTCGGGATAAGAAGATCCGCACCACTTTTGGCCACCTACCGGAGTATCCAACATGCTCTAAGGCTGTGTGTTGGTATGGTATCCGCTGTACTATGAATTTTGCAGGGTCCGTTAAGCCATCCCTCCAGTACGGTTCCATGCCCTGTAGAGGGTTTTTGTTTCTTTGCAACTAGCTCGGGTGTCTTATGATAGTGCACCCTTTTACTTCGGACTGGATGTATATTCGGTGCCGGATTATCCCAAAATTTCGTTTCGGTTTTCTAGGCACTTTCCATCGCACAGTACTTCCGTACTATGGACGCCAAGTCAGCGAAGCGTGATATGTCATGACGACTTAAGGCGTTAAGGATTCCCTTGTCCGTGCAATTATTGTAGAAAAGTGAGATTGCATGCAATCGTCCTCGCGACAGTCCTTAACCTTGTTCATCACAAGGAGGAATCTGGCCCAATAATGACGTATTGTTTCATAGGGCTCTTGCCTGATGTGGGAAAGATCGTTTATGTCTGGGTGGGTGGGTGGATTTGAGTCCGAACCCCTACCCGATCTGAGACCCAGGGACCGAGGAGTTTCCAATCTTGGAAGTTCGGGTTCCAGAGTGTTGCCCGATAAGTCTGGCCCACTGCCTGATTCTAGGTTCAGGGCTTGGATGATGTCCTCCCGTAAGCGGGTATCCGGCTCGGAGAGCTCAGGAATCCGGACATAGTTAGTCCTCAAAATAAAGGAAGAATTGCCGCATTGTTCCTCCATCACCGCAACGTGATGGGTGACCGATGGAGAGTTAATCTCCCTTTGATCGGGTTTAAGCCCAATCCGATCATAGTCTGTAGCGACTCCCATGGCGGCAATGCGATCCAAGAGTTCGTTTAGGGAAGAGAGCTCCATCGGATCCATCTGCTCGGCGAATTCCAAGCCGACGCGGAGGCTATTTTTGATGACCCGAGAAGTCATCGTCGGTGCAGCGGCCGGACAGGCGGTCATGACAAAACTGCCTAGCCGGAGAGTTTGGCCGACAGCCAGGGCTCCCCCGGCGGTAATGTTGTTTTTAACAACGAGATGAGGCATCCTTCCTTACGGCGATGTCACAGAGGAACTCTCAATGAAAGCACCAATGTCGGTGTCAAAACCGGCGGATCTCGGGTAGGGGGTCCCGAACTGTGCGTCCAAGGCGGATGCTAACAGGAGGCAGGGGACACGATGTTTTACCCAGGTTCGGGCCCTCTTGATGGAGGTAAAACCCTACGTCCTGCTTGATTTATTCTTGATGATATGAGTATTACAAGAGTTGATCTACCACGAGATCGGAGAGGCTAAACCCTAGAAGCTAGCCTATGGTATGATTGTATGTTGTCCTGCGGACTAAAACCCTCCGGTTTATATAGACACCGGAGGGGGCTAGGGTTACACAAGGTCGGTTACAAAGGAGGAGATATACATATCCGTATTGCCCGGCTTGCCTTCCACGCCAAGTAGAGTCCCATCCGGACACGGGATGAAGTCTTCAATCTTGTACCTTCATAGTCCAATAGTCCGGCCGAAGGATATAATCCGGCTGCCCGGATACCCCCTATTCCAGGACTCCCTCAAGTACCCTGTTCCGTGAGAAAACCACGCAACAACTGAGAGATATACTCGCCAGCGGAGTCAACACGGAAGGTACGAATGGGCGTGGAAAACTGAGTGTGAACCATGGCAGCAAATCGTTTGTATATAGGAAGAACCTCGCTATGAGATTTCATGAAGTAGAGCCAAGTGTAGCGAGAAAAATCATCAATAAACAAGACATAGTAGCGATGATCACCTTTCGAATCAAAGGGAGCAGGACCTCAGACATCAGAATGAACTAAGTCAAATGGACGCTGAGATACAGACGCACTAGTAGGATAAGGTAACTGAGTCTGTTTGCCAAGTCTGCAACCATTACAATGCAGGGAGACATCTCCAGATACAGACCCCAAGAGGCCCTGACAAACTAAGGAAGACAAACGAGAGCCACAGAGGTGACTAAGACGATGATGCCACTGCTAGAAGGACGCAGACGAAGAGGCAGCAAGAGCATGGAGTTGGCAGAAGTAGTGGCAGCGGAAGAAACATAAAGCCAATCAACCTCCCAAAGGCCCTCTGACTCACGGCGCCGAGGGCCAGCACCAACCAAAGCCTTGGTGCGACGATCCTGAATGGAGCAAGAGTCGGTATCAAGAATGACACGACAACCAGAATCAGTGAGTTGGGCAGCGGAAAAAAGATTCATGGTAAGGCGAGGAACATGTGAAACACTAGGAACAGAAAAAGATGGAGTGGAAAGAAGACCACGGCTAGCAACAGGAAGAGGTGTGCCATCGACGGTAAGAACATTAACATGAGAATCCAGAGGTCAGAGGGAAGACAACACAGAAGAATCAGAAGACATATGGAAGGAGGCTCCAGAATCCAGAACCCACGAAGATGTACCTGACTGTGTAGAGGCCCGCGGTGGTGGAGAAGTGGATGCAGTCACAGCAGCAGCTGAACCAGTCGACGAGGAGCCGGAGGAGGCAAGTAGACGCTTGAGGCGTACAATGTCCTGATCAGTGAGTGACGGAGTCGAGGAAGACGCTGGAGTGCCGCTGGAAAAGGAGCGCCTCCGGTCTCGCTTCTTCTGGCAACAGTCAGACTCTGGGTGACCTGACCGAGAGCAGTAACCACAGAAGGTGTCACAGCGCGACATACTCTTCTCAGCATATGGAGAGCGTGTCACCCCCCTGAAGGAGTAGGCAGAAGTGGTGGAGCAGTGAGACGAGCAGAGGACACAGGAGCTCGGGCGACCAACACTGAAGGAACCACAAGTAACCCTGCAGAGCGAAGACGGGTCTTCTCAGCACGAAGCTCGGCAAGCACCTCCGAGATAGGAACACGACCACGAGCAAGCAGGTGAGCACGACGAGGCTCAAACTCAGACCGGAGGCGAGATAAGAACGCATGAACCCTCTGAACTCCAAGTCAGACCGCCTAGTCTGACAGCAACGACAAGTGCCACAAACAACTGTCCGTAGTGAGTCAAGCTGATGCCAGATGGCAGAGCACTATGAATAGAACTCATCCACAGACGAGTCACCCTGCTGAAGAGCATGCTCCTGGTGCACCACAGAAAGGTAGAGGGCATCACCAGAGGGCTGATAACGCTGACCACATTGCGGCAATAGTGCTGAGGCCCATGAACTCCGAAGCAAACTGAGGGAGGACACTCGCAGTGAGAACAGCAGCAGCTCGAGCAACATCATTGCACCATTGAGTGTAAGCAGACAAATCGTCCCGGTAGACAGAAAGAGCATCAAAATATGCTGACAACTGCTGATCATAAGCATCGACTGCATCATCATCTAGAGCCTTGGCGGCATCCCGGTCAGCCTGAGAGGCATCAGCAGCAAGGACCTGCGGCACTGGTGGGATTGGGGCCACTGGCGCAACAGGGCATGGCGGGCAGGGGACCTCACCAGAAATAACACCCCATAGAAGGAGTCCACGCATATGAATGCGCATGAAGCCCACAAACTCATCATAGTTGGTGCCATCGAAGATCACCGAGCACCGAGAAACCGCGACATAGCCCGAAGAGGACATGAGGAAGTCACTCTGGTGTTGTTGCTCTTTTTTTTTGAGTCAACTCAGGAGATCGAGCAGAGTATGCTCGAAGCAGAAGTGGATCGAACGCAGCCGACCGAGAGGTTGGGCCGGCGCGAGCCAAGGGAGCGGGAGGAGCGCCCTGGGACCGGATCCACCTGCCTCGACCGGATGGACTGGATTGGGATCGACCGGATCGGGCAGGGGAGGCAAAGGATCCCGCTCGGATCCATCTCGCTCGCCCACGCGGCAAGGAGGGCGGGAGAGGCGCTCGAAGCCCTCTCGCTCTCGCTCGCCCACCCAGCGTGGAAGGGAGCCGCTCAAGCGGGGGCCAGCAGCGGCACGACGGGAGGGGGGGAGGGGGTAGGAGCGGCGCTGTAGCCATGGGAGGCTTGGCCGGCCGGGACAGAAGCGGCTGCGGTGGCCGGCACAGCGGCAGATGGCAACGGCGACCGGAACAACAGTTGCCGGAAAGGTTGGTCGGAATGGAAACGAGGCAGACTAGGAAGAGGGAGCACGGAGTTGCGAGCGTGCTGGATCGGGAGAGGAATCTAAGCATCTGATACCATGTTAGGAATGAGCAACTACTCTTTACTGAGGGCCAATGGCCAGTACATATACAGATGTGGTAAAGTGCAAAAAGACCCCTTATACGATGGGGATGTACACAATGAACTATACACATCTAACAAAAACCAATCTTCGCTGGCCCACGAATATCAACCAGACTGACAGCATGCATAGAATTAAATCCAACTATTTATTCATCTATTTAGCCAAAAATGAACCTGTTTATTCATCTACAGGGTACTAAATATATCTGTTTCGACATTATTGCAGCAAGTAAGTGCAACGTGTCACAGGATAAGCTCAATGTAGGTGCACGTAATGCGCTAAACTTTTCTACACAGCACATGGCTTCTCTCGAGATCTGACTATGCATCAAATGAACAAATTCAAATGAGAAGCAAAAGCCAGAAGAAAAGATAAATTTACAAGGAAGGTTTTTTTACTTGCAATTCAGAAAAAATAAAGACGGCTGATGTTTGATACTCAATAAGTATGAATAATGGGTAAATGTTGTATGAAAATCATAATAAAAGTATATGTCCAGGGGCACACACCAAAGGCTCATTTCGACAATGGTTTGATATGAAATTGTCATGCTACTCACACGGTGGGTGGTTTAAACAAAAAGAATAGGGATAAAATATTGATCCAATAACCTGCCCATGATCCTTGTCAAGTGGATCATGTTTTCTATCACCATAGCATGCCAGCACCAGCGACGAAGCTTCAGTTTGTGATTAGCAAGAGTTTCCACCAAAGAAAATACCAGAACGGACGACAGGGCAGCAGCCAGCATTACACACTCACAGCTAAATATGCTGCGTTAGCAATCCATTAAAAAAATGTCATGAGCACGCAATAATACCAAGATCCACCGCCAGACTTCACCACACTGCTGGTTCTTGCTGCTGATTGTTGGAACATGATAATAGGATGGCTCATCTCTAGGACAGTGGACACACTAAAAAATGTACTAAACATGAGACGACTTGGCTGTTGTAATTGAGATGTAGCTGCCAGATCTCAAGCCATAGAAGACAGCATCTGGGAGATGTAATGGCGCGATTCTTCATGTCTACCAGTGGACTGCTACTGCTTATACACTTCTGTATATATAGGCCTCTGCTGAATGGTACATCAAACCAGAAGTTGTTCTCCTCTTCTCCTCTCTTTCACAACAATACATAGAAAAGCTTCCAGATTAGATATGGCTTTCCACATGAGATCCATAAGTTTGCCTTCTAGGCCTCAGGCCAATGAGACCGAGGTTGAGCAAGAACTGCTGAGCCTAGAGGCAAGCATCTCTTCTTCCATCACCATCGGCACGATGTGTGATGGTCTGAGGAGGCTTGGAGACATCTACAAGGGTGTTGAAGAGATTATTCGCCTACCAAGCAATCAAGTTAGCTCCTCTCAGCAGAGGAAGATGTTGGATGGAGAGATGGAATGCTCTCTTGAGTTGTTGGACCTCTACAGTAACATGCAAGAGATCTTCGTCGAAATGAAGGTCATCATCCAAGAGCTGCAAGTGGCTCTGAGAAAAGGGGATGATGCAGCTGCTCAAGCCAAGATCTAGTCTTACACCCGCTTGGCGAAGAAGGCCAAGAATTATTTCAAGAAGACCACAAAAAAGACTCCTGCACATTGCAAGATGGTCATGCTATTGACCAAGGCCAGAGAGATATCTGTCTCTCTGCTGGAGTCCACACTCCATCTCTTGTCGAAGCAAATTGAAATGCCTAAACAGTCTCTTGTTTCCAAGGCATTTCACAAAAAGAAGGCAGTTGTATGCAAGGAGGAGCAATTGCAGGAGCTAGGGTGCAGTATCGGAGATCTTGAGAGTGGAGCAGGACATCTGTTCAGGAAATTACTCCAGAGCAGAGTTTCTCTACTCAACATTCTTAGCTCATAGATACTCCCAAGTCACTCTTGACGCCCTGTGGTTGGCATCCGCCTTTTAAGGAATAGCTGATCTTCATACAATTTTCCCATATGTATACACTATACAGTATAAATGTACATGAAATATAGAAAGAGAAACCAAAGTTTTGATCCATTAGACCATTTCATGCTTGAAGATGTGTTTGTGATCCGAGTATAGTTTATTTTGATATTCTTGGTTAGTCGATCTTGCTCCTTATGCATGAAACATGCCAGATCAAAGTCACAACGTCTCCACCACCACCACATGGCTGTGCAGTCTGGCACTACAAGTGAATATATTTCTTGCTTCAGAATGCAACAAAGTCCAAATTAGTATACTCAAATTATAATATCGTCACTAGATGCATCATTTAAGCATTTTAGCCAAAAAAATAGCACAAACATGTAATTTGGAGCCACAACTCTGCTTTTGTCCCACAGGATTAACAATAATTTGGGAAAGACCTAATCCAAACTTGCGAGGGCGCAAAGTTTGTTCCTTTCCTATAGTATTTCTCAGTACACAAACAACAACCAATGCTTTATATGCTTATTGGCACACATCAAAAGCGTGTTTCTGTACATGCTTACCAGAGATCTTTAGAATGGAGCAGGAAATTAATTCAGAATAGAGTTTCTCTTCTAAACATTCTTAGCTCATAGGTACTCCACGTCACTCTATGCCCTGCAATTGGCATCCGCCTTTTTGAGGATGTTCTGATCTTGATGCAGTTTTTCCATATGTATACAGTACAA
>NC_041392.1:297141674-297158592 GCF_002162155.2 Triticum dicoccoides
TGCTGGAGGGATGGGCGACGCCGACGTGCTCGGGCCCCCGTCACCGACACAGGGGTGTGCCGGTCTGGATGCGTCCGCTCCCCCACCTCCCCCTTTCCCCGGCCGCGTGCGGGCGGCTGTAGCGCTGGCGATCTTCAAGGCGGGATACATTCTGCGGCTCGTCGGTCTGGTGTGTCCCCTTGGTCCAAAGTTGACCCTTTTGGATGATCTTGGGGGTGTTTAGATGTTGGGCGGCGGCCCTGGCGGTGGGAGGCGTGGCGTTCGTGGACGGAACCTACGTCTCGGGTGTGGGCGGGCAACCATGGCCTCGCTGGGGGCTTGGTTGCGGCTGGTTGGCAGAGCGAGGGTATGTCGGAGGGGTGCGAGCGCTGGAGTTTATCACTTGCCCAGTCCTTGTACTGGCCGACGGTGGCGGCGGCCGTGGTCGTCGTATCCTTCATGAAGGCGCCGTGGCGGTGCTCCTACCCCTCGCATGTGACTCCGGGTGAAAACTTGATCTATGGATCGGACGATGCAGCTATCCATGGGCGTCCCCTTCTAGGAGGCACTGTCTTGGAGTCCCTGCTCTCTCATGACCATATCCCCCCTCCTCGGAGGTCTCCGTCCTCTTCAAGCGGTTATCCTTCATCATTTTAAGTTAGCTTGGTTGGCGGTGGCATTGGGGGACGGTGCTCGACACCTTTGTATCATGTCTTGGGTGTGTGTGTTGTGTGCGGTGGTGGTGTGCGTTGTATCGGTCTGTCCGAATGTTATGATGATGCTGGCTTTATAATATAAAGTGGGGGAAACCCTTTTTCGATAAATGTACAGAAATTAAGTATAGAAAGAGAAACCAAATTTTGATCCGTTTCAAATTTTGTGATATTGATATTAATCTCTCTGGGGCTTTGTGATGGATATGCATGACAAAATGAAATGTGTATGCTGTCAATCCATCAAGTATTTGTTTGGTTGTTAATTAGGAACTAAGCGATTTGTTTACAGGTTACATCTTTGCGGTAAACGATAACGTCAGTGATGTTAGACCTACATGCAGGTTTCTTTCACAGGTTTTTTTTTTGGAAAAGGGATGACTCCCCGGCCTCTGCATCAGAAAGATGCATACAGCCCTCTTATTAGCCAAAAAGTAGTGTCCACATGGTTCCAAAGGTCTCAAAATATAAAGCACAAACAGCTCACACAGAGCCAAAAAGGGGCTAGAAACACCAACTAGCCTAGAAAAGATGCCACAACCGGCTGGCTAAAAATAGATAGGAGATCAAGCTATCCTATTACATGACCGTCATCCAAACCGGTTGAAAATATCCCGAGCTACCATCTCCCATCGGAAAGACCCAGTAACCAAATGCTCCCTGGCCTCCGTCTGGGTGAGTAGCGACCACGAACGGATCAGTGCCGTAGTTCGGAATATGACCTGCAAAAAATGTATACATGATATTCTGTTAAAAACCAAATCATTTCTGCAAGTCCAGATAGTCCACAGTAAAGCACAAACTCCAATCCGAATATGTCTCGCTAAGTTAGGCTCAATCCCATTAAGCCATGTCCCAAATAACGCATAAACAGAATTCAGTGGAGTGATACTAAAAGCAATGTGGATCGTCTGCCAAAGTACCTTGGCTAACGGGCAATCAAAAAAGAGATGTTTGATAGTCTCATCCCGATCACAGAAACTACACCTAGTAGGTCCTGTCCAATTACGCTTCAAGAGATTGTCCTTCGTTAAAATAACTTGTTTATGAATAAACCACATAAACACTTTTATTTTCAAAGGAATTTTGACATCCCAAACATGCTTGGACGTAGGAATGGAGTGTGAGTTAATAACATCAATATACATTGATTTAACCGTGAATACTCCAGATTTAGTCGGTTTCCAGCGTAATTCATCGGGTTGTTGTGTAATCTGGACTTCCATCAGTC
This sequence comes from Triticum dicoccoides, assembly GCF_002162155.2. Lineage (NCBI taxonomy): Eukaryota > Viridiplantae > Streptophyta > Magnoliopsida > Poales > Poaceae > Triticum > Triticum dicoccoides. Next base: position 297,143,598 of record NC_041392.1, read on the forward strand.
TCCTAACTAGATGGAGCCATTGTTCCCAACGATTGCCCGCTAGCGTACGTCTGAACTGAATATTAAGGGGGATCGATTGAAAGACCGGTGCAACGAACACCTCACGTCGTTGCACAATACGGTATAACGACGGATATTGGATGGCCAATGGTGTCTCGCCGAGCCAAGTATCCTCCCAGAAACGTCTACTCGTGCCGTTTCCAATAACAAACTTCGTCCTATTAAACAAAGACTGTTTGACTTTCATCAAGCCTTTCCAGAAAGGCGAATCGGTTGGCCTAACAGTGACCTGGGACAAAGTTTTTGTCTGGAGGTACTTGTTGCGAAGGATTTGAGCCCACATAGCGTCATTCTCCAATGAGAGCTTCCACAGCCACTTGCTAAGAAGGCATTTATTCTTAACTTCTAGATTCTCAATACCTAGACCTCCTTGGTCTTTCGGTCTACAGATGATGTCCCATTTAGCAAGCCTATATTTTCTTTTAAGCTCATCACCCTGCCAAAAGAAGCGCGATCTATAGAAGTCCAGTCTCTTCCTAACCCCAACTGGGACCTCAAAGAACGATAGGAGAAACATTGGCATACTCGTGAGCACCGAATTAATCAGGATTAATCGACCTCCGTATGACATGAGCTTACCCTTCCAAGAGCTCATTTTTTTCTCAAACCGATCCTCGATGCACTTTCACTCTCTGTTAGTCAGCCTACGATGGTGGATTGGAATCCCTAGATAAGAAAAGGGTAACTCGCCCAACTCACACCCAAACAATTGCCGACAAGCCTCCTGTTCATCTTTGGCCCTACCAAAGCAGAACAGCTCGCTCTTATGAAAGTTAATCTTTAACCTGGTCAATTGTTCAAATAGGCATAGCACCAGCTTCATATTTCTCGCCTTGGCCAAGTCATGCTCCATAAAGATGATTGTATCATCAGCGTACTGAAGGATTGATACTCCTCCATCAATTAGATGAGGTACCAATCCCCCTACTTGACCATTTTCCTTAGCCCTTCCTATCAAAATTGCTAACATGTCCACCACAATGTTGAACAAGATAGGAGACATCGGATCTCCTTGTCTTAGGCCTTTATGTGTCTGGAAGTAATGACCTATGTCATCATTAACTTTAATTCCCACACTACCTTTTTGCGTAAATGATTCAACCTGTCGGCGCCAGGCTTCATCAAAACCTTTCATACGCAATGACTGTTGGAGGAATGGTCATTTGACCTTATCGTACGCTTTCTCGAAATCCACCTTAAAAATTACTCCATCTAATATTTTGGAATGGATTTCATGGAGTGTTTCATGCAGGACGACCACCCCTTCAAGAATGTTTCTGTCCGGCATGAAAGCAGTTTGAGACTGCTGCACCACAGAATGCGCAATCTGTGTGAGTCTGTTTGTCCCGACCTTGGTGAAAATTTTGAAACTAACATTAAGGAGACAAATCGGCTGGAATTGCTCAATCCTCACCGCATCCGTCTTCTTGGGAAGCAGTGTGATAGTCCCAAAATTCAAGTGGAATAATTGAAGCTGGCCACAAAACAGATCATTGAACATAGGTAGTAAATCCCCCTTAATAATGTGCCAGCACTTTTTATAAAACTCTGCCGGGAATCCATCCGGACCGGGAGCCTTATTGTTTTTCATCTGCGCAATGGCATCAAACACCTCCTTCTCCGAGAACGGGGCAAGCAGAATATTATTATCGGCAGCCGAAAGCTGAGGCACATCCTCAGTCCTGGACTCATCGAGGGACACACAATTATCCTTCGGAGGTCCAAACAACTGCTTATAATAGTTGGTAATATATGCTTTTAGGTTGTCCTGACCTAAAATGGTACCCTCGTCTTGCTCAAGCTGAAAGATACGCTTCTTTCTGTGCTTGCCATTGGCTATCAAATGGAAGAACTGAGTATTTGCGTCCCCGTGGACTACTTTGCATACTTTAGCACGCAAAGCCCACTTCAATTCTTCTTCGCGGAGCAGTTCTTTCAGCCTCTTCTCCGCCTCATTTTTAGCCTGAAGCTCAGTTGGCGCTAGGATATTGGATTCGGCCTATATGTCCAGGGCCTGTATAAGAGCAAGGAGTCTATCCTTTTCCATCTTATACACACCACTGAGGTTCTTAGCCCAGCCCCGTAAGAAACTCCTTAAATGCCTAATTTTATTCTGCCAACGCTCTAACGCAATCTTGCCTCCAAGACCTCTAGCCCACTCCCGGGTGATCAAATCCAAAAACCCCTCACGTTCAAACCATGACATCTCGAAGGAGAAGGTGTTCTTGTTACCCACATGGTTCGGCTCCCCTGAGTCGACGAACAATAGGGTATGATCAGATATGCCCCTTGAAAGAGCTTGCACCGTAACCAGAGGAAACTTTTGTTCCCACTCCACGCTCGCAAGCACTCGATCAAGCTTTTCATAGGTTGGGTGTGGCAAAGCATTAGCCCAGGTGAACTTTCTACCGGAAAGCTCTATCTCTTTCAGATCCAAGCTTTCAATAATAGTATTGAACATGAACGACCATCTGCCATCAAAATTGTCATTGTTCTTCTCGTCTCTCCTCCTGATGATATTGAAATCACCTCCAACTAAAATTGGAAGCTGTTCTGCCCCACAGATACGAACTAGGTCCTCCAGAAACTCCGCTTTAAGCTCGGGCTGTGCGGCACCATATACCACCACCAAAGCCCAGTTAAAACCATCTATCCTAGACCTGACTCGAAACTTCACCGCGAAGTCGCCCATCACTACACTTCGGACTTCAAGCGAATTGCATCTCACACCCAGTAAGATACCACCCGACCTTCCACGCGGAGGGAGGCAATGCCAATCAAAGTCAATACCACCCACCAACGAAGAGAGGAACTGGGGTGCAAAGTTATCTCTACCCGTCTCCGATAGAGCAACAAAATCTAACCTCTGCTCTAAAGCTGCCTCAGCAAGGAATCTTCTTTTAGCCAAGTCCTTCAGACCTCTGCTATTCCAAAATATTCCTCTCATAATTCATCATGGAATTTTTTAGTGGTTCGAATCCTAGCACTCCTACGAACGCCGGAATCTGGATAGATCTTCCGATTCCACTTTCGCTTAGGTTTACTAGGTTCTGTCGCCCGGTCCTCATAACCGGGTTCACAAATATTACTATCCTTAGTCTGTAAGGGAACATCATCTTCGTCAGAGTCATGATTGTGTGGTGCTAAATCCGCACATAGCTTATCTAGCACTCTGACCCCTAATGCGTCAATCTCATCATCCTTCATTGGTTTAACGGCTGCAAGGTTATGAATAGTCTCTAGGGCACGTTCCGCCTCCAAATCTAATAAGTCATTCACCGAATTGGAAATCTCACTATCCGTAGCCCCTAGTGAAACTCCTAATTGGTTTGCATTATTTATAATGTCCTCATTAGAAAAATGCAATAAGGAATTAGATATGTTGACGGACATACCGGAAGACAAAGCAGCCTCCTGAAGCTTGGCCGCCCTCATAGCGCACCGCTGCTGCATATCATCTATCTCAGGGACGTCCAGGATGCGAGCACTCATCCGTCTCCCCTCGGTGATCGGGTTCGGGATCCCGCCAAATGCGACCACCTCCTCCCTAGTAACACCTGGCATAGAGCCCCTCGAAGGCTCTACCGGGGTTACCAGAGAAGGCGTCTGCGGGCTCCCGATCCCCTTAGACGGGAGTCCCACACTAGGGACCCTGGTCATGGGTAGGAGCGGAGAGGAGGTGATGACGGGGGCCGCCTGCCCGCGCCCTCCTCCGATCTCAGCCGCAGGCTCAGACGCATGAGCCATCGGCGAGGGGGAGACGATCCTCCTGATCGTCGAGGGTGCAGGAGGAGCCAAGGCCTCCTGCCCCAGCGCCCCCCAGCTCCGCTGCTGCCGCGGTGGTTACCGCCACCGTCGGGGAAGCAGGAGCCGAGGCCGCCTGCCTCGGGATCCCGCTCCTCGTACCGGCCGACCCACACTGGGCCGGCGTGACCGACGCCGCCGAGGGCGTGGTGGGGTGAGGAGAAGGCGAGGCCACCTGCCCCAAAGCCCCTCCCCCACAACCCACCTTGCCCATAGACGTCGACACCGGAGTCGCGTCCGCCTGGGGCACCAGTGCAAGAGAAGCTCCCTCCAGGCTCCTCTCCGTAGCTCCGACCATAGTCCTGGCCTGGTGACCCGCAGACAAACCAGCCTCCCCCTCGAACTCCAACGGGGGGAGCGTGTGCTCAAGACAATCATCAGAATCTACCCGGTCACTCCATAATTTGGGAGGTGCCGAGGCTGGCTCAAAGGACCCAAAACGCAGAGTAGTCATGGGCACCGCTGGGGAAACCGCAGGCTCAACCCCGGTCCCATCCCCGTGTAACTGAGAAGAACCATTAGACCCCTCGCGCGTGGGCTCATCTGACGGTGCCCCCTTGGCCCCGGCATTGCCATCACTGTCTTGCATGTCAACATCATTACCATTAACCGCGTCATCAAATAAATCCGTGTCCTCAAACTCGATGTCTAGCGGGAACACCACTCCCATGTAAGTCCAGTTGACCTTATCGGGCACGAACTCAATATCCAGAACACTCACTAATATCCGGGCCACCCCATGGGCACGTGTGAAAGCCATATCCACTTTTTCTGTCTTCCCCGCCATAATGCCCATGCTAGCCACCACTCGAGCGTCCTGCAGAGGCTTAGAAGGAGCTCCTGTAAACCGCAACCAGACCTGCGTAAGCGGCTTCCCCTTAAGCTCAACCTGCTTCCACTCATGGAACTCCAAGATACACGTAGTACCGGGAACTCGACACAGGCCAAAGCTCAACAATCTCTGCAAATCATCCACAGTTGGGAACTCAACCTTAAAAGACCTGTCCTCGATAAGCACCAGTTCCCATCGAAAATCCCCGGGAGCCAACTCCTGAAGCCTCCTCACAATCTGTGCCTCAGTCACCTCGCCCTGGGTTGCTTTCACAATCCCGGTAGTCAAGCTCAGGGTATCCTCCGGGACCTCTCTCACCGCCGGGGACTCGAAAAACATGAGCTCAGCACAATAGACTCCATAAATGTTCAGCGTCGGAGGCAGGTCCCGCAACAACGGGCACTCCCCGGAATCGTGTACCGGCTTGCCACACGTCTCGCACAGTTGGGCCACACATTCAGCAATGAAGTGACCCTTCTCACCGCAGCGGTAACAAAGCATCCTTTCCTTCTTTCGAGCATATTTGGACGCCCTTTCAGTAGCCTCCTCCACCGTCCCAGCCTCAGGAACCTCGACACTGGCCCCGGCGTTTACCTCCATCGGCTGGGGCTCGGTGGGTGTATGTTCATCCTCCGCTGTAGACGCCGCGGGATCAACTGCCCTGGGCGGGGGCGGTCAGCGAAACCTCCCACGACCCCCACCCCGACCACCACGATGGCCACGAAATCCTCCTCTCTGGCGGTGATCCGGGCCGGAAGCCCCCTCAACGAAACCACCTGCCGGGCCGAGGAACGGTCTCTCAGCAGACCCGTCACTCTGCCAGGCATAGCCCCGGCCGCCCCCCGTGGATGAAGACCCACGATGCTGTCCCTCTCCATACGCGTCCGAACCGTCGTCCCCCCACTGACCTCGGGGCGGGTCAAAGGACTCTGTCGTGTTGGAGTTCTGTCTCGTTTGCAAAGATCCTGAACGATCCTGAGCAGGCCGCGCGACGTAGTGCGGTGGAGGCTTGGCACGAGGCTGGTTGCCGACAGATGGCGCAGCTCCTGAGACCGCACCACCCCGACTCAGTGCCGCCGCGCCCGGCGCCGAGGGCCGTGTCCCGCCCCGACCCGTGGCCGGTTGCACACCGGTCGTCACGCCCGGTGCCGGGGGCCGAGTCCCGCCCCGGCCCACAACCGTCGGCGCGGCAACCACTTCGGGTGCCGGAGGTCGCGGCCTGCCCCGACCGAGCAAAGGCAGCGGCGGCACTTGCCCTGGCCGGTGGGCGCCCAGATTGCCTGCTCCACGACCAGGGAAGCCGGGCACCGCGCCATCACTCGCCGGTGCCCCACGTCCAGTAGACGCAGCTGTCGGCGGCGCAGCCCCGCCCCGACCCGAGGGAACCCCCGCGACGGTTTTCTTGGCCGGCGGCGCTGCCGCTCCGCGGCCAACCATAGGCCGGAGCAGCATGATCCTCTTCGCCCGACCCGAACCACACGACGGGAACCCCGGAGTCCCTCGCCTAAGAACCCTAGCGCTAGCAGTCGACGGCGTGATAGCAGAAGAGAGAGATGTCGCTGCGATCGTGCATGGGGGGTCGCTACGTAGGAGATTCAGGTCCGGTCTAGCCTGGGCCACATACCCAGCCATCCCAGGCCCATCTCCTCGCCTCCCCGACCGACACAAAGTCAGCCCATCGCAGCCCACCAAAAAATTCAAATGAGCCGATCGCATCTCAGCGATCTGGGAAGGCTCTGCGGACGCCATGGCCGCCGCCGGCGCCGGATGCACACCCTTCCGCTTCCCGTTCTTTCGTTTCTTAACCGTAATCCATGACTCCGGCCTTATCATGTCGAGAAGAGTAGGATTCGGAAGGCATACCTTGGGAATAGGGCCCTTCCATGGCCTGACCGCCGATGCCGCATTTCTCCGATGAACGACACGTCGTACCAATTCCTTCCTCTCGTCCGGATGAAGCCCCACCCGCGCCGGATCTTCCACCGGCACCACCGTGTCTACGTTATTGGCGACCTCATCTTCATCATAACCTGCATGAAATAGACCGCCTATCAGATCCGAAGGCGTAGGTGACTGCGGCGAACGCATCGCCTTGTCTCCTTCTCCGGCGTCCTCCTCGTTGTCTGACTCCATTAGGGCCCAAAACCGGCCGCCAATGCCCGCCCGAGCCGCCGCGGGGAGGCATGGCGCGGCAGCGGCCTCCGCGTTCCCCGGGGGAAGCACCCTGGGAATCGCTCGGCGGCGCACGCTGTGGCTAAGCAATCGATCAGCCTGCAGAAGAAGAAGTAAGCCGTCGTCGTCGTCTTAAAATGGGAGAGAATTTCACTTCCCGGCCTCTGCACCAACTAAGGTGCATACGGCCATTTTAATATGAGTACCAAGATAAACATGGTCCTCAGATATTTTTAAATGAGTATCAAGATATTTCTTGATGAGTGGTTTCATCACACACCAAACTTGATCCTCAATAAACGGGGGAAAACCCCTGTGCATCACCTGTCAATTCTAGGAATTGAACTCGGGTCGTTAGGCTGCACAACCGCATGCCCAACCACTGAGCCAAGGCTTTTGTCGTTAGGTTTCTTTCACAGGTAAACATTGCAAAGTTACCGGTTGCTTCATACCTGCCTAAAGATTCATGGTTAGTACACAATCCTTATTTTGTGGATCTCACTGGTCATGCATGGGACATACCAGGCCGAAACCAACATGATTGATGTCTGTACTTAGCACATAAATCGACTAGCCAAATTTCCTTCTTAGCTTAAATGCTGGCCATGGTATGCTCAGTTAATATTTTGGTATATATCTACATTGTTATTCAGTTCAAATGATAAAGCTTGCATTGCTGATAAAATCATATAACTAACTACGATGTGGATCATATTCTTTTTAGTTGCGATCTGGCAAATTCACTCAGAATATTTTCGCTATTGACTGTTACGGAAGTACTATGTATTTATTTCTTCCAGTTTATACCTGCAACACTTTGATGTGAGTTAATGAGACGGTCATACCAATTACATGATATGCTCATCAAGACCTCAACACTATGTAATATTCCTCCGTTCCTAAATATAAGTCTTTGTAGAGATTTCATCATGGACCGCATACGGATGTATGTAGATGCATTTTAGAGTGTAGATTCACTCATTTTGCTCCATATGTAGTCCATAGTGAGATCTCTACGAAGACTTATATTTAGGAACCGAGGGAGTAGAAAGGATGTTGCTCTCCTCGAAATAGCATGCCAAGTTAGCACTACATAACAATTAATTAGGATTCCCAATTAAAAAACTATTTGAGCATGCACGTATGACGAGAACAAGCAATAATCGAGTAAACTGCCTCGCCTTTCCTTGCTGTCAGTAGCTTAAGAGATGAGAACGTGTTAGGCCTAGTTAGGAGCACCTAATGCACCCTTAGGTTGTAACGGATCACATGAGGTAGTTAATAGCCCTAGTGGAAACATGCCAGTGATCCTCACCAGACAAACACATCGTGATGTGTTGGAGCTCAAAGGTGAAGTCAACTGTTCCTCCACCACCAATAAGCAACAGCTAGCTCTTTCTCTCCACTAGCTCATCAATCTCATGATCTGGATCTGGATCTGACATCAAACTGCATGATCGTGCAGATGAGTTTGCTGCCCATAGTGGAGACATGACAAGGTGCTCATAAGCTCAACCAGAGGCGAATAGTTGGAGATTCTACTTACACTGATCAGACATACAAAAGAAAAATCAGCTTGTCGTGGAGATGGGTGGCAGCGGCACAACACCCCATCAGCGATGAGATTCCAGTTGTCTACAAGGTCAGCCATTGCATGGCTTGTGCTTATATAGAGAGGCAAACCATACCGGTTAAGCACCATTGCAGCAAAATTTCTTTTCTCTGAATCTCTCTTCCATTTCCAGATACATAGAAAGCACACCACACCATCCCCCATTCCAGCCATGGCTAGCCAGCAAAACCTCTTTTCTCTGAAGGCGAACATCTCTTCACCTTCGGCTACCATTGAAACAATGTTCGATGGCTTCAGGAGGTGTGTACGTGTGTACAATAGCATCGAGGAGATCATATGCAGCCAAATTATCCTTTGCCAGAGCAACAAAGGTAGGCTGTGGAGCTTGAGCTACAGCACTATCTTGCACTGATCGACATCCTAGAGAGCTTTTCTTAGCTCAAGACAAGCACTCAGGAAATTACATTGGCTCTCAGACCAAGATCCAGTCCTTCAGCCGTTTGACCAAGATGGGGCCAAAACAGTGGAAGAAGATCAACAAGAAATCTCCTTCAGCTGACGAGGGTTGCAGGGTGGTCAAACTGTTGGCTGGAGCAAGAGAGGTCGTTGCTTCAATGCTTCAGTCACCCAGGCGGCTCCTACTGAAGTAAATTGTGATGCAGATTTATAACAAGTGGTATCTTGTCTCTAAGTTCACTTCTATGCAACAAGGAGCAAATACTGAAACTGGAGTTTCGTTGTTCTTAGGGCAGTGCTTAGACTTTGTTGAGGAGATTGATCAGAGCAGAGTTTCTTTTCTGAATGCACCCACCTATTAGAGGATCAGTTTAATGTTTATGCTGTTGATAGCTTGGACAGCGTCTTCAATAATAAAACAACTCTGGAGCATTTAACTCAGATGGATCTTCAGAAAATATAGTTACTCAGAAATGCTCATCATTGCTGGCCGTCATACAAGCTAATACCATATTGTTCAAACCGAGTTTTGGAATGTGTCTCTACAAGATGGCCATGTTATTCAGATGCCATGTGTTGCTCAGAAACAAGCAAAGGATCCTTGTGTAGTGGATCTTGCTATCCATGGCCAAATCAAGCCAACTCGAATATCCAAGGTTGAGCAAGCAAGTAGCATGTGTTGTGCAACACACCACACCTATTCAATTCAGTAAATGTATAATAACTAGATAACAGGTATGCACCAACCCATACTCGGTTAGTACACCATACAAAATATTTAGAACACACAATTTTGTCAAGATCCACCAATAGAGTAAACCTTCCGGTTGATTCTTGTCGCCAAGTAATGGAACATGACAATGTGATATCTCATTGGAAGAATAGCTACTGCACTAAAGAATTTGAACTACACATGGGCTAAGATTCCAAATGTTGCACCAGATCTCACAAACTTGGTATACAAAACTGTGGAGATGAGTTGGCATGATTCCTTGTGTCTACCATTCGAATGGCACTGTATCATACAGTTCCTCTGTATAAATAGGCCTCAGAAGAAGGCTAAACACATCAAACCGAAAGGTGCTCTCTCATTCTCATATCTTCAAACCTCAAGTACTCAACACAGAGGAAAGAGTCTTAGCAACAGATATGGCTTGCCATCTTAGATCAGTTAGTTTGCCTTCTAGGCCTCACACCAAGGTTGAAGAGGACCTGCACAGCCTAGAGGCAAGCATCTCTTCACCCTCCATGACCATCGAGACTATCTCCGATGGTTTGAGGAGGCTTGGAGACATCTACAGCACCATTGAAGAGATCATGTGCCTTCCTAGCAACCAAATTTGCTCTTCCCAGCAAAGGAAGATGTTGGAAGGTGAAACCGAGTGCTCCCTTGAGCTACTAGATCTCTGCAACGCCATGCATGAGGACTTCACCGAGTTGAAGGCCATTATCCAAGATCTGCAAGTGGTGACCAGAAAAGGAGATGACACCGCTGCTCAAGTCAAGATCCAGTCTTACACCCGCCTAGTGAAGAAGGCGAAGAAACATTTCAAGAAGGTCGCGAAGAAGGTTACATCTGACAAGAAGGACTACAGGATGGTCAGGCTGTTGAGCGAGGCTAGGGAGATCACCACCTCTCTCCTCGAGTCAACAGTACACCTCTTGTCCAAGCAAATCGCAGTGCCAAAATGGTCTCTCGTCTCCAAGGCATTCCAGAAGAACTCGGTTGTCTGCAAGGAGGAGCAGTTGCAGGTCCTAGAGTGCAGTGTTGGAGATCTTGAGACTGGAGCAGGAATTCTGTTCCGGAGATTGCTCCAGAGCAGAGTTACTCTCCTAAACATTCTTAGCTCATAGATACTCTTCAACATCTGCTACTCTTGCACCGTGCGATTGGCTTTCACCTTTTAAAGGATTGCTGATCTTTCTCAGTGTGTGTGTATATATATGTAGAAATGTACAGAATACTCCATACAGAAAGGAAACAAAAGTTTTGATCGAACTCATACTGTGAATTCAACCTTTGCATGCTTCTGAGATTCCGTGCTGGTCCATAACTACCTACTTGTTTGTACCTTGTATATTCATGTGGCCACGTTGCCTCACACCTGCTTAATCTCATGATTTTGTTTTAGCATCTTTCCCTTACATGCCAGGTCCAAACTACAAGGCAAGCTTGCAAATGGATAACATGCTGGCCAGATTTTCTTCACGGCGACATAGCCTGGCCTGTTATTGCATTGTTTTTGTTTGCACCCAGCATCTAAAACACAATTGCAGTGAAAGAGATAACAACTTCAATTTTTCTGTTGGCAAGGCTGTGGTGGTTACAGAACAATCTGAAAATTTTCTAGAATTCTCGTGTACTTCTGATGATACTCAGTACTGGTATCCATATCATTTGAGCACATACATGACAGTGCAATATGGCGTGGCTGCGCACTACCTTCATTACTGACACAAACCAAATAAGTTCAGTGAGCGAGAAATTATGTGCAGAGCACATAAATTTTAAACCAAACGCGTGGATTTAGAATAACCTGATAAGATGCAAATTCTGACGACTCAATAGTTTTCATTGGCTCCATCAGCTCAGGCGGTACAACCCAGCTAGGTCACAAGGCATGGCAGCAGACAGAGAACTAAGAGCTAACTAGATGCATACCACGGTGGCTTCAAAAGATAATCGCGGGGTGATGAATCTCTTGCTTGTGCTTCAAAAGATAATCTCGTCCATGCTCAAACCCTCATGGGGTGAAGCCTTGGACTGGAGAGGTTGGGTGGCTGAAAGATTGGCTTGAACCAAGAAGTAGAGGACATATTTAAAGGTTTGGCATGAATGTTGGAGTAGAATGTTATTTGGCTCAGCATAAGACTTGAATGTTTTCTCTTAAGTGGATATTTGGAATGAAACTCTGAACTGGTGGGATAGGGTATACCCAAAAAGGCTTTTGTCCCGCTTTATATATAAAGCACTGATCCACAATCATCACAATACAAACTCATGCCACCACCACACACGACACACACACCCAATGCAAGATACAAGGGTGCCGAGCACTGCCAGACCACCCCAACGAATACCAAGCCACTACACATGCGCGAGGCTGATCTGCTTGGAGCCAACGGAGATCTCCAATCCTCTGAGGAGAGGTGAGATGGAAAACAATGGAACACGGACTCCAAGATGGTGCCTCCTAGAAGGGAACAACCACTGATAGCTGCCACCATCCGATCCCAAAGATCGAGTTTTCACCCGGAGCAATTCGAAGGAGTAAGGGCACCACGACGGAGCCTTCATGAAGGATACGGTGTCCATGGACTCCGCCGCTCTCGGCCAAATCAAGATTGGGCAAGTGATGTACCCCGGCACGCCCACCCCTCCGACGCATCCTAGCTCCGCCAACCACCAGCGACCACCGACCTACGTGGCCATGGCCGCTCGCCCGCACCCGAGGCGCAAGTTCCGCCCACGAACACCGTGCCTCCCGCCGCCAGGGCCGCCGCCCTGCATCCAGACACCCCAAGACCGACCAAAGTGACCGGCTTTGGGCCAAAGGGCACGCTTGGCCGAACAGACCGCAGCATACGTCCAGCCTCGAACAACGCCGGAGCCATGTCAGCCCCCACACGCCCGGGGAACGGGGGAGGAGGGGGAGTGGACGGATCCGGGCCAGCACACCCCTTTTCCAGCAATGGGTGGCCCGAGCTCGTCGGTGCCTCCCATCCCTCCAGCCTGCCTCCCCACGGGACACATCCTGTGTCGCCCCACCTCGATAGTGAACGCAGCTCCAGGCGAGGCCACCAACGTACACCCGCCCACCGGCAAGAGGAGGCCTGAAGGACCACCGTCAATCGCAAAGGAAGCCCACCGAGGAGCCCAATTGCGCTGCCTGCCGTCGCCCAGCCGCTGTAGCCTGCGATTCTGACCGGCCCGCCCACCAGCCCGCCGCTGCCGCGGGGCGCCACCACCCGCCGTGGCCATGGCAGGGAGGAGACCAGCAGCCTGCGCCGCCCTCGGCACGCGCCGCCCGGCCCCAAATCTGGCCTTGACCTCGTCAATCCCGGCGACCAAGGCACGCCCTCCACCACCGCGCCGCCCAACGCGCCACCGCAGCGCCGTCGTCGTCGTGCTGCTGCACCCGGCGACTAGTGCAGCACCCAGCCCCGGGTGAGCCGCCCCGCGCCACGCCACCCGCGCGAGGGGAAGAAGAAAGCCCCGCCGCTGCCGTCGGCCGGGCTTCACCCAGTCGCGCCCCCTGGCGGCGGCGAGGGAGGGGAGGGGAGGAGGGACGCCCCACCGGCAGCTAGGGTTGGCCTCCCGTGCGCCCGCGGGGGCGTCGCGGGAGGAGAGGGAGTCTAAAACTCGGATAGGGTATATATAAGCTAGACCCAGAAATCTGGTCGTTACACACTTTTTTGTACAACTTTGAGTCACCAAATGGTCAGCTCGGAGGCTTCAACTGAACTGCAAAGAGGTACTTTTGTATAGGCGTTTTAAAAATCTACTCAATTTTAGTGGTCAAGTTTTAAGCCTTTCTACCAAGGTTGCTTAGGTGTCAATGATTATCTACGAGTGTGGATAGACTAAGTCGACTAGCGAGTGTCTATGGACTCTCTTGCCCACAACACGATGCACCAAAGGAGATAAGTAAAGGGACACTATTTCTTGGATCAGACTGTTCCGGGAGATATGTTCCTTGTAACTATACAAGATCGGATTGTGGGGGATAGCCGAAGATAGTTTCCTAGTTTACTAATAGGAGGATGCCTATATAAGGCCTCAAGAGCCCTTTCTAGGTAGGGGATATCCAATCTATGACAACATATATGTTGTAAGCTCGTATCAATATACACAAAGCAAGGCTAGGACTATTACCCATCACAAGGGCCTAACCCTGGATAAAACCATCAATGAACTGCGGCTCCTTGCACCTCCGCGCCACGCGGCTCTGCTCCTCAGCATGGTTGAAACACCCCGCGCCGCCCCTATCCATGCCTGAGCGAGAGATAAGGGCCCGTTGCAGCCGCGATGGTTGGCCGCCGGCTAGGGTTTGGCACCCGTGGCGGAGCTAAATCCGGTAGTTCTTTAGTTAGGGGATCATAAGGTAGATGTCTTGGAGCGATGGTAACAGGGGCACAAGTTTTACCCAGGTTTAGGCTCTCTGAGGGGATAAAATCCTATGTCTTGCTTGTGATTTATGGCATCGGAGTGTGTACAGAGTACAGGTAAAACTACCAAGAAATTGTAATGTGTTCTCTACTAGCCAGGCCCCTCGGTTTATAAAGGTACATGGGGTCCTAGGGTACAAGATCCTAGTCAGCTACATATGGGGAGGCAGAGTTTTGAAGTATACGTCAAGTCTTCTGGATCTTCCTTGTATACACCATGGGCTGCCTGATGCGGCCCAGGACGAAACTGGCAAGGGGTCCTCGGCCCAGCCCACCAGGGAGGGAGTCAACATGATAAGAGGCCCCTTAGTCCAGGGAGGCCATCATCATGCAAAGTCGCAGCAGCAGCTATTCACCAGAGACAAACGAAAAGTACATGTTAATTACAAAGAGCTGGGGACACAGGTTTGAGAAACAGTTAACAATCAAAATCCTGACCAGTGCATCAATCTTCGGTCCCTCCAGCAACACTCTCTGGCGCTGCAAAAGGAGTGTATTCAATTTTGTGCCGCGTGGTTTCGTTTGAATGGTATAGGAATTTATGTTATACATTCAGTTTGTGAATCGTCCAAAGACTCCATATCAAATTGCCACCCATTTTTCATCGCAAAAAAAAAGAAAAGAAGAAGAAAAGCAGTATCATCGCCGTCTTCTAGAACCCCAGAAAAATAGGGCAACTCTGAATTTCACGGCCTTCTTCTTTTCACTGGCAGTTTAACCTATTGGTGAGGGTGCATCTTACTTTCAGTGGGAAGTTTTTTTGTTTGCAAAGAGCTTGTAGCTGTTAGACACTTGAGAGACATATGACATACCACTCCCCCCCTCCCCCCACAAGCAAAGGAGGAAAGCAGATACCACTAACACCGCATTCGACGTTTGCCCCTGAAGCGTAGAGAGTTAACTTATGAAGTCCAGAAAGCAAGTATCAA
>NC_041392.1:297159127-297176538 GCF_002162155.2 Triticum dicoccoides
AACATTCGAGAGCACTAATACAAACAAACGCCAACACCACACTCAACACACACACCCAAGGCAAGATCAAAGGTGCCGGGCACTGACACACCACCCCAACGACTACCAAGCACACTACAAATGAGCAAACAAGAACCGCTCTGAGCCGACGGAGACCACCACAAGTGCGATCCACCGAGGAGGGCGAGACGGCCAATGTCGGAGCAGGGACTCCAAAATGGTGCCTCCAAGAAAGGCATGACCACGGAAGCCGCCATCGTCCGATCCCGCGGATCAAGTTTTCAACCGGAGCAACACAAGGGAGTGAGAGTACCGCGACGGTGTCTGCAAGGAGGAAATGATGACCACGGTCCCCGCCATCGTCAGACGAACCACGGTAGCACTGGTCGCCTGTGGCTCCTGCTGGCCTCAGCCCTTGCCGCCAGACGGGTCACCAGCAGCAGATCCAGCCGGATCTGACCGGGACATCGCACGCAAAACCACCCGGAGAAGAAGCCCCGTCACCACCTTGGACCGCTTCACCGGCAGCCGCTGCACCGCCACCAAGCAGCAGGGAGAGGCGGCGCCACAGCCCCCACGCGTGCCTGACGCCGCGCTGCTGAACCCCGCCGTAGCCCAGTGCCTCTGGCGGCCAACCGTCCTACGCGGAGGGGAAAGGAGCGGCCCCACCACCGCCTAAGCCGGTCGGGCTTTGCCCAACGGCGCCTCTAGGCGGCGGCGAGGGAGGGGGCGGAGGGGACGGTGTGGGAGGCGGCGGCCGCTGGTTCCCCTGTCCGCTCGCGCTCGGGGGAAAGGCACCAACCACCAATCTCACTACTTCTCCATCATTTCGTTCCATGCTCGTCGATCTCATCGTCTTGATCTACTGGAATTAAACTGAACCTATGTGCTTGTTCACAGCTGCAGATCTCACTGCCAGCAGTGGCTGAGATTAGTTAGAGACATGCCAGCCAGCATCACAGGCTTTCATTCACAATTATCGACGCACCTTGTCATGAAGATCAAGCTCATTTCATGGGAGACTAGTTAATTCTTGCAATCATTTGGAAGTTGAGAAAAATGTGTCGCCCCTGTCTTCTTTCGTCATATATAGAGGCAGAGCCGATTTTCATTTCCTTCACCAGCATTTTATCTCCTCTTCCATTTCCAGAGAGGACAAACAATCTCATATCTGTAATTTCCATAGCCATGGCTTGCCATCACCGATATGCCAGTGTGCCTTCCAACCCTCTCTCGGATGGAACCAACATCCAAGATCAGCTGCAGAGCCTGAAGGCGGTCATGTCTTCGCCTTCTGTGACAATCCAGATAGTGTGTGCTGATCTGACAGAGCTCGTGAGCATCTACAGCTACATCGACGAGCTCACATGCTTGACCAGCAGCAGTCAGACTTAGCAGAGGAAAGCTGTCGAGGACGAGCTTGAGCTCTCTTTAGTGCTGCTAGACCTCTACAGCGTCATGCAGGAGAGCTTCATGGAGCTCAGGACGAGTGTCGTGGAGGTGCAACTATCCCTCAAGAGAGTGGATGGCACGACAGTCCACACCAAAAGGTTCAGTCTTACGCCCGCTTGGCCAGAAGGCTCAGAGGCTGTGCAAAAGCATCAGCAGCAAGGCTGCCTCTGACATGGAAGGATGCGCCATCAAGATGACCGCTGAAGCGAGAGACATTGCCATCGTGATACTCAAGTCGACGTTGCATCTCTTTTTGAAGCAGATTACAATACCAAAATTTTCTAGTAGGTGGTCTCTAGTATGCAGGGCATTCCAGAAGAAGAGATTTGCATGCGACGAGGGGCAGTTGCAGGAGTTGCACATCATTGATCTTGAGAGTAGACTTCAGCTCCTCTTCAGGAGAATGATCCATAGCAGGGTCTCTCTTCTGAACAATCTTAGCTTGTAGCGAGATCAACTTAGTGCAGCATCTCTAACCCCCACTAATCTGTGACCACCATTTGGAGGATCATGGAAACAATTTTCTGATGTATTGCCGAAAAAGGGTTTCCTCCCGCTTTGTATTCCAAAGCAACCAACACCGATACAGGATCGCTGGGGCGAACAGCACAACAAGCCCAAAAGAAAAGAAAAAAAAGAAGCAAATGCCAACAACGGCAGCTCGACAAAGCGCGGATGACCCGCCACCGCTACACCCACCAGAGACAAACCACTACAACCCGAGGCTCCGGACCACCACGTACAAAACAACACCTCCAAGAAGGAAAGCGACGCCGACGACGCTGCTGCCTGGACATGTCCTAGGGTTTCCCCGGCATGCGGAGGGAGGTGGGGGATGGATAGCACCGACACCCTCCAGGAAGGAATGGTGGCACCTGCAGGTGTCACCGCATCGGGGCCAAAGACCGGCAAGGATTTCTCCCATACTCCAATCCCCACCGCCCAACGGACCGGAGCCGACCAGCCAGACCGCCGCCCACCACCATGCGCCATCGCGGTTGCGCCGTCACCCACGCCGCCTCACTGCGAACACCACCACGAGGCCAAGAGGACCGGAGAAAAGCGCCCCATGGAGGGAGAAGCAGCACCGAAGCCGAACGGGAGGGAACCACCTCCACCGCCGTCGTGCGGGAGGCCAGAGCCTCTGGCACCGTCGCGGTAGCCGTCCGGACGCGGCAGCAGGGCATGCCAGGCCACCCTTGGCCCGACCAGGCCCGAAACGGGCCCGCTAACCCCGCCGCCACGCTGCAGCAAGCCGGCGATGGCGCCGCCAGCACCCTGCCGCTCATCGCCTCTCCCCCGCCTCCCGGAAGCCACGAAGCAGACCCACCCCGCTGCCGGCCCGCCCAGGCCCAGATGGGGCCCGAAGGGCCCAAATCTGGGCCGAGCGGGCGCCGCCAGACCATGCCGCCACGTCGCCCCGCCGCCAATGGCGCCGCCGCCGTCCAGAAGTCCGCCCCCGCTCGCGCCAGGAGCCCCCGCCGCCGCGCTGGACCGCCGCCGCCTAGAAGCACCGCCCGGGGTCACCCCGTCCCGCGCCGGCGGACACCCGAGAGGGGAAAAGCCAGGGGGCCGCCGCCACCAGCACCGCCCGGGCCAGGCCCGTAGCGGGCGCAGGCGACGGCGGTAGAGAGGAAGGGGGGGAGAGGCGCGCGGAGGAGAAGGCTGGGCGCGGCCGGCCGCCCGCGGGGGCAGCGCGGTCGCGGGAGAGGAGAGGAAGGGAGTTCTGATGTATTTAATGTATAGAAAATCACTCAGTTCAAAAGCAAAACTAACTTTTGTCCATTTAAACTTGTCAGCCTGAGTATAATTTCACACATGCCCCATGGTGCCTTTCTTTTCATGCTTCATAAAACCCGCGACCAAATAATCAATCACCCAAAATTGTAGCTATTCAATTCCAGTTTTTCTATATATAAAAGGGTCACATCCCAGTCTCATTATGTGAATGCCCGTGGGGATTTGACTGCGTGTCACCCAAGTAAAACACAAAAAAGATCAACAGAATTTCCAGCATATCACCACAGCAGTAGAATGCCACCTCAAACAAAAACAGGATGCCTAGACGTCTCAATCAGGAATTCAGTTTAAGTTCTTTCAGTTAAAATCTGATTCACTCAAACTAGTTTTCTTATTGAATGTTAAGACCTACAGTACATTAGCATTCCCAACCAAAGAACTATTTGAGCACTACTTAAGAACTAATATTTGCTGATCAACCAGAATACACACGGATGCAAAACTACTTGATTAGGATTCCCAATTAAAGAACTATTTGAGCATGCACGTATGACTAGAACAAGCAATAATCGAGTAAACTGCCGCCCCTTTCATTTGCTGTCAGTAGCTTAAGACATGAGAACGTGTTAGGCCTAGTTAGGAGCACCTGATGCACCCTTAAGATGCAAAGGGTCACATGAGGTAGTTAATAGCCCTAGTGGAAACATGCCAGCGATGCTCACCATACAAACACATCGTGTTGTGTTGGAGCTCAAAGGTGAAGTAAACTGTTCCTCCACCACCAATAAGCAACAGCTAGCTCTTTCGCTCCACTAGCTCACCAATCTCATGATTTGGATCTGGATCTGACATCAAACTGCATGATTGTGCAGATGAGTTTGCTGCCCATAGTGGAGACATGACAAGGTGCTCATAAGCTCAACCAGAGGCGAATAGTTGGAGATGCTACTTACACTGATCAGACATACAAAAGAAAAATCAGCTTGTCGTGGAGATGGGTGGCAGCGGCACAGCACCCCATCAGCGATGAGATTCCAGTTGTCTACAAGGCCAGCCATTTCATGGCTTGTGCTTATATAGAGAGGCAAACCATACCGGTTAAGCACCATTGCAGAAAAATTTCTTTTCTCTGAATCTCTCTTCCATTTCCAGATACATAGAAAGCACACCACACCATCCCCCATTCCAGCCATGGCTAGCCAGCAAAACCTCTTTTCTCTGAAGGCGAACATCTCTTCACCTTCGGCTACCATTGAAACAATGTTCGATGGCTTCAGGAGGTGTGTACGTGTGTACAATAGCATTAAGGAGATCATATGCAGCCAAATTATCCTTTGCCAGAGCAACAAAGATAGGCTGTGGAGCTTGAGCTACAGCACTATCTTGCACTGATCGACATCCTAGAGAGCTTTTCTTAGCTCAAGACAAGCACTCAGGAAATTACATTGGCTCTCAGACCAAGATCCAGTCCTTCAGCCGTCTGACCAAGATGGGGCCAAAACAGTGGAAGAAGATCAACAAGAAATCTCCTTCAGCTGACGAGGGTTGCAGGGTGGTCAAACTGTTGGCTGGAGCAAGAGAGGTCGTTGCTTCAATGCTTCAGTCACCCAGGCGGCTCCTACTGAAGTAAATTGTGATGCCGATTTATAACAAGTGGTATCTTGTCTCTAAGTTCACTTCTATGCAACAACGAGCAAATACTGAAACTGGAGTTTCGTTGTTCTTAGGGCAGTGCTTAGACTTTGTTGAGGAGATTGATCAGAGCAGAGTTTCTTTTCTGAATGCACCCACCTATTAGAGGATCAATTTAATGTTTATGCTGCTGATAGCTTGGACAGCGTCTTCAAGAATAAAACAACTCTGGAGCATTTAACTCAGATGGATCTTCAGAAAATATAGTTACTCTGAAATGCTCATCATTGCTGGCCGTCATACAAGCTAATACCATACTGTCAAAACCGTGTTTTGGAATGTGTCTCTACAAGATAGCCATGTTATTCAGATGCCATGTGTTCCTCAGCAACAAGCAAAGGATCCTTGTACAGTGGATCTTGCTATCCACGGCAAAGGAAGATGTTGGAAGGTGAAACAGAGTGCTCCCTTGAGCTACTAGATCTCTGCAATGCTATGCATGAGGACTTCACCGAATTGAAGGCCATTATCCAAGATCTGCAAGTGGCGACCAGAAAAGGAGATGACACCGCTGTTCAAATCAAGATCCAGTCTTACACCCACCTGGTGAAGAAGGCGAAGAAACATTTCAAGAAGGCCGCGAAGAAGGTTACAACCGACAAGGAGGACTGCAGGATGGTCAGGCTGTTGAGCGAGCCTAGGGAGATCACCACCTCTCTCCTCGAGTCAACAGTACACCTCTTGTCGAAGCAAATCGCAGTGCCAAAATGGTCTCTCGTCTCCAAGGCATTCCAGAAGAAGAACCCGGTTGTTTGCAAGGAGGAGCAGTTGCAGGTCCTAGAGTGCAGTGTCGGAGATCTTGAGGCTGGAGCACGAATTCTGTTCCGGAGATTGGTCCAGAGCAGAGTTACTCTCCTAAACATTCTTAGCTCATAGATACTGTTCAACATCTGCTACTCTTGCACCGCGTGATTGGCTTCCACCTTTTAAAGGATTGCTGATCTTCCCAGTGTGTGTATATATGTAGAAATGTACAGAATACTCCATACAGAAAGGAAACAAAAGTTTTGATCGAACTCATACAGTGAATTCAATCTTTGCATGCTTCTGAGATTCCACGCTGGTCCATAACTACTTGCTTGTTCGTACCTTGTATATTAATGTGGCCACGTTGCCTCACACCTGCTTAATCTCATGATTTTGGTTTAGCATCTTTCACTGACATGACAGGTCCAAACTACAAGGCAAGCTTGCAAATGGATAACATGCTGGCCAGATTTTCTTCACGGCCACACAGCCTAGCCTGGCATTGCTTTGTTTTTATTTGCATCCAGCATTAAAAACACAATTACAATAAAAGAGATAACAACTTAAATTTGTTTGTTGGCAAGGCGTGGTGGTTGCAAAACAATTTGAAAATTTTCTGGAATCGTCGTGTACTTCTAATGATACTCGGTACTTGGCATCCATATCATTTGTGCACGTACATGATAGTGCATATAGTCATGTGAAACACTTCATTGAAATTTTCTTAATAGCTTTCAAAATTTGTTTGTTTCCTTAAGTTTATATTACATCAGTTTTGATTTTGAATGTTGTAGTTTCATCACAATCACTAGTTAGTGGTTACCCTTTACAAAGGTTAACCCACGCCGCATTTAGTGGTGACACGGGGCATAAGGCATGTTCAACACGTGTTGCCATCACGTTGTATTGGTGGGATTTTTTCGAACCTGGCAGAGGATGTGTAACATCGTTTGGAGGCTAGGGGGGTTGAATAGACTAACAGTAGTAACCACCTAAAAATCTAGTCAATTTTAATCTTCACAAACTTTAAGCTTAGCAAAAAGATGCCTAAGAACACCATACACATGCAAAACTACGAAAGAGTATAGTGTGGAAGCAAAACTTGCAAGTAAGGTAAGAGAGTTTGGGAGAGAGATCGCAAACCTGATTGTTCCTAAAGGTTTGGATGGTTGGCGCTATCATACTTTGGCAGAGGTTCAAATCAAAAAGGTTTTAAGACTAAGTACCACAAAGGTGAAAGTGTCAGTAGCATCGCCTACCAAGGATCCACAAAGCACTTACCAACCTATATCACCATCGCTTATGAACCACAATGGTCAGGCCGGATAGATCTTTACGAAGTAGGCGATCTCCTAGTGTCAGTGTACAAAAGTAGGGGCCCTTCTGTACCCCTTTACTTGTGCACGGGCAGTCATAGCCGCACCTGCGGCCATGCTTGACGGAGCAGGGGAAGCAAAGATACAAGGCTGTCGAGGCAGCACTCAAGCCAGAAGCATAAAGAGTGAAGGGACAAGATGGGCTTCCCCTGGCAAGAGCCTTGCCGGGGTGGCCTACATGGCCCCGGCAAGAGCCTTGCCGGGACAACTTGCCCAACACCAGCAAGACCGCCACCCTTGAGCCTGAGAGTTATGACGCCATCGACAACATCAAGACCAAGGCTCGGGAGTGTCTTGCGTGGTGGCATGCAGATCTTTGTGGAAACCAAAGGCCTGCAAGCCTAGATGAGAACCAGAAGACAAAGACCCCCGGCAAGATCTTGCCGGGGATGACCGAAGACCTCTTGCCGAGGACGCGCGCAAGCCCCCCTCCCCCCGGCAAGACCCTTGCCGGGGACACCCACGAGATCTCGGCAAGGCCCTTGCCGGGAGTGTCTGCGGGGCCGATGCCTGGCCCGCACTTGCGTGGCAGCATGCGGCTTCTAGGCCAACCAGCCAAGCACCTGCATGGTGGCATGCAGATCTTCATGAAGACCCTTCCACCACACCAGCTCAGCAGCCAGCCAGCCAGCGTGGCGCTGCATGCCTCATCGGCCTGGACGCGCGTCAGAGCAAGGCGAGGCGGCGACGGATGGGACGAGCTTCTTTACCGTCCCCGATAAAGCAAGAGAACACATAGGCGGCGCATTAAATGCGTTTGTCCTAGGATGTCAGGAGATAGACTTGTACGCTATACATACTTTCCACCTCCTGTGTGCCACTGTGGCAACCCCTTTGACATATAAAAGGAGGCCCGAGGCGTACTGAGGGGGGATTCGGACTTTTTGGACTAGGCATGCACCGCAACTAGCTTAAGAGCTCAAGAACACCAAATACACACAAAGCAGGACTAGGGTTTTACACATCGTTTGTGGCCCGAACCTGGGTAAAAATCCCCCTGAGTTGATCTTCTAGAACCGCTCTTTGCGCAGCCCCACGCCCGGCCAACCGTAGAAGGGATTCCGTCGAGGGATCCCATAGGTGTCGTTCCAGAACCTCGACATATTTGGCGTGCCAGGTAGGGGGTCGAGGCTGTGGAAATCTGGTTTTGAAGCCAACTCATCGACTCCTTCGTCGCGGTGGCTCCCAAGAAGAAGGCGATCACGGTGATCGGCTCGTCTGGGGCCAAACCACCCGTCCCAGCGCGGGAAGGCGATGGGACGTGGCCCGCGAGCATCCACGACACTCTGGCAATCGGAGCCAGGCGAGCAGTGTCGTGTGTGCCCGAGACGACGAGCCGCGCGCCGCTGGGCCCGGGGGCGGGGCCGCGCTGCCCACGGGCGGCGCGGGACCTCCTGGATGCCCCAGCCGGCGCTCGCGCTGCGGCCTTCCCAGGTCGCGCGTGACGAGCAATGCCGCGACGTTGGTGCCTCCGGACACCGCCACGGGAAGAGCCCTTTGCATCACTCTCAAGACGCACCGGGCCAGCATGCGTGCCCAAACGCTGGCGAAAACGGCGCGTGACAGCGAGACCGTGATAGAGCTCCTTCTAACGTGGTTAGAAGTCGGAGCGCATCATGGTCCACGCAGCTTTCACCGCCACCCACGCCAGCGGAAGCGTTGGCACGCGTGCAACTACTCCTCGACTTCCCTCCAGCAGCGGAGAAGCTCGACGAGTGGAGGGCCACCATTCGAAGCCTCATCAGCTTCGCCAACAAAGATGAGCGCGTCAGCATTCTGTCGAGCCGGTGCATGCCGGCGGTGGGAGGAGTGGGGACGCTACGACCACGGTGCACTCTCCTCCCCCACATCCGCGACAGCAGCCGTCGGCTCACCGGGCCGATGCCCGCGACAATGTTTCTACAACGTCGTCCGACCCGCGATCCTGCTGCGGCCAACGTCAAGTCCTTCGGGAGCGAGCTTAGGAAGACGCTCAGACCACTATCGAGCGACGGTGGGACGCGCGCCATCAGTCAGATAGGCACACGGGACCCACTGTAGACCGCCCAGCGTCGTGGGGTGCCGGTGACCTACCTTATGAGGTGGGTTGTCCAGCCTTTACCCGTGAGCTGCGGCAGCTCCAGTGGCCCACCCACCGCATGTTCAAGCCCGAGGTCAGAGAAAAATACAACGGCAAGACTCACCAGTGGGAGTTCGTCGGCATCTACACCATCGCGATGCAAGCTGCCGGGGCTCGCGACGATAAGGTGCTTGCCAATTATTTCCCTTTGGCACTTAAGCCCAACGCCATGTCATGGTTGATGCACCTGCCAGTGAATTCCATCTCTTCTTGGTCGAATCTGTGCCACGAGTTTGTTGGCGCCTTTACCGGAGGCCACCAAGCTCCTGGCCAGGTGAGTGATTTGCATGTCATCCCCAAGAAGGACGGCGAGTCCCTGCACAAGTACATACAAAGGTTTAGCCGTGTGCAGTACAACATCCCAGATGTTCATCTTGCCGCTGTCATCAGTGCATTCCATCAAAATGTGCGCAATCGCAAGATGCGCGAGGAGCTAGCGATGAACAAGGTTAGGGATGTAGCCGAGCCGTATGTTCTGGCCGATAGGTGTGCTCGGGCTGAAGAAGGAAGGAAGTACCCCGACGAAGATGCCGGCGCGGAAACCGACTCCACAGATGAAGACATCGTCGCCCCGGCAAAGAAGGGACGACGCCGCAACAAGAAGCGTAAGGGCAAGACCGTGCCTGCCGTCGAGGAATCCGGCGATCCCGGCGCCGCCAAGAAGGCCAAGGTCGACGACCCCGACAAGGAAGTTGCCGGGTGCGCCGCCTGCCGGGCCTTGGCAGCTGCCGACAAGCCAAGAGGCTCCGACAAGCAGTACTGCAAGATCCACCGCACCAAAGGCCACGACCTCCAGAATTGCCGGCAGGTTGAGCTGCTCACAGAGAAGCAGAAAGCTGAATATGAGAGGCGCGACAAGGAGAAGGGCCAGGATGGTGCTGAGGGGTCCGGCAAGAAGCGTGGTGGTCGAGGAGGCCGCTGTGACAAGGATAATTAACAAGAGAGGCCCGCTCAGGGCCGCGACAAGAAGGAGGAAGATGATTATCATGATGAGGACAATGAGTCCGGCGAGCACGAGTTTCAGAAAGCTACGGAGGCCATGTGCGTCGACGGTGGCGCCTCGCTGCACACCTCCCACCGCCAACTGAAGCAGTGGGCGCGTGAAGTCACTACGGCGGAGCCATCATTTGACGCCCAGAGGCCACTGAAGTGGTCCAGCACGCCTATTATTTTTGACAGCGAGGATCACCCTGACCGCAAAACTGCGATCGGGTGTTTGCCGTTGTTGGTTTCCCGAACAATACGCAACCTCAAGGTGACAAAAATACTAGTTGACGGTGGGGCCGGTCTGAACTTGATCTCGCCCGCCATGATCGAAAGGCAGCAGATCCCCGATGGAGATCTCGAGGAGACGGGCACGTTTCAAGGGGTCAATCCGGGGAGGAGTCAGCCAAAGGGCAAAGTCACGTTGCCCGTCACATATGGGGGCGAGCTGAACTATCGGACGGAGAAGATCGTTTTTGATGTTGCCAAGATCCCCTTGCCTTATAATGGGATCCTCGGCTACCCACGCTGGCCAAGTTTATGGCGGCATCACATTATGCTTACAACACGTTGAAGATGCCCGGGCCGATGAACATCATCACCGTCCCCACCGACAAGAAGGACGCGCTCATCTGCGCCGACCAGCTCTACAGGGAGGCAGTTGCAGCGGCTGCCGCCAAGGTGCCTGTTCCTGCCGCTGAGGCCTGGGGAGGGAAGAAAATCGGCAAGGCCTTTGCCTCTTCCGACAAGGCCCCTTCCGGCAAGACTTCCGACCCCGGCAAGGACTCCTGCACCTCCTCTGGCAAACGCACCTCTTCGGAGTGCCGCAGTACCGTTGAGGACGTGCCAGAGAGCTCCACCAGCGGGAGCAAGAGTTCCAAGGCGGCCCTGCCAGAAACCAAGAAGGTGCCCATCAAGGAGGATGGCACGGGTGGAGCTTTTACCATAAGCGCCACCGTTGACAGCAAATAGGAAAGCGCGCTCGTCGCCTTCTTGCGGGCAAATGTCGACATGTTTGCATGGCAAGCATCCGACATTCCCGACGTTCCCAGGGGGAGATTGAGCACCACCTTGCTGTCTGTCCCCATGTGCGGCCCGTCAAGTAGAAGGTCAGAAAGCAAGCTTTGGAGCGACAAGAGTTCATCATCGAAGAGATCAGGAAGTTGGAAGAGCGTTTTGACGGTCTGCAAGCAAAGCATGTTCCCCGAGCGGAGAACAGCATTGCCAACGACCTGTCGAAACGCGCTGCCCTCAAGTTGCCTATGGAACCAGGTACCTTTGTGCTTCAACTGACCCAGCCATCCATTGAGCCATCAGCAGGACAGAACAAGCGAAGGAAGGCAGGCCCCGGCAAGTACTTTCCCGCTGAGCTCCCAGGAGCCGCCGGCAAGGACATCGCCGGGTGCCCCAAGCTTGCCGGGGAGCAGCA
The DNA here is from genome assembly GCF_002162155.2 of Triticum dicoccoides. NCBI lineage: Eukaryota > Viridiplantae > Streptophyta > Magnoliopsida > Poales > Poaceae > Triticum > Triticum dicoccoides. The sequence goes on from NC_041392.1 coordinate 297,170,667, forward strand.
GCCCCCGGCAGGGCCCCAAGCCCTGACCGTAGGAGCAGCTGCTCCTACGGCCGAAGATGAGCCTTTAGTCCTTGCCGTCGAGCCCCAGGCTCCAGCATGGGCGCAGCGCACCATCCGTTTCCTCCAAACAGGTGAGCTCCCCGAGGAACAGGAAGAGGCAGAGAAAGTAGCCCGCCGGTCTAGCATGTACCAGTTTGTGGATGATGCCATATATGGAAGGAGACCAAACGACGTGAAACTAAAGTGCATTCCTCAGGAGGGCAGACTGAAGCTGTTGGCAGAGATACATGGAGGCATGTGTGGCTCTCACATAGGGTCGAGAGCCCTTGCCGGCAAAGCGTTCCGGCAAGGTTTCTTCTGGCCCACCGCTCTTCAGGATGCGACTGCCCTAGTAACCAAGTGTGAAGCGTGCCAGTTCCATTCGAAGAAGCTTCATCAGTCAGCCCAAGCCCTTCAAATAATCCCTCTTTCCTGGCCCTTTTCGGTCTGGGAGCTTGACATACTGGGCCCCTTTCCCCGTGCTGTCGAGGGCTTTGAGTACTTGTATGTTGCAATCGACAAGTTCACAAAGTGGCTGGAAGTGGAACCGGTGCGAAAGGTGACAGCACAATCAGCCGTCAAGTTCTTCAAGGGACTAGTTTGCCGTTTTGGTGTGCCAAATAGAGTCATCACCGATAACGACACGTAGTTCACGAGCCGCACCTTCATGCAGTACATTCAAGACCTCGGCGGCAAGGTTTGTTTTGCTTCTGTTGCTCATCCCAGAAGCAACGGCCAGGCTGAGAAGGCAATATGCGGAAGTGTTGCGAGGCCTCAAGACCAGAACTTTTGACAGGCTACACAAGTGCGGAAGGCGCTGGATTGATGAGTTGCCAACGGTTCTTTGGTCAATCAGAACAACACCAAATCGAGCCACTGGCCAGACACCCTTTGCCCTGGTATACGGGGCAGAAGAAGTTCTCCCCACGGAACTCATATACGGGTCTCCTCGAGTGCTCGCTTATGATGAGCTTGAGCAAGAGCAGTTGCGCCAAGATGATGCGACGCTCTTTGAGGAAGATCGTCTTCAGGCTGTTGTGCGAGCCGCTCGTTACCAGCAAGCCTTGCGCCGCTACCATAGCCGCAAGGTTAACGCCCGAAGCCTTGAGGAAGGCAACCTTGTTCTTCGGCGAATTCAATCCACCAAGAATTCAAACAAGTTGACGCCAAAGTGGGAAGGCCCTTATCGAGTAATATGAGTCACCAGGCCCGGCGCAGTTGTGACACCCCGAGACCGTTGCGCCAGGTGTCTTCCACTTATTCGCCGTCGTTGCCATGTCATTCGCTTGCGTGTTGCATCTTGTCGTGTATCATGTGCATTGCATCATCATGTTTTCAAAACTTGCATCTGTCCCGGTCTCCTCGTTCCGTCCGTTGTCCGTTCTGAGCCCAGACACACTTGCACGCGCCCGCGGCATGTCCGAAATAGTATTTTATAAGTGGTCGGAAAATGTTCTCGGATTGGGTTGAAAGTTGGCGTGTGGTCTTATTATAGTGTAGATAGACCGCCTGTCAAGTTTCATCGCATTCGGAGTTCGTTTGATAGCCTAACCGTTAAACTATAGCGGCATTATAGTCGGTCTATCGTCGGACGTTTTCGGTCTCCGAAAACTGCCGTCGGGCCCTCTCTCTCTCTCTTCTCTCCTCTCAGCCTTGCCACAGTCCACCTAGGCCCTTGCCTACCCCTCTTTGCACAGTGCATCGGCCCCTCGCACGCGTCCGAAAGTTGTCCCGAACCCGACCTGGACTGTCGCCACCGTTGTGTCTGGATCATCCCCAAACATCTACAAAACGTCTTTGTTTTCTTATTTGGGCTCCCTAGCCTATTTTTCCCGAGCGTTCATTTACGATCAGAGGGACCGAGGTAGCCCCTAACCTAATCTGTGAGGTATATATAGTCCACCCTTAGTGATTTTGGACAAACCCTAAAATCTAGGGACTTTGTCCCGTCGAGCCGCCGCCACCTACCGTATCTTCCTCGGGATCCAGATCCAATCCATCTCCTCGCCTCGATCCAACCGCATCTCGCAGCCACCCACCAATCTAACACCACCTTGCCGTAGCGCCACCCGTCGGTTCAGCACGAGCTCCACCCGAGGACAGCCACCGATCACCGCACCACAAGGCCATTTCCCCGTGCCCAGTTGCTCCACCGCCGCCTTGCGCTGTCCTCTCCGTCCTCCCGATGTTTAGCAGCGCCAGCAGAACCCCGTCAAGCCTGCGCCAAGCCCCTGCCTCGTCGAGCTTTTCCTCGCCGCCCGGATCCTTTCCCCAACCGCCGGACCTCCCTGCAAGTGTCGCCGCCGGCGACCACAGGCCCAGCGCCCTGCCTTGCCTCCTTCCCTCGCTCTTCTTCCTCCCTTGCCCCTCTCTCACAGCGTGTTCCCCTCTCTCTCCCATGTCTCTGCAGAAACCGTGCAGCACCTCCCCTCCCTGCCGTCTCTGCCTCCCTCGACTTCGCCGACCGGAGCACCAGGTGACCAGAGGCCTTGCCATGGCCATGGAGCTCCAAGCATCTTGCTGCCGCCGTCCGATCTGCTTCAGCTCCTCCGTCAAGTCCCGCGCTGCCCTCGTCGTCCAGATCCACGCTGTCGCCAGGGAGTCTCCCGTGCCCTACATCCTGCAGTTGGCCGCCTCCAGCCCTTGACCGCGACCGCGCCAAGTCCAGTGAGGCGTCACCGTCCTTCGTTGACCGCTCGACCTCCCCTGCTTCTGTATCGAGCAGGAGAGGACGCACGCGCCCAGCCGCAGATCCAGCCTGCTCGACCACACCCCCTAGGCCGCCTCCTCATGCACCTCCACGTGGGCCATGCCCCGAACGGCCCAGATCTGCGCACAAAGCCCAGCCCGCCTCCGGCCTCATCCGCTTACTGGGCTTGGCCCATGGGTGAGCAGCCCCAGCGCCCTTTTTTTCCTCTCTATTCATGTGGACCTCTGCTTAGATCCGTCCCGTGTAGTTTTTTTAGGATCGGCGATTTAGCTATTTTCTGGAGTTTGCCAGTTTAACAGTTAAGCCCTCCAACATCATGCATTTTATAACTCACCAACCGTGCACCGGTTTAAAACAAACTTAATATGAAACTTGCTTAGAATTTCATCTAGTTTAATAATATGCAACTTTCATCTATGTTTACAATGTTTAAAATGTTGTTTGTTTAAATTTGCTTAAATAACTTGCTAAAACGGTTTAAATCATAACTAAATAACCGTAGCTCGGTTTCTAATAAACTTTATATGTAAATGTGGTAGAATTTTGCCTAGTTTAACATGGTGGCATCACTTTGAATGTTTAACAACTATAAAATTTGGTTTAGGGCAGAACAGTACCAAACCTAATATATGCATATGGGGATTTACCGGATTCGTTATTTGTTATATCCGGCCCCATTGAAATTGTTTAGATGGTGTAGTTTTGTTATGCTTCACCTCTTGCCATGCGAACAACATTTAATCTTGTTGGGTACATAAACGAGATCGAACTAAATAACTTGAATGTGGTGTTCCGTCAATATGCACCCCGTTGCATATTGAGCTCCACTTAATTTGTAGGATTGTTTGTGCATTTTGCCATGCCATGCCTCATTAAACCGGACATGCATCATACTTGATTGTTCATCATGCCATGATTATGTGGTGGTTGTTTATTATGTTGTTTTGCTTCTTTCCGATGTTGCTTCTTCGGGTTAGTTCCGATAACGTCGCGTTTGTGAGGATCCGTTCGACTACGTCCATTTGTCTTCTTCATGGACTCGTTCTTCTTCCTTGCGGGATCTCAGGCAAGATGACCATACCCTCGAAATCACTTCTATTTTTGTTTGCTAGTTGCTCGCTTTTTTGTATGCCTATACTGCGATACCTACCACTTGCTTATCATGTCTCCCATATTGTTGAGCCAAGCCTCCAACCCACCTTGTCCTAGCAAACCATTGTTGGCTATGTTACCGCTTTGCTCAGCCCCTCTTATAACGTTGTTAGTTGCAGGTGAAGATTGGAGTTTGTTCCTTGTTGGAATATGGATATTTTGTTGGGATATCACAATATCTCTTATTCATATTAATGCATCTATATACTTGGTAAAGGGTGGAAGGCTCGGACTTATGCCTGGTGTTTTGTTCCACTCTTGTCGCCCTAGTTTCTGTCATATCGGTGTTATGTTCCCAGATTTTGCATTCCTTACACGGTTGGGTTATAATGGGAACCCCTTGACAGTTTGCCTTGACTAAAACTCCTCCAGCAAGGCCCAACATTGGTTTTACCATTCGCCACCTAGCCTTTTCTTTCCCTTGGGTTCTGCAGACTCAAGGGTCATCTTTATTTTAACCCCCCCGGGCTAGTGCTTCTCTAAGTGTTGGTCCGAACTGAGCTGCCTGCGGGGCCACCTCGGGGAAACTTGAGGGTTGGTTTTACTCGTAGCTAGTCTCATCTGAGTGTGCCCTGAGAACGAGATATGTGCAGCTCCTATCGGGATTTGTCGGCACATTCGGGTGGCTTTGCTGGACTTGTTTTACCATTGTCGAGGATGTCTTGTAACCGGGATGCCGAGTCTGATCGGATTGTTTTGGGAGAAGGAATATCCTTCGTTGACCATGAGAGCTTGTGATGGGCTAAGTTGGGACACCCCTGCAGGGTTTTGAACTTTCGAAAGCCGTGCCCGCGGTTATGGGCAGATGGGAATTTGTTAATGTTCGGTTGTAGAAAACCTAAAGTTTAACTTAATTAGAATGCATCAACCGCGTGTGTAACCGTGATGGTCTCTTTCCGGCGGAGTCCGGGAAGTGAACACGGTGTTGGAGTTATGCTTGACGTAGGTTGCTCTAGGATCACTTCTTGATCATAGATTCTCGACCGTGCTTTGCCTTCTCTTCTCGCTCTCATTTGCGTATGTTAGCCACCAAATATGTCAGTCGCTTGCTGCAGCTCCACCTCATACCTTTTACCCTTCCCATAAGCTTAAATAGTCTTGATCGTGAGGGTGTGAGATTGCTGAGTCCCCGTGACTCACAGATACTTCCAAACTAGCTTGTAGGTGCCGATGATATCGTGCAGGTGATGCAACCGAGCTCAAGGAGGAGCTCGATGAAGATCATGTTCATTATTTTGTTTCGTTTCCAATTGTTCAGCAGTGGAGCCCAGTTGGGTCGATCGGGGATCTGTGTAGCTTTTGGGGTAGTCTTCTTTTATTTTGGTTCCGTAGTCGGACCTTCATTGTATATGGATGATGTAATGCTTTATTCATGTATTGTGTGAAGTGGCGATTGTAAGCCAACTATGTATCTCATTCCCTTATGTATTACATGGGTTGTGTGAAGATTACCTCACTTGCGACATTGCTTACAATGCGGTTATGCCTCTAAGTCGTGCTTCGACACGTGGGAGATATAGCCGCATCGTGGGTGTTACAGCAGTCCGCCTGGAGACCGAGGATGGCATTCCAGTGAGCAATTCCTGGAACATCGAACATCTTTGCAAGTTTTACCCTTAAGGCGCGGTTGCCGGGATCCCCGGCAACCCCCCTTTTTGTACTAGCCTTGCCGACGAGGCATGTAACCCTATGTACAAAGCCAGGCGCAGACCCTGAGCAACAGATAAATGAATGAAGCGCTGGCGCCCTACAAATTAACATGCATGCTAGGTTGAGTCTCCCTCTCTAGTAGGGTTGATAGTGCTTGGCGGGAACTAACCCCTAGCATAGAGGTCGAGTGCGTGTCTTTCTATCTCTTCCAGTCCTTTTTGGTTCGCAGGCTGCACAGGTGCTTCTGCAGAACCGTTCGAAGGAAAGAAGACGGATCGACACCCCCGACCACGGCAAGCCGAGGTTGCCGGGGGCTGCAGC
>NC_041392.1:297176585-297183189 GCF_002162155.2 Triticum dicoccoides
CCACCGTGCTCCCTCCTTCCTATGCCCGGAATCCCTTTTAGGTTGGAATTTGGTTGTAGTTGCGGCGGGAGGGAAGTAAACGAAGGGCCCGATCCTAATTTGCCCCTACTCCCGCCAAGGGCGTGGGTATAGTCGTGGTATAAAGCGGGAGGACGGCAAGGTTTGTTGCCGGGCGATGTTGTTTGCTTGAAATAACAAGGACTCGCTCCTTAGTGTGGGCCTCGCTCACGCACAAAAGAACTCGGCAAACACCCTTTTTCATTAATATGTTGATTAAACGAGTACAATTCATACGGACGTAAACATGAGCAAGGGGTTACAAAGCCTAAATTCGACAAGTGCCCGCGGGCTTAAGATTTAAAAGAAAAGATAAGGTGTCCGTAATCCCTTTCTTGTCCCTCTTAGGAAGCGGATCGGGATAGCAGGAGGGCAAAAGGGGAGCCTAGGCGAGGTACGAGCAGCAGAAGACACCAAGAGAACGTCCCGGCGACCGCCGAGAAGAGAGCTGGTGATGACGGTGCCTGGGAAAAAGCTGTAAGATGAGGCAGCAGGCCAACAATACGAGATGAAGGTGTCGATGCCATCGTACTCCGACTTGACAGCCTGCCACCCGCCTTCTTCGTCTTCTCCGGCCCTTCAGCGCCAGCCGCCGGAAGCGACGGCCCCGAGAAGTTCAAGGAGCTGGCCCGAGGAGCCACCGCCAAGAACTACCCCTCCCCGGTAAATCACTCCGCTAGGGAGAAGGCCAGGTGCTGATGGTGCCGCTGCCGGCGTCGCCTAGGGACGGGGCGTCCGACGTCTAGTCGAACCCGTCCCCGTCATCCTCCCCACCGGTCCCCTCCTCGTCGCCGTCGCTCGAGGAGGAGCTCTCGTCGTCGATCGAGCTCTCCGCACAGCACCCTAGCCTGTGTCCCGAGCGCCCGAAGACCTTGACGGAGAGCATGTCGCTCTCTAGTAACTTGCAGTAGAGAATGTGCTCCTTCATCAAGCAGTGGGCGCGTGCGAAGGTTTTCCAACCCCGACGAAGGAGCATTACATGAGGGACGGGGAACCTTGTGTTCACCCACATGTCGCCATTGCAACACCCCTTCATGTGAAGCCTCAGCCTCGGCGGCTGGTCGATCTCTAGCACCCTCGTGAATGCCTCAGGAAGGCGAAGGCGGCTACGCGGCGGCTCGCGCAACTGCAAGATGAACTCCAGCGCCGTGTCCCCGACATGGCCGCTCGACGAAGCAGGAGGAGATGGTCATGGAGATGGTGATGGGGATGGTGACGTCGCAGGTGTCCCCCTTCCGCGCCCACCTTTGCCTCGACCGCCTCGCCGACCGCGCCTCCGTCCTGCGCCTCCACCTTGGGTGTCTGGCTCTTCCTTAACCATCGTGGCTCTTTGATGAGAGGAAGATCTAGTCGCCTCCGCAGAAGGATGGCCGCGGCCGCGCCGTCTCGGCATAGTGGTGGATGGAGAATGAAGGCGACGCGAGGGGATGCCTCTCCTCCTCCTGAGTCCCCATTTTATAGCCAAGCAGGGAAGGCTGAAGACTGGCTCTACGCCTCTGAAGAGCCCTTTCAAGTCCGGCTCATTAAGTTGGCGACGAGTGAGGTCGTCGACCGCCCTCCCCGCGCCACTCAAAGGCGCATGGGTATCGGCCATGGCGCGCCTTCCCATATCCCACGCGTCCATCACCTACCCCACGCCATGCATGCGTCGTACGTGGCGAAAAAGACGGGCGTGGTGGGAAACATGGAATGACGGTTCCAAGGTTGAGAGAGGCGAGGAGAGTAAATGAGCAGCAGACCTATAGTTTTCCCTTCTTATGGGGAAGACATGGGCCGCCTCTTTACTATTCACCGCAAGGTGACGCAAGCATGCTGCGGTCATCCCACGCACGACCCCCACATCACGCACTCAATGTGGGTCATGGGGAAGCGCAACTGGTGAAGGAGTTACCGCAATTAAAACTCTGCCACGCGTGCCTGTGCACCGTTCTTGGCCTGGCCCAACAACGCCTTGCGCTTCTATGTGGCCCAGGCCCGGGGGCTCCTGTTGGTGTACAAAAGTAGGGGCCCTTATGTACCCCTTTACTTGTGCACGGGCAGTGGTAGCCGGCCATGCTTGACGAAGCAGAGGAAGCAAAGATACAAGGTTGCCGAGGCAGCACTCAAGCCGGAAGCATAAAGAGCGAAGGGATAAGATGGGCTTCCCCCAGCAAGAGCCTTGCCGAGGCGGCCTACATGGCCCCGGCAAGAGCCTTGCTGGGACAACTTGCCCAACACCAGCAAGACCGCCATCCTTGAGCCTGAGAGTTATGACGCCATCGACAACATCAAGACCAAGGCTCGGGAGTGCCTTGCATGGTGGCATGCAGATCTTTCTGGAAACCAAAGGCCTGCAAGCCTAGATGAGAACCAGAAGGTGAAGACCCCCGGCAAGATCTTGCCGGGGACGATCGAAGACCCCCGGCAAGACCCTTGTCGGGGACGCTCACAAGCCGCCCTCCCCCTACCGGCAAGACCCTTGCCGGGGACGCCCACAAGATCCCGGCAAGGCCCTTGCCGGGAGCGTCTGCGGGGCCGAGGCCAGGCCCGCACTTGCCAGAGCTTCGCTGCCCCGCGCCCGTTCCGACGTGGCAACCAGCCTGCCAACCAGGCACGCACTTGCGTGGCAGCATGCGGCTTCTAGGCCAACCAGCCAAGCATCTGCGTGGTGGCATGCAGATCTTTGTGAAGACCCTGCCACCGCACCAGCTCAACAGCCAGCCAGCCAGCGTGGCGTTGCATGCCTCATCGGCCTGGACACGCGTCAGAGCAAGGCGAGGCGGCGACGGATGGGACGAGCTTCTTTACCGTCCCCGATAAAACAAGAGGACACAAAGTCGGCGCATTAAATGTGTTTGTCCTAGGACAGGAGATAGATTTGTACATTGTACATACTTTCCACCTCCTGTGTGCCACTGTGGCAATTCCTTTAACATATAAAAGGAGGTCCGAGGCGTACTGAGGGGGGATTCGGACTTTTTGAACTAGGGATGCACCGCAGCTAGCTCAAGAGCTCAAGAACACTAAATACACACAAAGCAAGACTAGGGTTTTACGCATCGTTTGCGCCCGAACCTGGGTAAAAATCCCCCTGAGTTGATCTTCTAGACCCGCTCTTTGCGCAGCCCCACGCCCCGCCAACCGTAGAAGGGATTCCGTCGAGGAATCCCATAGGTGTCGTTCCAGAACCCCGACACCTAGCCCTCACAAACTTTTTGATTCATTTACACACTGAAGGCTCCAAACACACTTAGCCGATCTAGGAGGCGCACACCCTTCCAAAGTAACAAGATACACTTGCTTGGCAAGCGGTAGGAGCCGAACCGACCAACCAGGAAAAGCCATCGGGGCCGGATCCCCTTTCCCCTCTCCTCCCCCGCATCGCCCCCGTGGATGACCGGGGGCAATCACTAGCGCCCGGCCACCTCCCTTCCTTTCACGGCCCTCCTCCCTCGCTGCCGCCACGAGGCGCCGCCGGGCAAAGCCCGGCCAGCGTAGGTGGCAGCGGGGCCCTTGTGCTCTCCGCTCTGCGCATGCTGGCATAGGACAGCTGCTCGAGTAGGCGCTTGGGGCTGGCGCGGGGCCCTTCGTCGTAGAAACGGGCGAGTGGGTCACTGGCTCGTGCGGCTACGGCGGCACGGTGGCTGGCTGCTACCGGTCTTTGGCGCTGCGGCTGCAACGAGGTTGACTTCGGCGACGGCGTGCAGGTGGTTCCCTGGCAAGATCCGGCCAGATATGGCCCCAGGTGGCGTGCTCGCGGCGTGGGAGGTGGCTGGAGCTCCAGCAGGGGCTCTGGAAGGTGGTGGCGGCGAGAGTGGTCTGCTCCCGGCACGGATCTAGTGGGCGGGGGGTGTGGGCGTGTCGGGTTGTGCGTCTTGCCCCTGGCGGTGGCGTGCTGGTTGTGTGCAAGCCACCTTTGGCGCCTGCTATACAGCGGGCGGCGCTGGGTGGTGCCGGTGTCCCGTGCGGGTTGCTGCGGTGGGCGTAGTGATGGTGGTGCGATCCTGCAGGGTCCTCATCGTCCCAGATCTGGCGGCATGGTTTCGGTAGGCAGCGCAGGGCGGTGGTGGCGCCATTCCTTCTCCTTGATCCAGACCGTGGGCGTCTTGGATCCAGGACTCGCACTCGGGCGGACCAGTTCAAGGCTCGAGGCGGGTCAAGGGTTCTTACTCTGGGTAGGGATGGTGGGCTCGGTCCGGGTGGTGTCCACGGGCGAGGTCTGCCTCCTTGTGAGCACGGTGCGAGGTGGAGGTGGTCGTGACGTTGCTACTCCGTCGGGTGGATTGGCGATGATGGCCACGAGTGTGGCATCGTGAGTGCTTGCCTGGGCCAATGTCATAGGGATATGGTCGAGGCTTGCTTCGGTGGTGGCCGCTAGCAGGCACTGGATCATGTCCCCATGGCCCACCGGGACTAGTTGGGCACGTAGGTGTGGGGGCTTCCTACCATGGAGGTGCTGACCCAGATCTAGTGCCTGATGTAGGGCGAGGAGTGGATGATGTCCTTTTGCTCCTACCGTGCCTAGTACGTTGTGAAGTGAGCGGATGGTGAGGTTTCGGGCCTTGGATGCCGGGGCGGCGGCCCAGGAAGGCGGTCTGCATGGTTGGCTCTCTGGCGGGCGCCATGGCGACAGTGGTGGCAATCCCCCTCGGTCATGTGGGCGGCGGGCGGGAGCAGTTGGTGGCTTGGGCCGTTCTCTGCCTTTGGCAGTGGCAGCGCCCCGATCCGGATCTAGAGTTTTGTCCTCAGCGCGCTTGTCCTGGAGACCTCCTGGTGGCACAGGGGAGGTATTGAGCGAAAGCTCTGCGCTTTGTCGCGGACGGCGGCGACGCTCGCGGGCGCCGCTTTCTTCTTGAAGACATCGTCATGGTGCTCCTCTTCATGTCCAGGTTCCAGGTGAAAACCTTTATCCGGTGTGGACTCGGCAGCGACTGCGCTCAACGCCATTTTCCCTCATGGGGGCGTCGTCGTGGAGCTTAGGTGTTATAGGATGTAGCGTGGCGTTGTTCTAAGTTCTTCCTGTGCTTTATGTCGGTAGCATAGTCGCGTGTGTCTCGCGTGTTCCGATTTCCTGAGATTGGCATTGTATGAGGGCTACATCACCACCTTGTATCATTCAACGTGTACTTTCTTCGGGTTTTTGCTTTATATATAAAGCAGGGTGAAAGCCTGTTTTGAAAGAGAGAGGTTGGGTGGCTCAAAGATTGCCTAGAAACCAAGAAGTAGAAGACATATTTAAAGTTTGGCATGAATGTTGGAGTAGAATGTTATTTGGCTCAGCATAAGACTTAAAGGTTCTCTCTTAGAAGTGGATATTTGAAATAAAACTCTTCAGTGAACTGGTGGGAACATGGGGTATATATAAGCTAGACTCAGAACTGACCATTACACACTTTTACGTGCAACTTTGAGTCACCAAATGGTCGGCTCGGAGGCTTCAACTGAACTGCAAAGGCGTAACTTTTGTATAGACGTATTTTAAATCTACTCAAATTTTAGTGGCCAAGTTTTAAGCTTTTTCTACCAAGATTGCTTAGGTGTCGATTATTATGGATGAGGTATCGCATTTTATACCCAACAAGTATGGATAGACTAAGTCGACTAGTGAGTGTCTATGGACTCTTTGGCCTACAGCACGATGCACCAAAGACGACACCCGGAGAAGATAAGAAAAGGGACACTATTTCTCAGATCAAACTGTGGCGGGAGATATGATCCTTGTAACTATACGAGATCGGATTGTGGGGGATAGCCCAAAGATAACTTCCTAGTTTACTAATAGTAGGATGCCTATATAAGGCATCAAGAGCCCTTTCCAGGTAGGGGATATCCAATCTACCCACAACATGTATGTTGTAAGCTAGTACCAATATACATAAAGCAGGACTAGGGGTATTACCCATCACAAGGGCCTGAACTTGGTTAAACCTCCGACAAACCGTGACTCCTTGCGCCTCCGCGCCACGCAGCTATGCTCCTTTGCATGGTTGAAACGACCGCGCCGTCCCCATCCATGCCAAAGCGTGAGAAAGGTGCACGCCGATGCCGCGCGGGCTTTGCATGGCGGCATGAGGGGAGAACCAGAGCTCTCCAAACGGGCCGGCCCGGCCCGGCATGGTTAGTAAATGGGCCATGCTATGCCGGCCCTCATGCGGGGCACTCAGGCCCAGGATGACCCAACTGCTATTTGGACCGACAGGGCGGCACGCCAAGCACGGTAGGCCCACATGTTGTTTGAAGTGCTAGGCTGTTTTTTGGGCCAGTTTTGGTCTACTGGGATGTTCTTTAGGCCATCTATATATAAAAAGTTCCAAATAAAATAAATAAACGGGTCGTGCCGTGTCGGCCCGCGTGCCCAGCCTCCAGGCCCAAGCATGGCCCCTTGCGTGTCGTGCCGTGCTGGCATGCTAACGGGCCGGGTCGGCTAGGACGGCCCAGATGGCCTACTCTCGGGAGGACGAGTGGTGGTGGACGGCGGCTAGGGTTTGGCACCCGGGTGCTCGCGGGGGAGCAACAAGCGGCCTTCGCGTGTGATATGGTACTAGTAACATTTATCAGTGGTGCCATA